>NC_139629.1:1188199-1193199 GCF_964638095.1 Poromitra crassiceps | reverse complement strand
GCCTATATGGACCCCAGCAATTACTGGGAAAATAAAACATAATATATAGATGTATTTCCCCCATAACGTTATCCAAAAACTCAACCCTTTTCTTCTAACATCCAATGGAGGTTTTTCAGGAAGCACTCTAGCATGCTGATTATGACACAGATGGTATAGTCCTCCCACATCCTGTACAATGGTTAAAAAAAGAACATATAAATATAATGACCGCCCACCAGTGTTTTGGAGCCCATTGTTCTGTTGGCTGTTGTTCCTTTCAGCACCATCAGACTGGATCAGGACCTTGGAGAGCTCACAGCTCGCCGCAGTAGGCTACCTACTTGACTCGACCAGCCACCTCTGATCCACTGCTCCTTACAGAGGCTCAGTCAAGATTTGACAAAGAACTATAGTAGCCTAATCCTGTAACACATTTTAAATGGATGGTAGATACAGCAAAACTATATCTACAAATATGATAGGTATATTAAATAGTAGGTAAGGCAACATGAGGTTAAACATATCCGTATGAATGTCAGTATGGTCAGTAGTAGGCTACCATTGAGCACCACAGACCATATATAGAGATAATATAGGAAGTATATACTGTGTTGCCCAAAGGGAAATGTGGCCACTAAAATACACGGCAATAGAAGAACAAACAAGTGTAGGCCTATCTGAACAGCACAAAAGCATTTCAGATCACTGTCTTTATTTAGTTTTAGGCATATGTCTGTTTGAGCTCAGTCCATTGTTCATACAGGAAATAGAGGTTTTAAATGAGATGATGTTATTTTTGAAGCTGTTTCGGGTTTGAGGCTGTTGTGTGTCAGACTCCCCAGTCCTCCGCCAGACCATACGCAAAAATAAGCTCATCAAACGGTGAACAGACTCACTCAGAGCATTGCAGATACGCCTGGTTAGTGAGTCAACAGCACAACCTACCGGGGAGCAAAGGAGCTCCTTTGCTTTCTTGGATTAATAAACACATTTTGGGACAAATACAAGCTTTTGTAGTCTGTGATGATAGACAACATCATATATTGGGTATTGTTGGGAATTTTCTGAGAAGATCCTCCAGGATATCCCCGAGTAGGCTACAACACAGTTGAACTTGCAGTGTATTCAAAGGTGTATCTGTATTCGATTCCATCCTGGCAAAAACGTGTTATTACTGCATTTAATGTCGATTTTGGGTCAGCTTCTATACAGGCTTGTAGTTAACAAATAGTAGACGGGTGGTTATTCAGCAATTAGTAGGCTAATTGTTGTGTTATAGCATTTTCTTATTTTCTTATAGGCCTATAGGCTATCCAATGATATCATAACTACCGTATTAATTATTTCTATATTTCCTGTAGTTTTGATGTGACGTTTGTTTGTACAGCAGATAGGCCTATGCTATCCTGTACTATGTAGGTTATTTTAGGATTAGTCTACTCTAGTTTTTTTTAAGGTTCCAACTAGACTAGAGGATTTATTTAGATTTGTATGGCTTTTAAAAAGACGCCACGTGAGTTTATAGGCTACTGCATCTTATCCAGGGAATATCCTTGTATGTGGTCTGGACCACTGGTGTGGACCACAGTGTCAGTAGTGTGGACGCGCAGCAGCATCTGTACCTTTAAGAGCATCTGACAGACAGCGCATCCTCCTCCGCTGTCACGGACGCGCGCACAGCAGCTCCGTATTGGAGAATAGCTTTATGCACCTTCATCACATCACATAATATTACATTCATCACTATCATTTCGCTTCCGGACATTGATGAATTTGCCTAATCGGTCGTGGTAACGGTCCCAAACGATCGTTATTGAAATTATTTCATATCCCTCTCGCATCCAAAGGCTGACCTGCGCTACAAGATGGCTGAGCTGAATTTGGGGAAGGGGCTGACTGCAGGGAAAGTGGCCAGCAACGTGCAGAAAAAGCTCACCAGAGCCCAGGAAAAGGTAAGAAAGCGTTCATAATAACAGCTTCATCTGTGGGCTGTTATTCAGGCCTGCAACTCATCGCCGTTTTAAAAGACCCGACATCGCTTCATGTCGCATCGCCTGCCGCGGCGCTGCACGACACCATAATAACAGCTGCTATTTCCAGGGATGGGGATGTCCACTTAAGAGAAACAGCCTTCCTTGTGAATGTCATTCAGCGGACACGTTCATATTGGATCAGGCGACACTATGGGCCTAAAAGGCTATACCTCAATAGGGTACCGTCTATGTTCTGTTGCAACATGCAGGCATTTATTTTAATAAAAACGGAACGTTCTAATGAATCGTTGTCACAGATATTGTGACTGCAGCCCGTTCTGGTTCATTTCACGCACAATAACACAATCACCCATGTAGTATTAGCCTATATAGGTGGTAGCTTATAGCCTACATGGGGCCTACTCTTTGCCTTCATGCTCCTGTTTGTTGTGCCCTGAACAAGAGACAGGGGGCGCTATTGGTTGGCCTCTGGACAATATAGGGTTATTTGATCCTTGTCAACCCAGAGAGAGAGGAGGAGGAGGAGTAGGAGGGGGGGGGGGGCAGGCGGTGCAGGCAGGCAAACAAACAGAGACGTTGGATGGATGAGAAAGGTGGAAAACCCTTCCTTGACTGTAGAAGTTATAGTCAAGAATGTACCTGTATGTCTTAATCCTGTCTTGTGTTTATTGCTGTTTATAACACTGTTGTTGCCATTGGTGTTGTTTGTTTGATTGACAGGTTCTCCAGAAACTTGGCAAAGCAGATGAGACCAAAGACGTTGCCTTTGAGGAGGAAGTCATCAACTTCAACAAGCAATATGTAAGACAGCATCAGGATAGCATGGCAGGACAATCCCAATTTCAACACACTTCATATAGCTCTCACTCCCTCTTGTCTTCTCTATACCCTCTCCATGTGCCAATTCAAAGTGTGGCTAGCCAGGAGGAGAAATTAACTTCACGCTTCCCTTCACTCAGACTGAACAAGAAAAAACATTCCTCTCCTCTTGTCCTCACACTCTGTTCTGTGTTTGATGTTTCATCTTCAGACTGAAGGCAGCAAACTGCAGAGAGACCTTAGGGTCTACTTGGAGGCAGTCAAAGGTGACACACACACATAAAACCACGTACACTATGTAGACCTAGCATATAGCATAACCTCTAAAAATGACGACTGAGCTCCCAATGTCTGTGTCTCTATTTTTGTGTCTCCTCGATCAGCCATGCATGAGTCTTCCAAGAACGTGCAGGCATGTCTGGTTGATATGTACGAGCCGGAGTGGGATGGCAAGAAGGAGGTGGATTCCATTGCAGAGGTCAGAAAGGCTTTTTAGTGTTTTAGTGTAGGAGTGGGAGAGAGTGTGTGTGTGCGTGTGTGTGTCTGTGTGTGTGTCTGTGTCTGTCTGTGTGTGTGTGTGTGTGTGTGTGTTTGTGTGTGTCTGTGTGTGTGTGTGTGTGTGTGTGTCTGTGTGTGTCTGTGTGTGTGTCTGTGTGTGTGTCTGTGTGTGTGTGTGTGTGTGTGTGTGTGTGTGTGTTTGTGTGTGTCTGTGTGTGTGTGTGTGTGTCTGTGTGTGTGTGTGTGTGTGTGTGTGTGTGTGTCTGTGTGTGTGTGTGTGTGTGTGTGTTTGTGTGTGTCTGTGTGTGTGTGTGTGTGTGTGTGTGTGTGTGTGTGTGTGTGTGTGTGTTTGTGTGTGTCTGTGTGTGTGTGTGTGTGTGTGTGTGTCTGTCTGTGTGTGTGTGTGTGTGTGTGTGTGTGTGTGTGTGTGTGTGTGTCTGTGTGTGTGTGTGTGTGTGTCTGTGTGTGTGTGTGTGTGTGTGTGTTTGTGTGTGTGTGTGTGTGTTTGTGTGTGCGTGTGCGTGTGTCTATGTGTGAGTGGGGCAGAAATGGGGACTTTGACTTCTGACTTGAGTCGCGCACACACAGTGACTTGAGACGTGACTTGAAACTCGTCCTCAAAAGACTGGAGACTCCACTCGGACTCAAGTCCACTCAGACTCAAGTCCACTCAGACTCAAGTCCACTCATGTCCACTCAGACTCATGTCCACTCAGACTCAAGTCCACTCAGACTCAAGTCCAAAGACTGGAGACTCCACTCGGACTCAAGTCCACTCGGACTCGAGATTTGGGACTTGTGAACAATCTGTATTTGTATTTTTTGTCACATTAACATGAAGGAAATGTCTACTAATAATAATGTCAACTACTCAATGCTGATACTGTGCTAATAAAAGAGCGAGGATAATACAGTGCATGCTTTGTGTTCTGAGCAGACCGGATGGTATGCAGCAGATGATAGAATGCTCATGGAGCGGCTGTAGGAGGTAGAGCGGGTCGTCCACTAATCGCTTTGGATGGTTCGATTCCCGGCTCCTCCAGTCTGCATGTTGAAGTGTCCTTGGGCACGACACTGAACTTGCCCAAGTTGGTGTGCCAGCACCCTGCGTGGTAACCTGCCGCCATCGGTGTGTGAATGTGTGAATGTACCTACTGATTGTAAAGCGCTTTGGATAAAAGCGCTATACAAATGCAGGCCATTTACCATTTACCATCCAGAAGAGACTTGAGACTTGATTTGGATTTGTGACTTGAGACTGGACTCAGACTATAGCTCAAAGGCTTGAAACTTGAGTTGGACTTGCAAAAAAATGACTTGTGAGCATTTCTGTTGTGTGTGCGTGTGTGTGTGTGTGTGTGTGTGTGTGTGTGTGTGTGTGTGTGTGTGTGTGTGTGTGTGTGTGTGTGTGTGTGTGTGTGTGTGTGTGTGTGTGTGCCTGCGTGCCTGCCTGCTACAGGACTGTGATGTGCTGTGGACTGACTACCACCAGAAGCTGGTGGATCATGCTCTCAT
This sequence comes from Poromitra crassiceps, assembly GCF_964638095.1. NCBI lineage: Eukaryota > Metazoa > Chordata > Actinopteri > Beryciformes > Melamphaidae > Poromitra > Poromitra crassiceps. Next base: position 1,188,391 of record NC_139629.1, on the reverse strand, counting down.
CTCCATGGACACCTACCTGGGCCAGTTCCCTGATATCAAGGTAATGATCAGTGTTTGGCTTTTCTTCAGTGTCAGCCTGCATAAGTACTTATGTATAATCCCATATATGACACTTTGGCTTTCTGTCATCACTGTGTTGTGGAAAAGTACAGTATATGGAATAATAGAGTGAGGGCTAGGTGGAGAGATGAT
>NC_139629.1:1173199-1183199 GCF_964638095.1 Poromitra crassiceps | reverse complement strand
CTGTGTGTCTCTCTCTCTGTGTGTCTCTCTCTCTCTCTCCAGTCGTGTTGGGTTTTATGTCAGCACCTTCCAGAGTTTGGCTGGTTTCGAGGAGAAGTTCCACAAGGAAATGGCCCGGGTGAGACTCGCACAGACCTAATGGTGGATTTAAAGAGTAGCTACATATATATTATATGACTATAGATGGGTCACCGCAAGCTCCGCCAATTCTAACAAATGGTAGCAGCAAGTCTCCTAAATGGTCAACCATTGACTCAGACCTGCCGAAAGTCTCCTAAGTGGGCGTGTCCACTAGTGCTGCAACTATCGATTATTTTAGTAATCGAGTATTCTACCGAATAATCCATCGATTAATCGAGTAATCGGATAAGAACCCTTTTTTGTGTTTTCAAAGGCTTATTGTAAATATACACCAAAAAATAAGATAAATCTCTTCAAATAAACAACTACGGTACATTAGTTTCTTTCTTAGAAAAAACAACATTTTTATTTTTAAATTGCATAGAACTGGCAGTGGCACCATTCATCTTTTTCACCCGTCCTTACAAACCTGTCCATAGTACGCTGTGATCCGCTGAAAAAGAGGTGAAATAATAATTAATATTGATATTTATTAGGTAAGTTCATAACAAAACTGGAGAATGCGCATTTACACACCCTAGACCTGTTGCCTATTATTGACACATATATCAGAATAGCAAGATAACAGGTCAGGTGGTGTAATAATTGGAGCCTAAAATGCACCAATTAAATAGTTGTTTGCAATCATCATGAGAAGAGTCGACCGGTCTAGGGTGTGTAAATGTACATTCTCCACACACACACTCTTTCTCTCTCACACACACTCACTCTCTCTTTCTCTCTCACACACCAACAGGGTAGTGTGATCACACACACACACACACACACACAACGCTGTTAAATTAGCCGCTAACGTTAAAGTTAGGTTGAGCTTTGTATTTCTCACAGAAAACGGCAAGCCACATCAAAAAAATGCAGCGTGAATGCAGTTACTAATAGTCATATTGGCAACGTGGCAAGCCAGCAGCACAACTACTACTAGTCTTAATATCAAGTAGCAATCATTAGCATACATTTACATTAGCGTTGTGTATAGTTAACGTTACGTTAGTAACGTTACCTTGCTCCGCTCGACGTAGATGCGCTGGTGGATGCGTAGACTGGATGTTTACAGTTCAGGTGCTGAAGCATTGACGAGGTACTGTTGTGATATGCAACTATCGTCTTCACACCACTGAGTTTGTGTCCTTTTTCAGCGTGAAATGGTCCCACACTTAGTTTTGCTCGCTTTGTCGGCCCTGGTTCTTCCCTTCCCGGCTCCTCCTGTCTGCTTTCTCCGCCGCCTCGTTCCATTTTGCGGGGTCCGCTCGCTATAGCTGCTCTCTGGTCTGTCTGCGATCATGTGTCCTCACGTGTTTACACCGGAAGAGCGCTGTGCCACACTAGTAAGCGTCCGTGAGAAACACTCTAAATGCAGTGTCGAGGCGAATCATTTTGGCCTCGATCATTTTAATTATTCGAGTTATTTGAGGTACTCGAGGAATCGTGACAGCCCTAGTGTCCACGGAAAACCATGGACAAAACCCACGTGACAAAACGACAGTAGCTACTGGACAAACTGAGACAGTATTCACAATGACAGATGGAGGAAACTGTTGACTGGGCCAATGTTGACTGCAACAGTGGGGACTGCAGAAGAATCTGCAATATTTCAATTGATTGCAAAACTTCTAGTAAAACAAAAACAGAGGCTTGCATTACATGGGAGTTTCAGTGACTTTCATATTATCAGAATAATTTCAGATTATCCCATCTATTACTGCCTTAGTTTGAGGGTTGGTGTCTTTACTAGTCAGGCAGCACAAGCCAACTGATACTGCAGGACAACAAACACAACATAATGATTGTCTATGTCAGGGGTTCCCAACCTTTTTTGTGCCAAGGACTGGTAGATACATGGAAAAAAAAGTCGCGGACCGGTTGTCAATTTTAATGGTTTTAGTTACACATATATTTACTCACCAGGTGGCGACAAAGGATAAATAACAGCCTTTTGTGTTGTACTGTATGTAGCCTATACAGTATTTATGTTTTGTTTTTATTTTTATTTTTTATTTTACCTTTATTTAACCAGGAAAATCTCTTTTACAAGAGAGTCCTGGCCAAGACAGGCAGCAGCACAGTGACATGGTTCCGACATATATAACAAACAATTATAACAAATATGACAACATATAACAAAATAAAACACTAGGAAGCACAGTTAACATCATTCATAGCATCTGCAGGCAGAGTTGGACGTTTCAAAATCTATCATTAGCGATTTAAAAGCATTTAACGAGACCAGCTCTCTGAGAATCAGGCTGTTTTGTAGCTGGTTCCAGGAGGAAGGCGCAGCATACCTGAACGCCTTTTTCCCAAGCTCGGTACGCACTCTAGGGACAGATAGTAACAGAAGCTCCTGTGTGCGTAGACGGTAACCTCCTGATTCTTTTCGATCAATGTATGCCTGTAAATATGCTGGGAGTAGACCAAGGATAGCCTTGTAAATAAAGGTGTACCAGTGGTTGAGTCTGCGAGTGGACAATGCAGACCAACCCACCTGAGCATACAAGGTACAATGGTGAGTGAGAGCTCTCAGATTAGTAATGAATCTCAGTGCACCGTGATAGACAGTGTCAAGCGAGTGGAGGCATTGAGAAGATGCGTGCATATACAAAATGTCACCGTAATCCAATACAGACATAAAGGTGGCTGCAACCAACCTCTTTCTAGCCTCAAAAGAAAAACATGCCTTGTTTCTGAAGAAAAACCCCAGTTTCAACTTGAGTTTTTTAACAGGTTGGTGAATATGCGGCTTAAAAGAGAGAGAGTCATCAATCAGAATTCCCAGGTACTTGTATTGGGACACAGTCTCAATCTCAAAGCCCTGGAAAGAAGTGATATGGGGGGTGTTCACAGGCTTAGATTTTTTATTTGAGAACATCATAAGCTTAGTCTTATCAGCGTTCAAGACAAGTTTAAGATCACCCAAGGTACGTTGCACAACGTTAAAAGCCTCTTGTAAATGACAGAGAGCCTGGTTAGGGGTAGGGGCGGAGCAGTATAGAACTGTATCATCCGCATATAAATGAAATCTAGCATGGGGAACATTTTGACCAATACTGTTGATATAAATAATAAACAGTAAAGGTCCCAGGATCGAACCCTGTGGCACACCCTTGGATACATCAAGGGGGCTAGACGTGATGCCTTCTAACTGTACACACTGAGATCTGCCAGATAGGTAGTTCTCAAACCAGCAGACAGCTTTTCCTGATAGTCCTACACTGGTAAGTCTTTGCAATAGTATTGCGTGGTCCACTGTATCAAAGGCTTTGGAAAGGTCAATAAAAAGGGCTGCACAGTACTGCTTGTTGTCTAAAGATTCTATGAAATCATTAACTACCTTTAAGGCCGCTGTCACTGTGCTATGCTTTTTCCTAAACCCTGATTGAAAATCAGTTAAGATGTTGCTTGAAGACAAGAATTCCTTGAGCTGTTCACTTACAAGAGATTCTAGAACCTTCACCAGGGTGGACAACTTAGAAATGGGCCTGTAGTTATTTAGAACAGTAGGGTCTCCCCCTTTTAACAGGGGAAGAACAAAAGCAGATTTCCATATGTGGGGGATTTCACCTGTATCCAACGAAAGATTAAATAGTTGGGTCAAAGGTGAAGCAATAAAATCAGCCGCTAGCTTTAAAAAGTAGGGTTCAATTTTACCGGGGCCGGCCGATTTGCTAGAATCTAAAAGTTTAAAGTCCCTGGAAACCAGAAATATTTCTTTATTATTTAGCATTTTGAGTTCATCACATCACAGGACCCTATGTTAATAAGCCACCAGCCAAATTTGAACGATGATGAACGTCGCAAAGTATATAAATTTAGGTTTGACAGTCTGGCAAAAGTCATGAGAATCAATTACTTTTTAGAGTGTATTTTCTCCCGCGGACTGTGTGGGCGTGTCCCGTCTGCAGCAGGGACATTTCTCTCCTCCGAGAGAGAGAGAGAGCGCGAGAGAGAGGGGGGGAGGGAAACGGAGAAAGAGAGATCCAGTGCGTGTGTCGAACACACGGTGTGTGTGTGTGTGTGTGTGTGTGTGTGTGTGTGTGCGCGTGCGTGTGTGCGTGTGTTCGTTGCTCGGAGAGGGAGAGATGTTGCTGTTGCAGTGTGTGTGTGTGTGTGAGTAACCTCACGTCACCAGGCTGTGTGTCTCTCTCTGTGCTCTCTCTCACACTAGTCCCGAGAGAGAGAGAGAGAGAGAGAGAGAGAGAGAGAGAGCAGCATAGCGCTCGGCACAGAGTGGGAGGCAGACGGACACTGAGGGAGCGCTGTCACTGGGGGCAAAGAACGTACAAAAGGAGAAGGGCAGATTGCGCGCGTGTACAAAGGTTATATAGAGCTTATGACGTCATAAGCTCCTGCGTTTTAGCACCTCGCGCACTGCTGTCTTCAATGAGGAAGTATCTTGTAGAATCTTGTAGAAAAGTGTCGATTTTAAGGCTTTGGGTTGAAAGTAATGTATAATAATTTCTGAGGCAGACAATTACTAACATAAGACCCTAAATAACATAGTTAGAACGTTTTTGTGGATTTTGGTTTCCAGGGACTTTAAGGGCTTTACACACCTCTGGGGTTGTAAATGGGCTAAAAGAAAAGGCTTGATCTACTGCGACGTGACCATCAGAATTATAAGGGGAAGCTCCACAATCTCTATTAAGAGACTCAAACAGGGAGCCAGAGGCAATGAAGTGCTCATTAAAGCTGGCAAGCATTTCTTCCTTGCCCACAATTTTCAGTGACCCCTTCATAATGCAAGGCGGGAGCTCTATGCAGTTATTGTCATTAGTTAGGGACTTGATGGTCTTCCAGAATTTCAGTGGGTTATTCAAGTTGTTCGTTGTTTTAGCGAGAAAATGACTTGCCTTTGCATTTCTAACTGCAACTGTGAAGGCATTTCGCAGGCGCCTGAAAAGCAGCCAGTCTGACTCAAGACCAGATTTCCTAGCTTTATTCCAGGCTACATTGCGCTCATGGAGGGAGTTGGCTAACTCTGGCGAGAACCATGCATTATTTCTCCCTCTGACTCTATACTTCCTGAGAGGTGCGTGTTTGTCCACAATTTTATCAAAACCATCAGAAAAGAAATCCCAGGCATTTTCAACATCAGGAATGAAGTTGATTCGCTCCCAGTCAAAGTGAGACAGGTCTTGGAGAAACGCTTGCTCATTAAAATGTTTCATGTTACGCTTTGTAATAATGCGTGGCTTGGCTTTGGGGATTTTGGTATTTCTGACCGTGGCAACAACACAGTGGTCACTAATGTCGTTTGCAAAAACAGAAGCAGTTCTGTATTTATGGGGGGCATTGACTAGGATCAAATCAATCAAAGATGATTTGTCAGGGCATTTCATATTAGGTCTAGTGGGACTGTCAACAATCTGAAAGAGATTCATCGAATCACAGCAGGCTTTAAATTCATCAGATACTGAGTGTAGCCAGTTCCAATTAAAATCACCAATCAAAATAATTTCGTTAAAATCCAGACCTGATATGAGCTGCATTAAAGAGGGCAGAGCATCACTAACAGCTGAAGGTGTCCTATAGCAACCAACAACTGTGAGATGGAGAGATTTGGATACCCCCGCCCCTTTTGGGTCGATCCGTTCTGAAAACATTGTATCCCTCAATGCAAACATCAGAGTTACTAACAGATTTACTTAGCCAAGTTTCAGAAATAACGATTACGTCAGCAGCAGTTGATTGTGCCCAGATACGGATCATATCCATTTTAGCTAATAAACTACGTACATTCAAATTAGGGCTGCACGATATATCGTTTACACATCGACATTGCGATGTGCGCATGCGCGATAGTCACATCGCAGGACGTGCGATGTCAAAAGCAAATTAACTCGTCATGTTGCTTGATAAACTCTCACTTTAGGGGTAGCCTACTGAGTGAAATGCAGGCTCTCTCAAAGGAGAGAGACGCCCCGCTACTGTACTCACTCATTTAGTGCATAGCTTCAACACAACAAACATGCACAGAGACCTAAATTGAATTATCTTTTGCTTATGTTGCGTTGCTGACAGACAGTAGCCCGTCTGTAAACGATGTGGTTGCGGAGGCGGACTTGTCCACAGTTTGCAGCGCACTCGCATACAGCAGGCTGGCTGCTGTAACTCAACATGTCCGTGGAGTGGCGATATTTACTCTTGAAACACCAAAAAGCAAGACCGCAACTTATGACACGAAGGCTGATTACTGAGAAGTTGTCCGTGTTATCACTGTGGCTGTCTCTCCCCTTCAAGTCTCTGATGTTGCATCACATGATAGCAGTAACGTTACGGTAGAGTTAATCATACATAGCGACTTATTTACACAAAACATGTCAGTGAAAATAAAAAGAGAAGAGACATATCTGGGCAATTAAATGTATATTTATTACTTTTCACGAATGAATTGTTTGTCACCGGTCGGCTGCATGTGAATCCTCGTCTCTCTGTACTGCCAGCCTTGCGCTCAAAAACCGGAACTCCGCAGATGCGGAGTGTACCACTTGGTCGTTTCTGGAGGGGGTTTCCGGGGGGTCAGACCAAGTGTGTAAAGTGGCAGGGGTGTTTCATTGTTGATTTATTGAAACGTTAGAAGAACGAAAGAAGTTGAAAGCAGTGATTATAATCAATGAAATCTAATGTTTTTCTGCAAATAGCATCATTGGGAGGTAGATCCTGGCACTCAATATTAGGGGTGGGCAATATATCAATTGTATATCAATATTGTGATATGAGACTATATGGTCTTAGATGTTGGATATGGTAATATGGTGATACAGCATACATGTTGTCTTTCCCTGGTTTTAAAGGCTGCATTACACTAAGTGAAGTGTAGGCTAGTGACATTTTAAAGTAGAATGTCATAACTTACTCACTTTTTCATGTATGTAGCCTAAGTCATGGAAATCCATTGGTCAAAATGTGTATGCACCCTGATAGATGACGCTCTGAGGCCTACAGTATAGGCGACAGCCCAGTGGTTGAGAAACATTAAAATACCTAATTTCCCCTCCAAAATCAGATGGACTCCTCTACAAAATCATCCCAATCATTCTAGAAGTATTCTTTTCTTTAAAATAGAGCTATTCTGGTAATCTGGTGAAAATCTGTATTTTTTCATATCGCAATATATATCGCAGGGGCAGGGAATATCGCAATGTCAGTTTTTTCCAATATCGTGCAGCCCTAATTCAAATGGATAAAACCAAGACCAGTTCTCGATTTAAAATCAGCAGGGGTGTTAAAATCAAAAACAGGATTAGGGCCTGGATTGGGTTTCACATTTCCTGACATCAACAAGATTAAAAGAATTAGACATCTCTGCTTATGTGGTGTAGGCCTAGTGGGTAATTCTTTATTGGAGGGCCTGTTCAGCTCTGATACAAAATCACAAAGACACTCTAGTGAAATGGTAAAGTTGTCTTGTAGGGTCATAATACAGAGCATATGGTTCAAGTCCACATAGTCAGAGGAGAAGAACAGAGGTAGCAGATTGTTGCCTTGCGGGCAGACATAGGCACACGTTCCCTGGCAAACATCAGGAACCTGATTGGAGAGTAGACCTATTGTGGAGGAGTTATCGATCCCGTGAAGGCCATGCGGAGTTCCGTTTATGCCACATTGAGTATCCAGGGAGAGCAGTGCAGCAAGAAGTAGTAGCAACATTGTACTGCAGGGCTAGCCGAGGAGGCCAGCAGCCAGTGGCAGGGCTGGAGGAGGCAGGCAGCCAGGTGGAGACCAGCCGATGGCAGGGCTGGAGGAGGCAGGCAGCCAGGTGGAGACCAGCCAAATGCAGTGCTAGTGGAGGCTAGCTGCTACAGGGCTAGAGGGGGCTGGTAGCCTGATGGATGCTAGCTACTACAGAGCTAGAGGGTTCAGGAGAGGGTGCAGGCTCCAAAACAGTCCAGCATCAAACTAGGCCTCAAACAATACTGAGACAGACTGATACTAGAATGTCACAAAAAAATATCCCAGAGATCTCAAAGTGGGGAATTCTTGAAGATCTTACAAAACATCCCACATTCAAACCCTGTAAGAATAAAATATCTCACAAACAGTGACTTAAAACGATACAATTCCACAGACCTGACAAACAAAGGGTTGACATAGCTGCCATCTTGGATTCACTGAATGTTTGAACTACAAACATAAATAAACGTCAACTTGAAACTATGTTTGAACTACCACACACAGCCTATAATATTATAGCCTATGTTTATTTTATTTTTTTGACCGGCTCACGGCCCGGTACCAAATGCGTTGCGGCCCGGTACCGGTCCGCGGCCCGGTGGTTCGGGACCACTGGTCTATGTCATATAGAATAGTTTAAGATGACCTCTGATGTTAATTATTTGATGATGAGCATTACTGTACTTTTAGATTAAGATTTATAGTGTGTATTATTATTATTATTATTATTATTAATAATAATAATGGTATTCATGTAATGTGTAACCGCCCTCTCTCTCCCTCTTCCTCCCTCTCCAGTTGGATCAGGATCTGTATGATGTCGTGGAGAATTTGGAGGGAACAGAATTAGGCAGGTTAGTAAGAAGGAAAAAAATGCAACCTTAAAATTATAATCCATCATTCAAATGATGCACACAAAAAGCCTTTCTATTGCTGGCTGTCACATCCCTCTGAAGAAATATAAGCCCTGTTCCTGCTCGTGGATCAAATCAACATTTTAGAAAATGCTTCACTTGATTCAGTTCAGTTGATTCCCGTGCATTTAGGGATTAAGGACATTAAAGGATGTCTTGGGCCAGGAAATGTGTTCAGCTCACAGATGTCCAGTGACACGTTTAATACAAGCAACACAAATAAACGCACTAATAACATCACAAGGTTCTTATACAGCAGCACTATAATACTGGGACATTGTGTTAAAGTTGAGCCTTTCTGTGTTGTTAACATGTCTCAAAGTAACATAGATTCTGATACAGTCACTTTTTGTTCATTCTTCTCTGTGTTAAACATACAGTAGGCATACTGTCATTACAATTCTTATTCTGTGGCTAGGGTAAACACACATGTTGTATCCCTATGGTCTTTTCTTGGCGTGGGCTAAAAATAAATATTTAGAAAAATTATTGCAAATATTTGAACCTCTTGAGGGTACATACAATGTTACAGCTATTTTGTTCGCTTTTCGTTTTTTGAAAGTTTCCTGTTTCTCTGAGACAAAAGTATTTTGTTACAATTTGCGTATTCTACATTTTTTAACATTTAAATCAAGAATAAGTTAGTGTGGCTTCTGTAGTGATAGTGGATAAATGCAATACTACTGTACAGGCGTGGACTGCATAATCGGGCACGTCGGGCAAATGCCCGGTGGCCTGGCCTGGCCTGGCCTGATTTTTTTTTTTTTTTTTTTTTTTTTGTGCCCGCAGTCAGGCCACTCACTGAACAGCAGGCCAGGCGCCGCCTACTGGTTTACTAGTGGTTTTATTACTTTATTAGTTAGTCTGAACTGAAGTAATAATTACACTTCAGGGTTAAAGTGGGTGCATCTCATTGTAAAATTGGACTCGGCCCAAATTGGGCTTCAAACGGCCCAAATCTGGCTTCAAACGGCCCAAATTGGGCTTCAAACGGCCCAAATCTGGCTTCAAACGGCCCAAATTGGGCTTCAAACGGCCCAAATTTTTCGCTGGCGACCTTTGGTCGCCGGCACGCGCACTGGCCCGTATCGGCCTGGCCTGCTTGGTATCTAATGCCCGGCCTGAATTATGATCCCAGTCCGCCCCTGCTACTGTAGATTAGAAAAAATACTTTTAGGATTGCTGACACAGCAGCATCAACATCCAGTAACTTCAATTTCATATTTCCCGGATAATAAGACCAAACAGGCACTTACATGCAGACCTATCAAGAC
>NC_139629.1:1148551-1166051 GCF_964638095.1 Poromitra crassiceps | reverse complement strand
GGAGGGTTGAGACAGTAATTGGCAAGTAGGGTCTTTTTTTGATCTCAGCCAGTGGAGGAAACATTGCTGCAGCTAAAATGAGCATCCGAGCTACACGCCCAGATGAAGCGCGCGGACGCAAATGAGCAAGGCGGAGAAGAGTGTCACGAAGAGTGTCATGCACTTGATTTTGTGTAGCCTACATTACATGTGGGAGACTGAGGGCCCTACGTTTCCTGCCTGGGTGCTGCTGCATATCTTTAATCATTCTTTTATCCTGTTTGTGCCGTAACGTCTTGATCTTAAAGGACAAGTCAACACAGGAAATGATTTGCATAAATAGGCAGCCTTTGAAGCAAACCGTCTTCATTTATTTATCCATTAGCGTATCCATCTCGCATTAGAAGGCTACTGCAGACAATTATTTCATGAATGTTATACAGTAGAAACAAAGTCGTATCATGGAACTTTGATGCCTCTCGACTGACTAATTTGCATTGTGGGAAAAAAGAGAACACCACCTTTTTTTTTTCCCAGTTCCTTTCACTTGGATTGATCCAAAGCACAGCAGCAGTTGAGCAGGTGTAACCCTGATATTGCAGATATTTTTTTATTTTTTATTTTTAAAGTATAGACAGCATGTTGTGTATATTTGATCTTTTTCCATAACTCAAGTTATATTTTATATTTGTTATATTTGTGTTTTTGTATTTCTAGTTATTTATTAATTATGTTAATTATTACATTCCCAGTGAAGTTTACCGTTTCATTGCATTGATGTCATTTTGGACAATAAAGTTGATTGCTAAGCTGTAATAATTTATATCCTGTCTACATTACATATCTCAAGTCATGTCCAGTCATATCTTTGTCAAGTGTTTGAGATTTGAGGGATCATTGCAAAAAAAAAGTGTAATATAATAATGTGTACTGTATATATAATATACTGTAAGAATATCGGCCGATATATCGATATCGTATTTTTTTTAACTCTCTAATATCGGTATCGCATCGGCCTCAAAAATCCAGTATCGGTGGGGCTCTACTAAATGGGACATCCCTGTTGGCATAGTCGTAGCATTGTAGCATGCATGGCGTGCATGAGGTTCTGGGTTTGTGCCTGGTCAGCGTTTGGACGCTACATGACGTGTGGTTGCCAGAGCTGACTGTGCAGGCTCCTTCAGGTCATGTGTGTGTCAGGAACAAGCCGTATGACTGACTGGAGGAATAGGGATGCGTTGATGAAAGCTGGCTTCACTCTGCACAGTTGGAGCCAACATCAGAGGCTGGGTCTATCTAGATTATTTCCTATATCCACGGTTTGAACGGAGGTTCCACTTGCAGGAAACCAAATGATCTGCCAGTGAGCCAAATTAAAATCGGAGAGTTCAGCCAACGGTTATATCTCAGTAGCAAAATCCATCGCCGCCCTGTCCTGTTGGGAGCCGTGGTCTCATGCCTCGTCAGTGGTGCTCATTTGTTTGCTGCACAACAAGCAGGTGGGCGACAAAACCATGAGTCAACATAAAGACAAACCATGAGTCAACATAAAGACAAACCATGAGTCAACATAAAGACAAACCATGAGTCAACATAAAGACAAACCATGAGTCAACATAAAGACAAACCATGAGTCAACATAAAGACAAACCATGAGTCAACATAAAGACAAACCATGAGTCAACATAAAGACAAACCATGAGTCAACATAAAGACAAACCATGAGTCAACATAAAGACAAACCATGAGTCAACATAAAGACAAACCATGAGTCAACATAAAGACAAACCATGAGTCAACATAAAGACAAACCATGAGTCAACATAAAGACAAACCATGAGTCAACATAAAGACAAACCATGAGTCAACATAAAGACAAACCATGAGTCAACATAAACGGGGTGAGATGAGGAGGAGCGGAGAAAAGGGGGCTGTGTGTGGTCGCTTTGTTGGCTAATTCTCTCTATTTATTGATTTCCCTCATTATAGTGCTCAGTGTACCTCCGTGAGCCCGGTGGTGTGCGTGCGTACCTACACCTCGGGGAGCTGCCTTAAAAAGTCACATTTGGAAAAGCTCTCCAAGCCTCTTTTCATCTGTGAGCACACTCCAAGGCGGGGACGCCTGGCTAATTGGACCCGGAGAGGTTGAGGCCGAGCCGAAGTGGCCCGGGTCAGGTTCCCCGTTGGGCTCTGAAAGCAGCAGCACTTCTCATTCTCATTTACAATGTTGGACGGTGATTTGGAGGAAGAGGTCCGGGAGGCTGTTTGCCTCGATCGGCCCACAGTTAATGAGAGGGAAAGGAGCAGGTGGACGTGAACAAGCAGGAGCACTTCAAGCAGGAAATATGAAGGTGGATGAAATAGAGGTTTGTTTGGGAGGAGAGGGAGACAGATAAAAGGTGGAACAGAAGGCGGCTGTTACCTCTGGCTTATGGAAATGGAACCCGAATCTATTAGAATAGAATAGAACTTTATTTATTTAACACATTGTTGATTGGAGATTGTCTTGGTGCAAAATTAAGAGACAAAGATGCAAATAATAATAAAAAAATACATAGGCGTATAGTCTAAGACAAAAAATAAAACCAGACAAGTAGCGGAAAACCATACATACAAATTAAAAAACAATAAAAAACAATAAAAACAATTCGAAGGACCTGTAAGTATACAAAGTGTCACGGTGCCAAGAAGAGCTAAGGGCTCTATTTAAAGTGCATAAAAGTATTAAAAGTAAAGTGGTAAAACTATTTTATTTTAATTGAATGTTCTATGTTTATATAACATATTTCAGACATGCAGGAATGATACAGATCTGTTGTGTAAAGGTGGCTGCTTTCACTCTTGGCCACACTTTTTGACACAGATTTGATGTGGTGGGAGGAGCCAGAGTCTTCAGCCACGCCCACGAGAAAGGCAACTTTAAACGTTGCCTAGTCTCTCCCCTAGACTCCACTTCTTCTCGATGTGAATCAGTACAGTATCACAGTCAGTGAATCACTAATCCTAAAACCAAATGCCCTTCGGGGACATAATCAAGTTGAAGTTGAAGGTTGAATCCATTCACAAGTCAGCAATTTTCTGCAGGCAGATATACTTTTAAAAGTGCATAGTTAAACTGACCATCATCTTGTACAGCACTGTATGGAGAATTACATCATCTCGTTTCCCAATGTGCTTTCCTTTCAAGCTGGGCTTATTAGTGCTGCGGCCAACATTTTATAGACCTTACCAGCAGGATAGAGACACTGCGTAACGCGTCATCATTCAGAAAGCACGCCCAAGACGGGGGAAAACAGAAAGCCCCCCTCCAATCCTGGCGTTCTCCTATGTCACGTGCATGGTTGCGTGTTGCAGAAAAAGATCGTATATACGGAAGATGAACACTCCAACTTACTTCCTTGACAGCTAGATCCACATTTTTCTTCACGCCAATTCTCAATGGCTTCCTTGTTTTGCTCAGTAGTACAAAAAAACTTTAACTGGCGATTTTTTACATTTGTTGTCTGCGCAGCCCACCACACAACAACTCCCATCACGGGGGAAATAGGTCCGTTCACTCCCATTCACCAGCGTCATTTTCCTTGAATTTAACATAGTTAAAAGCTAACTGGCGATTTTTTACATTTGTTGTCTGCGCAGCCCACCACACAACAGCTTTTAGCTATGTTTAATTCAAGGAAAATGACGCTGGTGTGTGGAAATGAACGGAGCCTTTCCCCCGTGATGGGCGTGGCCTATTTCATGCAGTGTCTCTATGGCAACATGATGAGGAATGATCGATGTCACTGTGCCTCCTAGAGGTGAAATAGAGAATAGCCGTTCAATTCCACATGATGTTATTTGAGACTGGCTGAGGTGATTTAGGGGCTTCCACTCTATAACCTCACCGCTGAGGATCAGAGCTTGTATACTGTAGTCTCACAGTAGCCCAGCTGTAGATAGAGATCTAGAGGATCACAGCTTGTATAGTCTCACAGTAGCCCAGCTGTAGATAGAGATCTAGAGGATCAGAGCTTGTATAGTCTCACAGTAGCCCAGCTGTAGATAGAGATCTAGAGGACCAGAGCTTGTATAGTCTGGCTGTAGCCCAGCTGTAGATAGAGATCTAGAGGACCAGAGCTTGTATAGTCTCACAGTAGCCCAGCTGTAGATAGAGATCTAGAGGATCACAGCTTGTATAGTCTCACAGTAGCCCAGCTGGAGATAGAGATCTAGAGGATCAGAGCTTGTATAGTCTCACAGTAGCCCAGCTGGAGATAGAGATCTAGAGGATCAGAGCTTGTATAGTCTCACAGTAGCCCAGCTGTAGATAGAGATCTAGAGGATCAGAGCTTGTATAGTCTCACAGTAGCCCAGCTGTACATAGAGATCTAGAGGCAGACATCTCTGCGGCCGATATCTCCAAAACTCAGGCAACTATCCCAAAACGATATAGATGGACTACATAGCACTACAGGTGAGAGGAACAATATGTATTTTGGATTTTAGGGTGAGCTGTCCCTTTACGGCTGATACAGTTGAGGCATATTTTAGTATTGTGAGCCAGATTTTGTCTTTTTTTTGTGTGTGTGTTTTCGCTGTTGACAGTAGCGAGTAAAGACCCCGAGTTAAAAGCTCCCAGTCAGAGATGTCACAGCTAGATTTGTCATAAAACCCATAGCACACTCCAGATGAATCAGCAGGTAAAAGAGCGTTTTACTGAAGAAGCGGTAACTCTCCCCGTTCCTCGCTGTCTTCTCTCTCAATAGACTTTGCTTTGCTTCTTTCTCACACCGGATCGCTCTGTCTCTCTCACCCTGCTGCTCCTTGCTCAGACCATGCAAAAAAAAAAAAAAAAAAACAGATTTGACCAGCAGGGTGATGTGAATCTGGTCACCTCCTCTCTTCCCCATGTTTCCTGTCAGTTGTTGCTGTATGCTGTCTAGCAAAGCAGAAATTCCGGAATAAAACAAATTGTGGATTTCTTTTGAAGTAGAATCATCAGATTTTTTGTAGTGCAGTGCAGTGCAGTGCAGTGTAGTGTAGTGTAGTGTAGTGTTGTAGTGTTGTAGTGTAGTGTAGTATAGTATAGTATAGTATAGTGTAGTGTAGTGTAGTGTTGTAGTGTAGTGTAGTGTAGTATAGTATAGTATAGTGCAGTATAGTATAGTATAGTGTAGTGTGGTGCAGTGTAGTGTTGTAGTGTAGTGTAGTGTAGTGTAGTGTAGTATAGTGTAGTATAGTGTAGTATAATATAGTATAGTGTAGTATAGTGTAGTATAGTGTAGTGTAGTGTTGTAGTGTAGTGTACGTACTGCACACGTGCTTCCTCTGAGTGGATGGAAAGCAAAACATGGATTCCCACATGACTGATCCCTTAGGGCTTCTGTAGCGAAGCTGCTGGGTGGATCAGATGGACGGCCCCCGGGCAGGCCTCCCCCCCCCCCCCCCCCACAGAAACACATCTCCAGTCCCAGCCAGGCGCAGTCCCAGATGGGTCCCCTGTGTGTGTGTGTGTGTGTGTGTCCCCTGTGTGTGTGTGTGTGTGTGTGTCCTGTGTGTGTGTGTGTGTGTGTGTGTGTGTGTGTGTGTGTGTGTGCGCAAAAGAAGGGAAAAGACATTCCCAGTCAAAACGTGTCCTCTTGTACTGTATCTCCATGTCTCACGGCACACACAGACACACACACACACACACACGCACGCACACACACACACACACAGACACACACACACACACACACACTGCAGCTTCAGAGGATCCTCTCAGACAGTCTGCCAAGAGGAAGGAAATAGTTTGTTATTCATTTGTATGAACATTGAAGGCACATGCTTCAGCAGCTCTGCTGTGCTGAGCATTCAGTACACTGTACTGAATGCTCAGCAGAGGTGTTACAGTGTGTACAGTGTTCAGTACACTGTACACACTGTAACAGCTCTGCTGAGCATTCAGTACAGTGTTCAGTACACTGTACACACTGTAACAGCTCTGCTGAGCATTCAGTACAGTGTTCAGTACACTGTACACACTGTAACAGCTCTGCTGAGCATTCAGTACAGTGTACTGAACACTGTACACACTGTAACACCTCTGCTGAGCATTCAGTACACTGTACTGAACACTGTACACACTGTAACACCTCTGCTGAGCATTCAGTACACTGTACTGAACACTGTACACACTGTAACACCTCTGCTGAGCATTCAGTACAGTGTACTGAACACTGTACACACTGTAACACCTCTGCTGAGCATTCAGTACAGTGTACTGAACACTGTACACACTGTAACACCTCTGCTGAGCATTCAGTACACTGTACTGAACACTGTACACACTGTAACACCTCTGCTGAGCATTCAGTACAGTGTACTGAACACTGTACACACTGTAACACCTCTGCTGAGCATTCAGTACACTGTACTGAACACTGTACACACTGTAACACCTCTGCTGAGCATTCAGTACAGTGTACTGAACACTGTACACACTGTAACACCTCTGCTGAGCATTCAGTACACTGTACTGAACACTGTACACACTGTAACACCTCTGCTGAGCATTCAGTACACTGTACTGAACACTGTACACACTGTAACACCTCTGCTGAGCATTCAGTACACTGTACTGAACACTGTACACACTGTAACACCTCTGCTGAGCATTCAGTACAGTGTACTGAATGCTCAGCAGAGGTGTTACAGTGTGTACAGTGTACTGAACACTGTACACACTGTAGGGAGTCACTGCAGAGTCGCCAGCAGTGCCTCGTTTACTTTCAAAATGCTTTGATTTGCATTTGTTGTTGGTAATGTTTCCGCTTTTTATGTTATCGTGCACAGAAGCATCATGCCCATTGTAACTGGGGGGGCAATTTCCCCCTCAGATTTTTGAGATTTTTGAGATTTTTTTTAATAAACATAGGCTATAATATTATAGGCTGTGTATGGTAGTTGAAACATAGTTTCAAGTTAACGTTTATTTATGTTTGTAGTTAAAACAATATACTGTATAGGCTACATACAGTACAACACACAAGGCTGTTATTTACCCTTTGTCGCCACCTGGTGAGTAAATATATAACTAAAACCATTCAAATTGACAACCAGTCAATCCATGTATCTACCGGTCCTTGGCACAAAAAAGGTTGGGAACCCCTGCTCTAGAGGACACTAGATGAGACTAAG
Source organism: Poromitra crassiceps (assembly GCF_964638095.1). NCBI lineage: Eukaryota > Metazoa > Chordata > Actinopteri > Beryciformes > Melamphaidae > Poromitra > Poromitra crassiceps. The sequence continues at coordinate 1,158,911 of NC_139629.1, read as the reverse complement.
AGAAAAGATTTATACCTTCTGAAAAGGCAATACCAGCCAAAATAAACATTGTGTTACATTGCTTTGAAACGTGTGGTCTCCCTTTTTTGTCAAGTCCATTGAGCCTGGGCAGTGGCAATGTACTTAGTCTGGTGATTATGGATCTTTCCAGGAGGCTGAGCAGTTTGGAAAATAGCCTTATGGTTACACCTGCTCACTCTGTTAATTTAAAATGAGATATTCCTCTAAATCTGGCTTCCAACCCCCCAAATCTTTTTTTGGGGGGGCGCCAGAGTTCGCCCCCTCAGATTGTTGGCTTGCATGACGCCCCTGATCGTGCACTATATGTTTATGTATAGACAGACGACAAAGGAAAAACCAACTTAAAGAGGACATGAAACATTTGATCATGTGACTCTAGTTCATTTGCATTTCACCTCAGACAAGACAGGAAACGGCTTTCAAGTCTGACATTTACCTAGATTTGCTAGATAGATAAAAAAAGAAGGAAAGACAAGTTCTTGACTTTTTTTTTAGACTGAAGCCAAGCCAACAACTACCGTCCTTCAGCTGATCAAAAGGCTTCTCTGGTTATTACTTCACAGCAGAGTACAGAGGCACTTGAACAGCTACAGTAGTTGACAACATGTATTAAAGGCTAGTATACTGTACCTCATTTTAAGACAGAATGACAGACAAAATATGCAAAAATGACATAAAGTAATGAATTCATTGTAAGTAATTCAGGGGTCTTCAACCTTCTTCAGCCCAAGAACCTGTGTTGCATTTTAAGCTGATGTCACAGGTGAAGGTGATGAGTAGGGAATAACAAACAACATCATTATAAGGAGCTGCCGTAATCCTGGTACTCGTATACAAACATTTCCATAACATGTTGCGCCCATGGCACATCGTCTCTAGAGTCTCCACCCCACAAATCGAGCATGCACAGCACACAAGATTTCTAGTACAACGTAATTGACTCGTGTCATTGTGATGCATCAGCTGTTCTTAAAATGAGGCCTGACCATTCAGTTGACCTTGGCTTGCTGACTTGCTGATCTGGCAATTCTGCTCAAACTGAATAACATTTCATAATTTACCATGTATTTCATAATACGACAAATACAAGGATGCTGTAAGTTGAAGTATAGTATATAAATATATGCTAAACTATTACAGGATAATGACTTAAATCATGGCACGCCATCCTTGGCGGTGACAGAAGAACCATGCAGTATTAAAGTAGCATCTAAACGTTGACATGCTCTCCTGATACAAGCCCTTGTCCTACAACACTGCTTTGTAGCATTTTACATTCAGAGTCATGCATGCTTGGGGACATCATGTTTTCCGTGCTTACAAGCGACAGTTGTGTTTGCGCGACTCGTGTAGCGTTATGTACCTTATGAGCGTAGCGTTATGTACCTTATGAGCGTAGCGTGGTCGTTGACTGACTCGTGTAGTGTTATGTACCTTATGAGCGTAGCGTTATGTACCTTATGAGCGTAGCGTGGTCGTTGACTGACTCGTGTAGTGTTATGTACCTTATGAGCGTAGCGTGGTCGTTGACTGACTCGTGTAGCGTTATGTACCTTATGAGCGTAGCGTTATGTACCTTATGAGCGTAGCGTGGTCGTTGACTGACTCGTGTAGCGTTATGTACCTTATGAGCGTAGCGTGGTCGTTGACTGACTCGTGTAGCGTTATGTACCTTATGAGCGTAGCGTGGTCGTTGACTGACTCGTGTAGCGTTATGTACCTTATGAGCGTAGCGTGGTCGTTGACTGACTCGTGTAGCGTTATGTACCTTATGAGCGTAGCGTGGTCGTTGACTGACTCGTGTAGCGTTATGTACCTTATGAGCGTAGCGTGGTCGTTGACTGACTCGTGTAGCGTTATGTACCTTATGAGCGTAGCGTGGTCGTTGACTGACTCGTGTAGCGTTATGTACCTTATGAGCGTAGCGTGGTCGTTGACTGACTCGTGTAGCGTTATGTACCTTATGAGCGTAGCGTGGTCGTTGACTGACTCGTGTAGCGTTATGTACCTTATGAGCGTAGCGTGGTCGTTGACTGACTCGTGTAGCGTTATGTACCTTATGAGCGTAGCGTGGTCGTTGACTGACTCGTGTAGCGTTATGTACCTTATGAGCGTAGCGTGGTCGTTGACTGACTCGTGTAGCGTTATGTACCTTATGAGCGTAGCGTGGTCGTTGACTGACTCGTGTAGCGTTATGTACCTTATGAGCATAGCGTGGTCGTTCTGGATCCTGTCATGTACTTTAGTCGAGTCAAGTCAAGTCAAGTTTATTTGTATAGCACATTTCATACACAAGGGCATTCAAGTTCAAATTCAAAGTGCTTCACATAAAAGGGTTGAAAATAAAAATAAAATAGAAACAAGAAAATAAAAGAATAAAAGAAGAGAATAAAATAGGCATTTAAAAACATCACAACAGAACTTTAAGAAAGAGCATAAAAAGTGCATTAAGCGACAGGTGCAGCAGTTACAAAAAGAGCTAAAAATTGAAAGAGGACTCATTGGGTTTGCATAATAGAATAAATCAATTTTTCTATATTAAATCCCCCGACATCATGATAAGAAACATGATTACACACACATGATTGGAAAAATGTCCATAACCTTTATAATAGTTGGACTCAAGCCTTTAGAGGCCACATATATCTCCTAAAACAGCTGTCAGCAGTTAAAAGCGACGGTAAACATAAAAGTCTTTAGTCTATTTTTAAAAGTAAGTAAAGTTGGGGCAGATATGAGGTCTTCAGGCAGTTTGTTCCAGCTAGCAGAAGCATAGTGGGTGAATGCCCATGATTTGATTTGATCCTAGGGACAGTTAATAAGCTGGACCCTGCTGACCTGAGAGATCTAGACGGTTCGTAGCGTGGGAGCAATTCAGCAAAGTATTTTGGGCCTAGGCCATTAAGTGATTTGTAGACTAATAACAGTATTTTAAAATCTATTCTATGACACACTGGCAATGTACTTTATGGTACTTTATGAGCGTAGCGTGGTCGTTCTGGATCCTGTTTGTGCCTTTTCCACCGAGTGCTCTGCGCCAACATACAGCAGGGATTTGAAAGAGAGGGGGACACAATGTAAAGCTCTGCGTGACTGTTTGTTTTTTAATGAGCTTTTTGTCTGCGTGTGGGGAGCTCTGTGTGTGTGTCGTGGGAGAGCTTGGTATGTATGTGTGTGTGTGTGTGTGTGTGTGTGTGTGCACATGTGTCCTCTCATCCATGTAGCTACATGTGTGTGTTTGTGTGTGTGCGTATGCGTATGCTGTATATGCGTGAAGGCAAATGGGTATATTTAGTTTTTGTCTGAGCAGCAGTTTCCTCATCTCCCGCTGTTGAAGAGCATTTCAGTGAAAATGTGTTTTTTCCCTGTTATTAGCAGGCATGAAGCCATGTGAATAATGCATGGTGAACACTGCCTCTTTATACCATCACGTTCAGGGCCAGGCGGCTCACAAAGGGACCATAACGTGTTGGAGCGTACACTGTTAAATATACATGAGGACTTTGTGAATAGCATTAACGTATAGCGTTGAGACGTTGAGATTTCACTGGACTAGATGTTTCAGCATGCATTTGTTCTCAGGTGAGGCACCACATTTGGGGTTATTGAGGTGTTTTGTAGCGGGCGGTTTCAGTCAAACAATCTGATTGGTCAAAAACCTTGAAGTCCGTCTAGCCGTCTTTTATTGATTCATGGTCATCTGCGAGATGTTTCTTTTCTGTGGTTTTAGGATTAAGATCTTCTTTGGTGCAAAGCCATCATTGCTCAATGAAACAGGGTGCCCAGTACTGTGACATCTTCCTTCTTGGATTTTCTGTTGATGAAGTTCGAGCGAAAAGTGGCTTGTTTGAAATACAGTAAATACTGTAGAAGAAGAATCTCAAATATCACTTGTAAGATATTCTTGTAACGGTTGGTTGTGTTTAAACCCTCTTTTGCTATGTTTGTTGTATGTGTTGCTATGTTCTCATTTATTTATCTTATAATTGTCAATTCATTCCGTTCTTCGTTCCCGTCTGGCCTGAAGCCTTCACAACAGTCTTTGCAGTGGGCGGAAGTTGGGGCGGGTGTACTTGCCTTGACAGACAACTCCTTCAGCCAATCAGCGTCGGATCCAGTCAAACCCAAATCCACTCAGGAGAACGGCAAGCTGTTTAAACTAGACGGACATTGACGTTACTCCGCGAGTTCTGATTGGCCGGTTACAATGTCAACTACGAGGTGGGTCGCTGATTGGCTCGTCTGCTTTGCAGTTTCTGCAGACAGAGTTCTCCCAGAGTTGAGGCCAGACGGCCCCGCAGAACCAAATGAAATGTGAGGTCATGTGACCGGCTGCTTTACCACGCTAATGTTCTTTATCTCCCAGTTGGAAAATGGAAGATGTGGCTTGTTGCTAAAGAGGGGGAGGCTGGGAAGTGTGCGGGGATTGGATAAGAATTCCTAAGGCCTGTCACATGATCATCTCTCACTTCCTGGTTGCCAGGACGTCGTCTCAAGCCTCCCGTGTTTGGAGGGCCTGTACACTAGACAGATTTAGTGGTGGCTAAATGTAGGCTATGAGGAAGGATTTGAATGCTAATGATGACGTTTGAGGTGTTTCTTACACCTGTGGGCATTGAAATGAGTATTGTGATGGAGTAACTGTTGACTAGCCGTTTAGTTTGCTTTTCATTTTTTTTTTTTTCCATGCGTACAGTGATCATATGAGAACAAGAGTGGTGTGTAAGGGAGGTTGAGAAAGCTTCTGAAATATAATATAAAATACTGTGTGTGTGTGTGTGTGTGTGTGTGTGTGTGTGTGTATGTGTATATATATATATATATATATATATATATATATATATATATATATATATATATATATATATATATATAAACAATATGGTAATGTCCAGGAATTCCAGCAAGTGCCATTTATCTCACTTAAAGAGAGAATGCTCTTTCCACTGTTTACCATCTTGCTCCTGTGCCTTTGCCAAAAAAACTTTCTCACACTTTACTTATAATTACTTTCTGGCACTCACAGTAAACACTCATTTTCAGCACTCTCATCCTATCCAATTTACAGTACAATGAGTATATCAAGTTCACATTCAAGTACATCACTGCCAGCAAAGCAACCAGGGACAAAATCAGTGCGGGAGAGAACATGCCATGCCAGTAAAATGTGCTTTCTAAGCATGTAAAGCCCCCCCAACACCCCCCCCCCCCCCACACACACACACACACACACACACACACACTCAGACCAATCAATGAGACCGATCATTTGAACAAGTCCTCCTAAGTGGTTAAGTGTGCAGTAAACCAACAGTTTTCATGGCCAGTTATTCCCTGCACGGTGCCAGGCAGCACGGTGCCAGGCAGCACGGTGCCAGGCTGCACGGTGCCAGGCTGCACGGTGCCAGGCAGCACGGTGCCAGGCAGCACGGTGCCAGGCTGCACGGTGCCAGGCTGCACGGTGCCAGGCAGCACGGTGCCAGGCTGCACGGTGCCAGGCAGCACGGTGCCAGGCTGCACGGTGCCAGGCAGCACGGTGCCAGGCAGCACGGTGCCAGGCAGCACGGTGCCAGGCTGCACGGTGCCAGGCTGCACGGTGCCAGGCAGCACGGTGCCAGGCTGCACGGTGCCAGGCAGCACGGTGCCAGGCTGCACGGTGCCAGGCAGCACGGTGCCAGGCAGCACGGTGCCAGGCTGCACGGTGCCAGGCTGCACGGTGCCAGGCTGCACGGTGCCAGGCTGCACGGTGCCAGGCAGCACGGTGCCAGGCTGCACGGTGCCAGGCTGCACGGTGCCAGGCTGCACGGTGCCAGGCTGCACGGTGCCAGGCTGCACGGTGCCAGGCAGCACGGTGCCAGGCTGCACGGTGCCAGGCTGCACGTTGCCAGGCAGCACGGTGCCAGGCTGCACGGTGCCAGGCTGCACGGTGCCAGGCTGCACGGTGCCAGGCAGCACGTTGCCAGGCTGCACGGTGCCAGGCTGCACGGTGCCAGGCAGCACGTTGCCAGGCTGCACGGTGCCAGGCTGCACGGTGCCAGGCTGCACGGTGCCAGGCTGCACCTCTAAGATCTACATCGATGCACAACACATGGCACTGTTATTCAAATGCATCGCAGTCTCATCATGTAATATTCATGTCTCATCACCAGGGCTGCAAAGAGGCGCTAGAGTGGAGAACATTTAGAGCCAAGCAACCTGAGAGCTGGTGTATGTGTGCTAGCTGGTGTATGTGTGCTAGCTGGTGTATGTGTGCTAGCTGGTGTATGTGTGCTAGCTGGTGTATGTGTGCTAGCTGGTGTATGTGTGCTAGCTGGTGTATGTGTGCTAGCTGGTGTATGTGTACTAGCTGGTGTATGTGTGCTAGCTGGTGTATGTGTGCTAGCTGGTGTATGTGTGCTAGCTGGTGTATGTGTGCTAGCTGGTGTATGTGTACTAGCTGGTGTATGTGTGCTAGCTGGTGTATGTGTGCTAGTTGGTGTATGTGTGCTAGCTGGTGTATGTGTGCTAGCTGGTGTATGTGTGCTAGTTGGTGTATGTGTGCTAGTTGGTGTATGTGTGCTAGCTGGTGTATGTGTGCTAGTTGGTGTATGTGTGCTAGCTGGTGTATGTGTGCTAGCTGGTGTATGTGTGCTAGCTGGTGTATGTGTGCTAGTTGGTGTATGTGTGCTAGTTGGTGTATGTGTGCTAGCTGGTGTATGTGTGCTAGTTGGTGTATGTGTGCTAGCTGGTGTATGTGTGCTAGCTGGTGTATGTGTGCTAGTTGGTGTATGTGTGCTAGTTGGTGTATGTGTGCTAGCTGGTGTATGTGTGCTAGTTGGTGTATGTGTGCTAGCTGGTGTATGTGTGCTAGCTGGTGTATGTGTGCTAGCTGGTGTATGTGTGCTAGTTGGTGTATGTGTGCTAGTTGGTGTATGTGTGCTAGCTGGTGTATGTGTGCTAGCTGGTGTATGTGTGCTAGCTGGTGTATGTGTGCTAGTTGGTGTATGTGTGCTAGTTGGTGTATGTGTGCTAGCTGGTGTATGTGTGCTAGTTGGTGTATGTGTGCTAGCTGGTGTATGTGTGCTAGCTGGTGTATGTGTGCTAGTTGGTGTATGTGTGCTAGTTGGTGTATGTGTGCTAGCTGGTGTATGTGTGCTAGTTGGTGTATGTGTGCTAGCTGGTGTATGTGTGCTAGCTGGTGTATGTGTGCTAGTTGGTGTATGTGTGCTAGTTGGTGTATGTGTGCTAGCTGGTGTATGTGTGCTAGTTGGTGTATGTGTGCTAGCTGGTGTATGTGTGCTAGCTGGTGTATGTGTGCTAGCTGGTGTATGTGTGCTAGTTGGTGTATGTGTGCTAGTTGGTGTATGTGTGCTAGCTGGTGTATGTGTGCTAGTTGGTGTATGTGTGCTAGCTGGTGTATGTGTGCTAGCTGGTGTATGTGTGCTAGCTGGTGTATGTGTGCTAGCTGGTGTATGTGTGCTAGCTGGTGTATGTGTGCTAGCTGGTGTATGTGTGCTAGCTGGTGTATGTGTGCTAGTTGGTGTATGTGTGCTAGCTGGTGTATGTGTGCTAGCTGGTGTATGTGTGCTAGCTGGTGTATGTGTGCTAGTTGGTGTATGTGTGCTAGCTGGTGTATGTGTGCTAGCTGGTGTATGTGTGCTAGCTGGTGTATGTGTGCTAGTTGGTGTATGTGTGCTAGCTGGTGTATGTGTGCTAGCTGGTGTATGTGTGCTAGCTGGTGTATGTGTGCTAGCTGGTGTATGTGTGCTAACTGGTGTATGTGTACTAGCTGGTGTATGTGTGCTAGCTGGTGTATGTGTGCTAGCTGGTGTATGGGTGCTAACTGGTGTATGTGTGCTAGCTGGTGTATGTGTGCTAGCTGGTGTATGTGTGCTAGCTGGTGTATGTGTGCTAACTGGTGTATGTGTACTAGCTGGTGTATGTGTGCTAGCTGGTGTATGTGTGCTAGCTGGTGTATGTGTGCTAGCTGGTGTATGTGTGCTAGCTGGTGTATGTGTGCTAACTGGTGTATGTGTACTAGCTGGTGTATGTGTGCTAGCTGGTGTATGTGTGCTAGCTGGTGTATGTGTGCTAACTGGTGTATGTGTACTAGCTGGTGTATGTGTGCTAGCTGGTGTATGTGTGCTAACTGGTGTATGTGTACTAGCTGGTGTATGTGTGCTAGCTGCCTGAGAGCTGGTGTATGTGTGCTAGCTGGTGTATGTGTGCTAGCTGGTGTATGTGTGCTAGCTGGTGTATGTGTGCTAGCTGGTGTATGTGTGCTAACTGGTGTATGTGTGCTAACTGGTGTATGTGTACTAGCTGGTGTATGTGTGCTAGTTGGTGTATGTGTGCTAACTGGTGTATGTGTGCTAGCTGGTGTATGTGTGCTAGCTGGTGTATGTGTGCTAGCTGGTGTATGTGTGCTAGCAGCCTGAGAGCTGGTGTATGTGTGCTAACCGGTGTATGTGTGCTAGCTGGTGTATGTGTGCTAGTTGGTGTATGTGTGCTAGCTGGTGTATGTGTGCTAGCTGGTGTATGTGTGCTAGCTGGTGTATGTGTGCTAGTTGTTGTATGTGTGCTAGCTGGTGTATGTGTGCTAGCTGGCACAATGCCTGGCTCTCTGCTTCTGTCATAATGAGCTTCTTCACTTTTCTATCAATATGATTAAAATATGAGTATAATCAATCAAAGCCCTCCACTCCTCTTCTCGTCTCCCTGACTCATCCTCCTCTTCCTCTCCCTCCTTCTGTATCTCTTTCCCATGCTCTGTCTTCCTCTCCTGCTTCACCCTCTGCTATCTCTTTCTCCCTGCATCAACCTCTATCCCTGCTCTTCTCGTTCTCCTCTTCCTCTCTGATTCTTTCAATGGAGGAAATTATTATTATTATTCTACTACTACTATTCTTACTAGAAATAGAGCGTGCTCTATTTCTAGCATCCCTCCTGCCTCGTCCGCTGAACTGGCAGCACTTGCCTGCCTTGCCGCGTCGTCGTCATCGTCGTCCTCCGCTACGCGTGCGAGCCCAGCCTCGGGCGCTTGGCGGGGTCGCGGGGTCGCGGGGTCGCAGGCTCGCCGGTCAATTGAACCTCTGAATAAACAGTATGGATCTAATGAGTTTCTCTAAAGCAGTGTCTCTTATGGTGTAGTCTCACTGGCCAGCCTCCCCTCCCTTCCCTGAGAGGAGTCTGGCAACGCTGGTCACCATTACGGAATTGCGATGGGCGGCGCTTAGCGGCAGACAGTGCCGTTGGAAAATAGTTTCCAACAATCCAACTTGCCATTTTCAGCGTGTAGCAACGAGCTAGCGTGTAGGTTTCTGCCGTTAGCTTGCCAGCTAGTTAGCGTTGTTGTTTTCACTGCGGCGGCAGGGCACTATTTACAGCGACACACAGGGAGGAGGGAGCGGAAGCTGCTCTGATTGACATGGTCAGAGCCAATGACAGAGCTTCTTAAAGGGATACACCACTTTTTTGGAAGTTTAGCTCATTTGCCACATCCCCCCAACATAACCAAGATACACCATGCCTTACCGGCACTGTCCGCTCAGTTCACAGTGAGCTACAGTTGTGAAGTTAGTAATTATCGCCATAGAATGGAGGCTAATGGTACAGCCTGCCTTTTTCTTTTTCTTTTTTTTAGCCGGAAGTCATCACACGACCACACAACCGGGTCAAATGGGCGTGGCTACATAAGGTGAATAGAAAGAGAACTCTGTTCGCCAAGTCTGTTTTACTCCAGCAGAACTTTCAGCACACTTCCCTCTGGTTCCTCTTCTGTAGTTGGTGCTACCAGAATACTCCATCCATGGGCTCTTCTGCATCATGTTCCTGTGCGCCCAGCAGTGGCTCACTGTGGGCCTCAACATCCCCCTGCTCTTCTACAACACATGGAGGTAACTATCCTCTCCACCTGTGTGTGTGTGTGTGTGTGTGTGTGTGTGTGTGTGTGTGTGTGTGTGTGTGTGTGTGTGTGCGTGCGTGCGTGTGTGCGCGCGCGCGTGCGCGCGTGTGTGTGTGTGTGTGCGTGCGTTTGTGTGTGTGTTTGTGCGTATGTGTGTGCGTGCGTGCGTGCGCGTGCGTGAATATTATTATTATTATTATTATTATTAGCCTATTATTATTAGCCTATTATTATTTTGTATTATTTTGTATTGTGTTGTTGTTTGTTTGTTTAGTAATTAATTTATGTATTCATTCATGTATTGATTTGTGTGTGTTGGTGAGGTCTTGGCATGGATCACTGGCAGCCTGTGCTTGATTTGTTTGTGCTCTGGTGGTTGAAGTGATAGTGGGGGGAGGGAAGAAATAACAGAATAAGCGGAGGAGAAGGAGATAATACAGTTAAGGAGAGGAGGGG
>NC_139629.1:1132417-1142417 GCF_964638095.1 Poromitra crassiceps | reverse complement strand
GTCGCATAGGCTTCCACGTCACGTCAGCACTCAACCTGGACTGTTGTTGATGTGTGCACTGATTACCCCGGGCTGAACGGGGCTGAACCAGGTGAGGGAAAGAGAATTTCCGGGTTCGTCCTTTGAAGTGGTGACGTTATTGACGTATATATCCCCATCGACTCAACAGTGTAGTCTCATTTAGCCGTTTGCTAGCTAGCCGCGCTTTTAACGGCACGTAAAAGCTTCAAAACTCATAAAAGTGGTCCTCGTGTGTGAAGATGATATTACTAAACACTGGTTCGCGTTTGATTAAGCCAGCGTTGCCCAAAGAGATTATTAGAAGCATCGCGCCAAAAACCCATTCAAAACTCCCATAGGCGAAAACAGTGAAGAACCAGGAGTGTTAGCATCGATGATTTCCGGACTCATTCCTGCGGCTCTCTATTCGCGCTTGTTGTTTTTAGTTGGGGTTCATGATGTTATATGGAGGGAACCCCAGGTGAGCACAGGGAGAACATGACGTGCAAACTCCACAGAGAAAGGCTCTTTTCATGAGATAGCCCAACTGGGCACTTGGCACCAAGGGCATGGGGAGAAACACCCCCAGTGCCAACAGCATCTAACCCTAACCCTAACCCTATGGGGAGAAACACCCCCAGTGCCAACAGCATCTAACCCTAACCCTAACCCTATGGGGAGAAACACCCCCAGTGCCAACAGCATCTAACCCTAACCCTATGGGGAGAAACACCCCCAGTGCCAACAGCATCTAACCCTAACCCTATGGGGAGAAACACCCCCAGTGCCAACAGCATCTAACCCTAACCCTATGGGGAGAAACACCCCCAGTGCCAACAGCATCTAACCCTAACCCTAACCCTATGGGGAGAAACACCCCCAGTGCCAACAGCATCTAACCCTAACCCTAACCCTATGGGGAGAAACACCCCCAGTGCCAACAGCATCTAACCCTAACCCTATGGGGAGAAACACCCCCAGTGCCAACAGCATCTAACCCTAACCCTAACCCTATGGGGAGAAACACCCCCAGTGCCAACAGCATCTAACCCTAACCCTAACCCTATGGGGAGAAACACCCCCAGTGCCACAGCATCTAACCCTACCCCTATGGGGAGAAACACCCCCAGTGCCAACAGCATCTAACCCTAACCCTATGGGGAGAAACACCCCCAGTGCCACAGCATCTAACCCTAACCCTATGGGGAGAAACACCCCCAGTGCCACAGCATCTAACCCTAACCCTATGGGGAGAAACACCCGCAGTGCCAACAGCATCTAACCCTAACCCTAACCCTATGGGGAGAAACACCCCCAGTGCCAACAGCATCTAACCCTAACCCTACCCCTATGGGGAGAAACACCCCCAGTGCCACAGCATCTAACCCTACCCCTATGGGGAGAAACACCCCCAGTGCCAACAGCATCTAACCCTAACCCTATGGGGAGAAACACCCCCAGTGCCACAGCATCTAACCCTAACCCTATGGGGAGAAACACCCCCAGTGCCAACAGCATCTAACCCTAACCCTATGGGGAGAAACACCCCCAGTGCCAACAGCATCTAACCCTAACCCTATGGGGAGAAACACCCCCAGTGCCAACAGCATCTAACCCTAACCCTATGGGGAGAAACACCCCCAGTGCCAACAGCATCTAACCCTAACCCTATGGGGAGAAACACCCCCAGTGCCAACAGCATCTAACCCTAACCCTAACCCTATGGGGAGAAACACCCCCAGTGCCAACAGCATCTAACCCTAACCCTACCCCTATGGGGAGAAACACCCCCAGTGCCACAGCATCTAACCCTACCCCTATGGGGAGAAACACCCCCAGTGCCAACAGCATCTAACCCTAACCCTAACCCTATGGGGAGAAACACCCCCAGTGCCAACAGCATCTAACCCTAACCCTATGGGGAGAAACACCCCCAGTGCCAACAGCATCTAACCCTAACCCTAACCCTATGGGGAGAAACACCCCCAGTGCCAACAGCATCTAACCCTAACCCTAACCCTATGGGGAGAAACACCCCCAGTGCCAACAGCATCTAACCCTAACCCTAACCCTATGGGGAGAAACACCCCCAGTGCCAACAGCATCTAACCCTAACCCTAACCCTATGGGGAGAAACACCCCCAGTGCCAACAGCATCTAACCCTAACCCTAACCCTATGGGGAGAAACACCCCCAGTGCCAACAGCATCCCAGATGGAAATCACAGGCAGGACCTTCTTGGTGTGAGGCGACAGTGCTACCACTGTGCCACCGTGCCCCCCAAGTGCAAGTGATGGAGAGTGAGTGTATGCATGTTGTTATGACTGCGACCTCAAGGCTATTCCTTGTTATTCCTTATGTATTCCTTTTGACTTTTTACAAATTATTTATTGGGAGCATATAAGTACCTTTGCCTTCCAACAGGATAGATACTTTTGTATTCACCTTAAGTTCAGACGCGGGGGTGGGCCAAATTCTTTCCGGCGGTCACGTTTTTGTTTGTTTGTTTTTGTAGCGGACAGCGCAGGGGGTAAAACAAAGAACGTAGCCTACTACTTTGAGCTCGGTACACAGCAAGCAAGCAGAGTATCCACTGTTAGCCAGGTCAGATAATGTTATCGTCGACAATGACGAGCACTTTCTTGTAAAACATACCTGGACTCCAACAAAGAAAGCTTCAGATGATTTTCTCTCCTCCGAGCGCAGCTCGAGCCACTTACGTCTATAAGACCCGCAGACGTTAACATAATTCCCTGGAATGCGAGAATTAACGAGCCAGTTACATGGCATTGCATTCTTAGACATTGCCGTTTGCTTTTATTTGGTATGTTACATACAATTGGTTAAATTATTAGTTAATTCAGAGTTAGATGATATTGGAGCAGCCAGCCATTTTCTTTTTCTTTTTTTTTAGCCGGACACAAACGGGTCAAATGGGCGTGGCTACATAAGGTGAATAACTTTGAGCAGATTTTGTACGCATGAAGGCGATGGATGTTCCTAAGGAATGTTGATACAAATAGTGTTAGTTCTGTAACAAACACATTTCTCTCTTTCTTGGGGACAGAGATACATACATATGGACAGACATATGGACAGACCCTCTTATAGATGCCTCCGCCCCCTAGTGGCCATGCCGTAAGAATTACGGTGTGTTTATCTTCAGCGGACTCGGAAAAAAGTGATTTGTGCTTTTATATTAGCCTATTTCATTGAAGACTAGTGTAACTCCCTTTACACCTTCCTGGTAAAAAAGATGATCTTTCATCTTCAGCTTGAATGCAGCGGCTTGGATTTTAATTGGTGCTGCTAAACAAAGCATGTTATTACACTGGTTGCCAGTTACTTTTATGAGATGGAAAGAGGTGCTGAAAACATCTGATTGAGTGCTCCCATACAAGTACATGAATGTACATGCATTTTTGTGTACACACAAGTGCGCGCACACACGCGCACACACACACACACACACACACACACACACACCGTTTTCTCGTGATAACGACTTATTATTTCATTATCTCGAGATAACAATTTTCGTTTTTGTTTTTTTCTCTGACCCATTATGCTTGGGAAGCCTGTGCAATCTTTCAGCACCATGGAGCTGTCCAGGTAGTGTTGAGTAGGGGCAATCACCAACTAACGAGTGTTAATATGCGCGTTCTTCTTGCACCTGTTAAGTTTTGATCTAAAGATGGGGCGGCTGTGGCTCAGGAGGTAGAGCAGGTCGACCACTAATCAGAAGGTTGGTGGTTCGATCCCCGGCTCCTCCAATCCACATGTCGAAGTGTCCTTGGGCAAGACACTGAAACCCAAATTGCTCCTGATGGCTGTGCCAGCACCCTGCGTGGCAGCTGGCCGCCTAGGAATGGGTGAGCACATTGTATAGCGCCTTGGATAAAAGCGCTATATAAATGCAGTCCATTTATATAAATGCAGTCCATAAAGCCATAGTCGGCTCATTAATTCACAATTTCTTTCATTTCAAATGCACGGGAATATTACCGCATGTGCGCCGGTGCGGGCCCTTTCAGCAGGCTATAGGCTCTCTGCTTTAACGTCACTTTACACACATCGCTATAGCCTATCTTGTGGCCCATAATATTGATTGATCAATCACACACTAGGTCTGATTATGATGATTGTTGTTCATCGGAACCATATGCATATATTCTCTAGGAAAATGACATGCCTCCAGGCTCTAAAACCTGTTGGAATCCTGTAGTTGTGTGTCTGATGGCGCTGCCTGTGAGCCAGTGTCAAAGATAAATGATGGCGTTTTCAGGCATTAGTTTGGCCATTTGCTGTGGATGCAGTTGTTACAGTAGCAAAATGGCATAAATAACTAGCCTAATTACATGATGAACAGTAGGCCTAATGAACAGTATTTCATGGCATAAACAAACAATAACTCACAGAATGTGAGCACACTCACAACAAGAGTTCCACTTGGGTGCAGGGCCAACACAAGTCACAAGAGCAAAATCGGAGTGGTAAAGCCAAGGTAAATTGACCTCAGAAAGATGAAAAATGAATGGATTCTGCCTCTCTCCATGTGGCCATACAGCATTGCATAATGCTGTGATGTGCATAATGACACACTGGCACTGTTATTAATAAGCAGATGAGTCCGATTTTAGTCGTTCATCAGTCATCATCATGTGTTTATGTCCAAACCATGTTATCGGGTGTGCATGCAATAAAATGGACATCATCAGAGATAGGCTATATAAAATAGCCTGATGACGAGTGTGTGCGTAAAAACAAGCAAGAATTCCATGCAGCAAATTCAACATGATTGAAGATGTTTATGCCATGAAATACTGTTCGTTAGGCCTACTGTTCATCATGTAATTAGGTTAGTTATTTATGCCATTTTGCTCCTGTAACAACTGCATCCATAGCAATGCTGCTGTCTTTAGTAGCCACTACCCAGCAAACATTATCTAGACCTAGAATCTAGAATTTCTGTTGGTCATCTACCAGAAGGTAATGGCGGCGGCCGGCCACAAGGTGACGTTGTCTCCATGTTCCCTCGGAGTATTGTTTCTACTGTCCCTTGCAAAACACATACTATTGATCGTATTGCTAGGAAAACACCACATGTAGGTGTCTTGTGTTTTAGTTGAATAAAACAACATTTGATTGACAATTTATTTGGTGGTGTGATCAGATAGTCACAGTGTGACATGTACTCCACGTGCAATGACTACTATTATTGAATGTCCATTTTTTTTTAAATATGAAAACATGTTTATGTCATATAGTATAGTAGGCCTGTGTGTGTAAGTGCCCATAGCAAGTGCCTCTTATTGTGTTCATCACAAGCTTCCTGAATCCTGTGGTGTATGTACCATTACTCTTGCCGTAACTGAACGCAGTGTGTTCTGGGTAAACATACATTATCGTATCATATAAAATATATACCTATATATATATACCTGTCTCATCGTTGGTTGAACTCATCAAACTGAATTACCGTTAACTGCAAGGCAGCCTCGCAATGCAAGTTCTATGAACCTTCAACAATGAGGACAGCATAAGCCGTACAGAGTAGACGCCTACTCAGACGCACAGTCAACATAAAGTCTTACATTATCATACATGATCTAAAATAAATAAAATTAAATAATCTCATCGCTGGTTGGAATCATTAAACTGAATTAGCGAGGTAACCTTGCATGCACGTTCCAGTACGGGCCTTCGTTGAAAGTACTATATGCCAAGATGCAGAGTGTATTTCCATTCAAGTCAATAGCCAAGTGGTTAAGACAGAGGATTCTGAAGGAGGTGCGCTGAGATCGAACCCCGCTCGGGGATGTCTTTTTTCTCTCTGAACATAGCCCTTGTGGGAGCAGCATATTTCGATGTTGTGGGGAAGGAGACGATCTACGTCCACCGGCCGTGCAGGAAACGTCATCGACCTCACTACGATTTCCATTCCAGATATATAATTAGACCCTGACTAGACGTAGTGGTTTGACGTGCAGAAGACGGTTGTTATACGTGAAAATGTTTGCTGGGTAGCTATACGGCCTTCTGAGAGACTTTACAGCGGGGAGAAAGGACGAAGAAGCAGCACACGCATACATGAGAGAGAGCCGCCGGACTGTAATTACCCTAGGGTTAGGGTTACGGTAATCAGTAAATTAATTTGACGATTTGCATTTTTTTAACATCGTCCTAACTAATTAATTCGATTACGATTCAAAACGATGTATCGTGCAGCCCTAATAGAAACAGTGTTATTCTATAATTCCCAATTTGTCCCATGAGGTGAGTCAGATTTCAGAGCCATTGATGGCTATTATCATATATAGCATATAGTATATCATACTGCATAGATATGCTATAGCTGATCTGCCTCTCCACAGTTCAGATAATAGTTGAACACATTTTGAAAAATCCTGTCCCCTGCTGAGACCGTTCAAGTGTCTGGCCAGCGCACCTCAAGCACTTCAAATCAAGATTTCAAGATTTCTTTAATATTTAAACTGTATATTTTTGCCTAGGGCACTTGTCCCCTTCTTCTGTTTGAGTGTGTGCACAATCAAGCATGGTTGCGAATGTGTTAATGTGTGTGTGTGTGTGTGTGTGTGTGTGTGTG
The DNA here is from genome assembly GCF_964638095.1 of Poromitra crassiceps. Taxonomy (NCBI): domain Eukaryota; kingdom Metazoa; phylum Chordata; class Actinopteri; order Beryciformes; family Melamphaidae; genus Poromitra; species Poromitra crassiceps. The sequence continues at coordinate 1,135,810 of NC_139629.1, read as the reverse complement.
TGTGCGCACGTGCGTGCGTGTGCACGTATGTGTGTGTTCATGCCGTATGTCTGTGTAGAGTTCCTGTAGCCTACTTCTGCTCAAAAACAGGCCTGTATGCCTCTATCGCACACATACAGGCCTTAGTGAAAATAACACCCCAGTCAACAACATCTTCATTTGACTTCATTTTACCATCAACAGCCTCATTTTACCTTACCCATAATTACACCCCAAACACCCCAGCCGCCATTCCCCTGCAACATCTGCACTCCATTTCCCAAAAGCACCTTAGTGTTAAGATCATATTGCCACAAACTAAGGGTTTCTTTCTCAAATGCTATGAATCCATTATGAAGTCTGAATGTCTTATCTGACTCATATTGAACCTACTAACCCATAATAGAGTACCGCAGGAATGAGTCTGGAAAAAGCACTTCCGGTCCGTACGTGTAAAAGGCAATGGGAATTTTGGGTTAAATGTTTGCCTCAACGCGAGACTCATCAGTCCTTCTTCCTTCAGAGTCTCGGATGCGTGGTCCCTGCAGCCACTGCAATGCGGTGGCTGCACGCAATATACACGCTATCAATCACAATAAAACTGTACCCACCTCCGGTACGATTGATTGATTGATTGAAACAATTTATTTCAAACAGTTAAAACAATACATAAAGTGAAAAAAACAGTAAACATAACAGTCTAATAGACTTCATCAAAAGGAAAATACGTAAACTCAAACATAAAAAAGGCGAACTGTTTGAAGCCTAGGCTTATCGAGTCCTGCCCCCAAATCATTCATAAACAAATTCATACATCCCTATATATGCATATCCCAACTCTCCCACTCCTCCACACACGCTCATGTATACATGTATACACATGTATGTATGTATGTATGTATGTACACAAACGTACACAAACTTACCCATACACACAAAATGTCATAAATCCACCCACATATCCCTATCAATACTTATTCCTAATAATACATTCCAATATTACCCCAAAAACCCAATGCTTTGATATTAACTTGTGTTGAACCAATGCATCTAAGAATGTATCCAATGTGCACAACAATTCTTTACATAATGTAGATTTAAATTTTTATTATTTATTAATTTTTATATTTTAATTACAATATAATATACATCATGCACACCATATATTATACATTATATGCATACGGTAATAACTTCATTACACATACAATCATTTTTATACATATATGTATATCAATGTACAGAATACACATCCGACCAGGCACACACACCCACCAATAACACAGTAATACTCTACCAGGAAGAAAAAAGGACATTGCCAAAAAACAGGAAGAATCCGAGTAACTCAAGATTCAAGATTCAATGTATTTCTTGATTAAAATTTTTTTTTAATTAGATTTGAAAATGTAGATATTAGAACTTTCTTTGATCCTGTCATCCAGTCTGTTCCAAAGAGTCACCCCATAGACTGTAATACACATGCTCTTAAGAGTAGTGCGAGCACACGGCTGTTTCAAATTATATTTACCTCTTAAATCATAGCATCCTTCTCTGTCTGCAAACAATCAATTTTGTCTGCAAAATGAATCAATCAAATCCATCAGTTTCAATGCATTTGACTTTATAAATAGTACGTTAGTGTGTTCCAAATAACCTTATTGCTTTTTTTTTTAAGTGTGCATAATGTATGAAGGGTACTTTTATAGGTATTCCCCCAGACTTCCGCACAATAATTCAGGATGGGTAAAATAAGGGTTGTTATCCATGATGTGGGTGCCCTGGCACTCCCAGATAGTGCGTACTTTCCAATACCGAGCCCTTTTTCGCATGCTAGTGCCAAAGTTTTTAGGTGCTCCACAGTGCCGGATGTATCGGTTCGGTGCTCAGTGGTTGGGAGGGTGTACTGCAGTTTACAATTTTGAGCATCGGCTCTGCCGTGTGAAAAAGGGCTTAGTCGGCGTTGCAGTGGCTGTAGGGGCCGCACATCCGAGACTCTGAAGGAAGAATGACTGATGAGCTTTGTGAACACTTGGCCCATTACTGCAGATCGGACAAAGTGCAGTCACAGCGTTAATGTTTACAGGAGAGATGCACGATATATCAGCAATCATATCGGTATCAGCCGATCTTAGTCATTTTTTAACATATCGACATTGTTAATATCGGTTATTGACCAGCAATGTTAACATTGATTATCCGCACCGGCCAAAATTTTCATATCGGTGCATCCCTAGTTTTTTTATATATATATTTTATTTTACAATTTTCAGAACAAAAAACAAAAATATACATATATCAACATTCCAATGTTACAGCGTAACTTACAATGCTTGTAAGAGATGTGCGTGGGATCCCATGCAAGAGGTCCATGAAAAGTCAGCTGGGCGAGTTACTTATTGCTTTCAACCTCGTCTAAGTAGGCCAGAAATGGGTCCCAGATAGCCGAGAATTTCACAAGAGAATTGGTCCTCTGGAACCGGAGTCTCTCAATACGTATAACCGAAACCATGTCCGTCAGCCACAGCTTAAAAGAAGGTGGAGAGGAAGACTTCCACGCCTTCACAATGAGTCTCTTGGCGACAGTCGTCCCCTGTGTCAGAGACTGCTGCACAGCCATACTGAGGAGCAGAGAGGATTCCGAGCGGCCAAAGATGGCGAGTTCCGCCTCCAGCTGAAGGGTTATTTTATAGGCCTTACCAATCAAATATTTTGGCTCAAAATCCAGACAGCGAAGGGCAAAACCAAGTGCATCCCTAGTTTACAGCCAAGCACAGCTGCTTCCAAAAAGGGGGGAAAGTATTTGCATAGCTGGCACAGTAAAATTGAAAACAATCATAGTTCGTGGTCAGCTGTATCATCCAGAGCACCAAAGTAGTGATGGACAGTCTGTCTCTATTCTAGTTTTGATGAGGTTATTTGTGCTAAGGGGAAAGTGCTCCATATTGAGCAAAATAAAATGGAATTAATTATTGGAACTGTAAAAACGGTAAGCTTAGTAAGATTCCATGTTGTATGTACCAAACAACAGAGGTGGTTTCAAGATCATAATTCATAAACAACAATATGATCCGTTTGGCTTCTTCCTTCCATCTCGTTTGATTGGTTGTTTAAACTTTAAAGGATTACAGTGACTTAAAATGTGATCATTTAAGTGACTTTTAACTTAAGGAAAAGCTTATATACTAATGAAGCTTGATACAGTGCAGTAGAGATGAGACGTAGTAGTTCAGTTCAAATGGTGGCACTCTCTACTTTGAAACTGTTTACTGTCATTTTCAAATGAATTTGAAGAAGTTTGGAGAATATATTGGAGAGAAGCAGAAAGAATGACGAGGAGAAAGATGATGAAGAAGGTGAAGAGAAGCTAATCCGATGGACACTGCATCTTTATTTTGTGAGTTCACACACTCTGGA
>NC_139629.1:1054917-1129917 GCF_964638095.1 Poromitra crassiceps | reverse complement strand
TGGATAGATAGATGGATAGATGGATAGATAGATGGGTGGATAAATAGATGGGTGGATAGATAGATGGGTGGATAGATAAATAGATGGATGGATAGATAGATGGGTGGATAGATAGATGGGTGGATAGATAGATGGGTGGATGGATAGATAGATGGGTGGATAGATAGATGGGTGGATAGATGGTTTGATAGGAGAGAGGACAGAAGTGGACAGGACAGCCATATTATTAGAGTCTGTCGTGCTGCTGTTTGGTGGATGGGGGAAAGGAGGAAGCATGAGGTGAGATAAAAGAGGGCAGATTAGATCATCATACAAGTCAGCAGGAGGGTCAACTAAAAGGTTGGGCAGCAGAGATTTTGACGTATATTTGACGTGTTTTCATATATTATTGACCCCTTTCACACCAAGTGTCCAACCAGTGTTACTCCCAGTTTGATTGGAGGTTTGAAGGGGTCCAGGGTTGAGTTCAGTGTAAAATGACACCACCCGGGTTGATATTTGTAATAGCCTATATGGCCCTATAGGCTAATGCATCTGTCTCCAGGCTTGTGCCAGGTCAGGTCTGAATTGTCATGACCATACCAACCTTGGTCATTGGTATGAAAGTGGTAAATAATTGCTCAAAACCAGTTGGGGAAGGGAAATAGTGAATTGAGTTGAGACTGACCACTCAAAGCTCACTATAGTGTACACTAGTGAACTGTTCTTGTGTATAGGAATAACATCCAGTTTTCCATACAGGACTTTAGTGGTACTCCCGTTTTACTCCCATCTCGCATACAAGCAGAGTGGAACATTGTGGTCGTCTGCAGGGGGGGGGGCGGGCGGGCGAGGGGCGACAGGGGGTGTCGGGGGTTTCGAACCGGCAGCCTCTAATCCTGACACGCTGCCTCCGCCAATTATAAGAGCTTCAAACAAGACCGGTGGGAGGAAAAAACATGACCAGGGAGACCAGACTAGCGCCGGGGCGTATTTAGCAACATACGGGCAGACTGTAATTACATATATGGCCACCAGAGATTTAATGACTTTTTCCTCCTTCTACTGATTGACAAGGCAGAGAGAGACATACTCTACTACACGCTACATGTTAACACACTCTACTACATGCTACATGTTAACATACTCCACTGCATGCTACATGTTAACATACTCTACTACACGCTACATGTTAACACACTGTACTACATGCTACATGTTAACACACTGTACTACATGCTACATGTTAACATACTCTACATAGTCTACTACAATGCTACATGTTAACATACTCTACTACAATGCTACATGTTAACATACTCCACTACATGCTACATGTTAACATACTCTACTACACACTACATGTTAACACACTGTACTACATGCTACATGTTAACACACTGTACTACATGCTACATGTTAACATACTCTACATAGTCTACTACAATGCTACATGTTAACATACTCTACTACAATGCTACATGTTAACATACTCCACTACATGCTACATGTTAACATACTCCACTACATGCTACATGTTAACACACTCTACTACATGCTACATGTTAACACACTGTACTACACGCTACATGTTAACACACTGTACTACATGCTACATGTTAACATACTCCACTACATGCTACATGTTAACATACTCCACTACATGCTACATGTTAACATACTCTACATAGTCTACTACAATGCTACATGTTAACATACTCTACTACAATGCTACATGTTAACATACTCCACTACATGCTACATGTTAACATACTCCACTACATGCTACATGTTAACACACTCTACTACATGCTACATGTTAACACACTGTACTACATGCTACATGTTAACATAGTCTACTACAATGCTACATGTTAACATACTCTACTACATGCTATATGTTAACATACTCTACATAGTCTACTACAATGCTACATGTTAACATACTCCACTACATGCTACATGTTAACATACTCTACATAGTCTACTACAATGCTACATGTTAACATACTCTACTACAATGCTACATGTTAACATACTCCACTACATGCTACATGTTAACATACTCCACTACATGCTACATGTTAACACACTCCTCTACATGCTACATGTTAACACACTGTACTACATGCTACATGTTAACATACTCTACATAGTCTACTACAATGCTACATGTTAACACACTCTACTACATGCTATATGTTAACATACTCTACATAGTCTACTACAATGCTACATGTTAACATACTCTACTACAATGCTGTTAACACACTCTACTACATGCTACATGTTAACATACTCTACTACATGCTACATGTTAACATACTCTACATAGTCTACTACAATGCTACATGTTAACATACTCTACTACAATGCTGTTAACACACTCTACTACATGCTACATGTTAACATACTCTACTACAATGCTACATGTTAACACACTGTACTACATGCTACATGTTAACACACTGTACTACATGCTACATGTTAACATAGTCTACTACATGCTACATGTTAACACACTCTACTACATGCTACATGTTAACATAGTCTACTACATGCTATATGTTAACATAGTCTACTACACGCTACATGTTAACATAGTCTACTACATGCTACATGTTAACATAGTCTACTACATGCTATATGTTAACACACTCTACTACATGCTATATGTTAACATAGTCTACTACATGCTACATGTTAACACACTGTACTACATGCTACATGTTAACATACTCTACTACATGCTACATGTTAACACACTCTACTACATGCTACATGTTAACATAGTCTACTACATGCTACATGTTAACACACTGTACTACATGCTACATGTTAACACACTCTACTACATGCTACATGTTAACACACTGTACTACATGCTACATGTTAACATACTCTACTACAATGCTACATGTTAACACACTGTACTACATGCTACATGTTAACACACTGTACTACATGCTACATGTTAACATACTCTACTACAATGCTACATGTTAACACACTCTACTACATGCTACATGTTAACACACTCTACTACATGCTACATGTTAACCTAGTCTACATGCTACGTGTTATTGCCTCTTTTGAGCTGAGGTGTGCATCATGACTGTAGGTCCCCTCTCTGCACTTTTGATGTGTAGCTGATCTACCAGAAAGGATTTGTAAGATTTGTGGCAAATCATCAGATTTCCAAATTGGACAAAATAAAAGCACAAACCAGTGATGACAATGATTGCATTTGTTTAGGTTTTATTCATTATTTTTGCCAGTATTAAAGTGTGTCACTAAATCCAATTTCACAGCCATTAAGAACAAATCCCACGTAGGCCTATAGTAATGGTGCACACCTTAGGGCTGGGTATCGGTACTCAATACCTTTAAGGTATCGAGTACCGATATCTTAAAGGTAGCCTATCGGCCGAAAATAAGTAGCCTACCAGTAGACTATCTAAACTTCTCCTGTCAAACCAGTCTTGCATTCCATCCTTTTAGTATACAGTTCTAGAAAAAAATGGCTACCGTATTTGTAAGGTTTTGCTCACAGCCAATCACCGCAAATCTTCTTCGATTTAATGTGACGTGTGATTGGTCCACTACTACAGCATAGCAGTCTGTGTTGTGTTGCTGAAGACGAGCGCGGTGTACGGAGTTAGCAGTGAGTTCAGCATCCCGAGATGCCGGCGGAGGCATAAATATAGGGTTAGGGTTAGGGCCTGAAAATCTAAATATTCTATCATATTATATCTGGAATTCATTAATAGGGAATCCATAATCTCTTGAGACAGCCAGGAACAAGATGTTTTGTTGTCGATGTTGTTTGTAGATAGCGTGCTGCGCTTGTTTACTCCTTTCTGAGCCTTTTACATCATTACAACCACAGCAACATAATAACAGCGTGCGCTACACACACACACACACACACACACACACACACACACACACACACACACACACACACACACACACACACACACACACACACACACACACACACACACACACACACACACACACACCTCATCCCATCCTTTCATCACACATCACATTCACACTTCCCGTAAAACTCTGGTTTCTGAAACTGTGGGTCAGAGACCAGAATGGGTCACAAGCTTAATTCTAGTGGGTCCCCACATGATCCTCATATTGTTGAATGAGTCTGCTTCCCATTATTTCTCATTTGGGTCACAGGCAGAAAACAGTTGAAGAACTCCTGCCATAAACTGTCCCCTTTTATCAAAGACAGACCCCATCTCTCCATCCATTCATCCATTCATCCATCCATCCATCCATTCTTCCTTCCCTCCCAGTCTCAGCTTCTTTCATTTCCTCCTCCTCCACACCTCTGTAGTCTTTCTCTCGCCAGATATGACCGCAGCCCGTTACCACGGAGATGGCAGCATCATTGCGACCATGGTACAGTGGGGAGGTTATGAATTTACATGGCGTCATTCTATATGGCACTCCCCGTGTGTTTTTGAGTTACTCATAATCTATGTTGTCGAGGGCCTGGCGAGGGCGCTGTGCTTAAAATAGGTATCTTGTTTTTCCACTTGGTTAAATCACTAATTTCCCCAAACAGCAGACTGTATACGGTGATTCTTTTTTTGTTTCTGGCTATCAACAACAGGACTGATTTATCAGCTGGGTTATGGTTTCTTTTAAGTATAGAGAATGCAAAGTTACGTCACGCTGTGTTGCATGTTGGGACGGGGCGCCATGTTTGAAGGCCAGTCAATCATTTGAAAGGTAGACCCTGTGAACCTTACGTTTTGTTTTTTGGCTAAAAGTTGGTTAAATCAGCGTCATGAGAGAAGGCAAAAGAGAAAAAATATAGATCCTACAGTACTGGAGGAAATTGAATATCGATGCCAAGCAACGGCATTTGAACAAACTAACCATGAAAAAACAACATAGATCGATGACTTGGCAACGTTATACGTTGATATCCTAAGGACAGCAAATGTAACGTTACCACAGCTGAAGAAACGGAAACAGAGGAAGGTCGTTTAGCTTCTGAGTCAAGGTGGAAACATGCTAAGATGGCTCTGGTCACATGACTTCCTGCTGTGAGAAAGTGACTCCTGAACACAAGTGCCTCAAATGATGCTCAACAAAGGCAGAGGTGTTCTAACAACAAAGTAAATTGAGGCTGAAATAGGAACAATGTGAACCCGGTGTCCAGCATACAAATGTATGTATAATTGTGGTGGCTTGTAATGTTAATTTATACACTCCATACTGTAGGCTACCAGTGAAGATTAAAGAGGGAGCTGTAACATAGGAAAACCAGGTACAACAAAGTTGAGAACAACAACAACAACAACAACAACAACAACAATATGGCTGCCGTGAACAAGCGATTAAGGGAGCTGAGGTTAATGTGAGATGAAGGTGCAGATATCTTCGAACAAGCTCAGCAAGTCGAGCCTCCAAACCATTCATTTTGAAAGACCATGAGATGCTAGCACAACAAAGACCATGAGATGCTAGCCCAACAAAGACCATGAGATGCTAGCCCAACAAAGACCATGAGATGCTAGCACAACAAAGACCATGAGCAGCTAGCCCAACAAAGACCATGAGATGCTAGCACAACAAAGACCATGAGCAGCTAGCCCAACAAAAACCATGAGATGCTAACACAACAAAAACCATGAGATGCTAGCACAACAAAGACCATGAGATGCTAGCACAACAAAGACCATGAGATGCTAGCACAACAAAGACCATGAGATGCTAGCCCAACAAAGACCATGACCAGCTAGCCCAACAAAAACCATGAGATGCTAACACAACAAAAACCATGAGATGCTAGCACAACAAAGACCATGAGATGCTAGCACAACAAAGACCATGAGATGCTAACACAACAAAGACCATGAGATGCTAGCACAACAAAGACCATGAGATGCTAACACAACAAAGACCATGAGATGCTAGCACAACAAAAACCATGAGATGCTAACACAACAAAGACCATGAGATGCTAACACAACAAAGACCATGAGATGCTAGCACAACAAAGACCATGAGATGCTAGCACAACAAAGACCATGAGATGCTAGCACAACAAAGACCATGATGCTAGCACAACAAAGACCATGAGATGCTAACGCAACAAAGACCATGATATGCTAGCACAACAAAGACCATGAGATGCTAACACAACAAAGACCATGAGATGCTAGCACAACAAAGACCATGATGCTAGCACAACAAAGACCATGAGATGCTAGCACAACAAAGACCATGATGCTAGCACAACAAAGACCATGAGATGCTAGCACAACAAAGACCATGATGCTAGCACAACAAAGACCATGATGCTAGCACAACAAAGACCATGAGATGCTAACGCAACAAAGACCATGATATGCAACAAAGACCATGAGATGCTAATGCAACAAAGACCATGATATGCTAGCACAACAAAGGCAATGCACCAGAAAAGGAAATGGACACACTTTCCAACAAGGCGACACAACCAATCAGGTGCTATCAACCAATCAGGTGCTATCTAGACCAGCTGCAGATTCTGGAGGCTGGAGTGTGAAGAGTTCCACTGGAACCATAATGTCCAGCAAGGCTGTGCTCACTGTGGAGGTCTGAAGCCACTTAGCTCTTTCCAAAAACATGAAGCTGCCATCAATTCATTTCTGAAGCAAGTGAGCCATATCAATTCAACGTTTGAGTCAAAGTTCTATAATCTATATCTATATATATCTCTATATATAGATATATATAGAGATATATATAGACATATATTATATGTCTGTTCGAGCAATGTGTGTTTTCTTCTTACTCTTTAAGAGTCAAGTCAAGTCAACAATGACTGTAGCCTATATGATATTGCTCAAATCAAAAGTGACTTGAAGGGGTGTCCTCCTGTCCTCAGCAGGTGAAGTAACCACACCATGTGTACGTGTAACACACCATGTACGTGTCATATTTTCATTTGAGGTAACACACCAAATTTCAAATTGCATCCTTTCTTGCATGTGTTGTCACACGCCACCATACAATATCTAATAAGGAGCAACGGCATAAACATAAGCTTTCAAAAAGATAATATTTTTCATACAATCTCTTACTCTCTCGCTATCACTTGAGTAGATCTGCAAACTTAAACAACATGCCAGGGCAGTGTCCCTAGCGCACGCACACGCACACACATGCGCACGCACACACACACACACACACACACACACACACACACACACACACACACACACACACACACACACACACACACACACACACACACACACACACACACACACACACACACACACACACACACACACACTTACATACATGTTGCTCCCAGCAGATGTTTCGTCCACCGCTGCCTTCCCAGAATCCCACAAGTGAGCGTATTTTCCCGCCGCAGGGTCGGGGAGCAAAACCACTGAAGAAGACCGCTGCACCCCAACATAAAACAAAACACCAGAGGGAAAAAAACGGCACAGAAAACCTTTCAAAAAGGAAAGGAAGGGAAAAAAGCAAAGGATTTTCTAATCCATCCTTTATTGAGGTGGCTGGTTTTCGGCAGCGCAACCTTTTTTATGTGTGAGAAGGCTGGCCTGTAATTTGGGTAGCCACGGCGACCAGAGGGACTTGTAATAAAACGAGGCTCTATTCTGGGATGCTCTGTAATAATGGACGCCACCATCCTCTCCTCTTGTTAGAGATGGATGGATGGATGGATGGATGGATGGATGGATGGATGGACAGATGGACAGGCGATGGATGGACAGATTGAGAGACTTCTTTTCCAGGACTCTCTAATAATGGACACAACCCAATCTCCCCTTATTGCAGATGAGTTTAGAGGGATGGAGAGAAGGAGAGAGAGATACCACTATCCTCTTCTTCTTTAAAGGGGAGAATGAACAGATGGTTGTCAGCATCACAGAAGGACACACTGAAGGATAGATGGTCGGAGAATGGATGGATGAAGAGCAATAAGCAGGGGCGTTTCTAGGCGGTGGTCCCTGAAATCTGATTGGCCACGCCAGGTGCCACCCCAAAATCATGAGGGCGCAGGTGTCTGCGGTCGACATTACTGTGTTTCCGAGACTCACTGACTTAATTGTTAAGGCTAGGCTGAAGATGGTATCCAAACTAGAAGGCCTAATCAATGCCTTCAAACCAAGTCATGCTAGCCTGTCTTTTTTTTTTTTACTTGACCTCATTGTATAAAATGACCTCTACAATAATCACAGCCTCGTTAAACTTTACAACCACAAACTAGAGATCTAGGGCATTCAGGGGATGTATGGCTCTCCTAGGTATACTGACAATAACTGGGTTTCTGACCAATTTTCAGAACAGAGGTCCTCGCCACCAAATCTCAGAAAAATGCAATTCATACAGAAATCAAAAGATACCAAATCACAGCATTCATTTTTCTGTGGTGTTCCTCAAGGTCTTGGTGTCTTAATGTTTATTTATTTATTTATTGGGGGGGGGGATTTTGAAATTTTTTCAATGCTCGAGTGGTCAAAAATGGTTAAGTCTCACACAAAATCTGTGTAAGAAATTGTATCAAATCAAAAATTGCTGCAAAAAACTTATGAGACAGAATTGAGCATGGGGATCGCCATCATATAAGTTCTATGTTATATGTTCAGCCCGATGCGAAATGAAATGCATATGTATGACACACGGGGTGTTTTCTCTTGGAATAGATAAGCGGAAATGCGAGTTGGCATGCAGTTTGTCGGCAACAATGGCGGAAAACTACGTTAACATACTCGCAACCACTAACCCAAACCCTAACCCTAACCCTTAACCTAACCCTGACCCTAACCTCAACCTTAAAGTCGAACTGAACCCGTTCGTCATGTGCATATGAGTCCGTTTCAGACTGAAAACATAGTTTGTCTAAGATGACAGGTTGGGAGGCGGGTCATAGTATCATGTCGATGATTTTATTTGACAATTCTGGGGACGGATTGGGCTTTGGCCAATCCTGGCGTGCTCCGCCTCCAAATGGAGTGGGATTCAGTGTGTTGTGGCGCTCCCCTCGGGAAGAGCCTGTTGACGCGAGGTTAGTCGCTGAGTGGAGCTCAGCGAGCCGCAGGCAGCCAGCTGCCTTCGTGTTGCCGAGCGGAGAGTGCAGCACGTCGGCCTGGAATCTCTGAGGTGCAACCCCTGACAACCAAGCTCTCGGATGCGCGCGCCATTATCGCTGCTGTAAATATGATATCCCTGGAATGCGCGTTTTAACGAGCCAGTTACATTTCTTTGCATTCATGTAAGTGGACGAGGCGAAGCTGTGTCTGAACTGTGTTTCTGCGTATCTATTCCATGAGAAAACACCCACGTGTCATACATACGCTCTCCCATGAGATCGGGTTGGTTCTTATACACTCAAACTTTCAACATTTGAATGGACATTTACCCAAAACACAATGTTTACTACATATTTATGACCAGAAACAAATTACAAACAGTACTGCATTTCAATTAATCTCCAGGTTCCCAGCTTTCAGATGATCTGTACCACTTACATGTGGCATTTACTGTTGACCTGCTATCTCATCCTAAAGATCCCCTGCCTCCTAAAAAGAAGAAGAAAAAAGAATGGTGTCTGGTAGGGAGGGGTGCATTACTTTACTGTGGATGTTTTGATGTGTTGTTTTGATGTTGGCTTCCCTCATATTGCACAACCAAACACAGTGCCTGAATCTTGAATCAAGCCAGTGAACCCCCTCAATAGTACTGACTGAGTAGCCAGTATGGCCTTCAACACTGTTACAAGTCTGTGTGGTGGAAGCTCTGCCTTCAACACTGTTACAAGTCTGTGTGGTGAAGCTCTGCCTTCAACACTGTTACAAGTCTGTGTGGTGAAGCTCTGCATTCAACACTGTTACAAGTCTGTGTGGTGGAAGCTCTGCATTCAACACTGTTACAAGTCTGTGTGGTGAAGCTCTGCATTCAACACTGTTACAAGTCTGTGTGGTGAAGCTCTGCCTTCAACACTGTTACAGGTCTGTGTGGTGGAAGCTCTGCATTCAACACTGATACAAGTCCCTGTGGTGAAGCTCTGCATTCAACACTGTTACAAGTCTGTGTGGTGGAAGCTCTGCATTCAACACTGTTACAAGTCCCTGTGGTGAAGCTCTGCATTCAACACTGTTACAAGTCTGTGTGGTGAAGCTCTGCCTTCAACACTGTTACAAGTCTGTGTGGTGAAGCTCTGCATTCAACACTGTTACAAGTCTGTGTGGTGAAGCTCTGCATTCAACACTGTTACACGTTTGTGTGGTGGAAGCTCTGCATTCAACACTGTTACAAGTCTGTGTGGTGGAAGCTCTGCATTCAACACTGTTACAAGTCTGTGTGGTGAAGCTCTGCCTTCAACACTGTTACAAGTCTGTGTGGTGAAGCTCTGCATTCAACACTGTTACAAGTCTGTGTGGTGAAGCTCTGCATTCAACACTGTTACAAGTCTGTGTGGTGAAGCTCTGCCTTCAACACTGTTACAAGTCTGTGTGGTGAAGCTCTGCATTCAACACTGTTACAAGTCTGTGTGGTGAAGCTCTGCCTTCAACACTGTTACAAGTCCCTGTGGTGGAAGCTCTGCATTCAACACTGTTACAAGTCCCTGTGGTGAAGCTCTGCATTCAACACTGTTACAAGTCTGTGTGGTGAAGCTCTGCATTCAACACTGTTACAAGTCCCTGTGGTGAAGCTCTGCCTTCAACACTGTTACAAGTCTGTGTGGTGAAGCTCTGCCTTCAACACTGTTACAAGTCTGTGTGGTGAAGCTCTGCCTTCAACACTGTTACAAGTCTGTGTGGTGAAGCTCTGCATTCAACACTGTTACAAGTCTGTGTGGTGAAGCTCTGCATTCAACACTGTTACAAGTCTGTGTGGTGAAGCTCTGCATTCAACACTGTTACAAGTCTGTGTGGTGGAAGCTCTGCATTCAACACTGTTACAAGTCTGTGTGGTGAAGCTCTGCATTCAACACTGTTACAAGTCTGTGTGGTGAAGCTCTGCCTTCAACACTGTTACAAGTCTGTGTGGTGAAGCTCTGCAGTCAACACTGTTACAAGTCCCTGTGGTGGAAGCTCTGCATTCAACACTGTTACAAGTCCCTGTGGTGGAAGCTCTGCATTCAGACACCTCTCTATAATCTCCAAGCCATGTTAACAGTCGGCCATTATGCCAAAGCCATCATTAGGAAATCACATGGGCATAGACATCCTGTCATTAGACGTGTCTATTGCTATTGCATTGTAATTACATTTTAGTAGGTTGTTATTACACCATTTAGAAGCTGTCCATCTTACCTCAATCTCCTCCTTAATTGGTTATGTTGGTCTGCCCCGCCCCCCGGCTCCGCCCACCTCTTTGACGGAACATTCCAGTGGCCTGGGCATTTTAAGCTGGAGAGTATCAGAGCAGAGTCTAATACACCGCAGAATGAAAGAGATGGAAGGGGGGAGTGGGGGGGGTGGAGCAGAGAGAGAACAAGAGAGAGAGACTGAGAGAGAGAGAGACTGAGAGAGAGAGAGAGAGAGAGAGAAGGGTGAAAAACGCAGTGTTCTTGTTGCATGACAGATTCCCTCCCAGCCAAGCAAGCCTTGTCCTTTAATACCCGGAGGCCTTGATGTGGCTTCTCCACGCTGACCACATGGCTGCCACGCTGCTTATTACACTGTACTGCTCACACTTGGTGCGTGTGTTTGTGCGCGTGTGCGTGCGTGTGCGCCGTGCATATGCCTAAACATGTATGTGTGTGCGTGTGCGTGCGTGTGCGCCGTGCATATGCCTAAACATGTATGTGTGTGCGTGTGTGCGTTTGGCGGAAAGTGGGATCGGTCGTGCAGAGAGGCGTTCAATGAGAGTCACGCGTCTTAATTTGTCAGCAACCTGCTGATGGATGGGAGAGAAATGGAGAGGAAATGTGTGGTGGAGAGGAGAAAAAAAGAGACATGTGAGAAAAGGAAAGGAAAGTGACAAAATAATGATCAAAAAGGGGAGGAAGTGTGGGAACAAGAGGTTGTTGTTTTTTTTTACAGGAAAAAGTCTTTAAAACGCTCTCATATGTCCTGTCTTCCTCCCCGCACATCATCACTTCCCACTTTATGATGGCCAACAAAGGGCATGCTGCTGGCTGTAGTCTTTGAATACGTACTGTACTGTACCACCACATTACAACAGACTCCAGTCCACAACTCAGACTTGAGTCCAAGTCCTGGACTCATTTTCAGGACTTGTGACTCAACTTGGACTTCAGCACTGATGGCTCAGACCTGCACTCGATTTGGACTCAATAGTTGTAGATAAGGACTTGGACTTGTTAATTGATAAAGACTGTATTTTGTTTGATTGTTTTCTGTAATAAGGCCTAATTATTTGGCATAAGATATTGATAGCTATATTAATACGTGACATTCAATTTGGTGCAGAGGCAGGCATGTGCGTTCCACCTACATGTGGATTCACGCTCATGTTCTCAGGTAATGAGGACTCAATCCAGACTCTTCTTTGGTGAGTCAGACTTGGACTAGACTCAAAAACTGGCAACTCCAGATATAGTGACTCAACTACAACAACAGCTATAAGATGAGATCCTTCTTCACGACAGGCTGCACTCTCCGCTCGGCAACACGAAGGCAGCTGGCTGCCTGCGGCTCGCTGAGCTCCACTCAGCCACTAACCTCACGTCAGCAGGCTCTTCCCGAGGGGAGCGCCACAACACGCTGAATCCCACTCGATTTGGAGGCGGGACAGGCCAGGATTGGCCAAAGCCCAATCCAGTCCCCAGAATTGTCAAATAAAATCATCGACATGCTACTATGACCCGCCTCTCAAGCTGTCATCTCAGACAAGTTATGTTTTCAGTCTGAAACGGACTCTGACCCACGCGCCGAACGGGTTCAGTTCGACTTTAAACTTAACAAGGGTCACTTAAAGGAAAAAGTCAAATCTATAGGTTTATATTGTATAGAAATTTGTTCTAAAAGGATCCAAAAGTGTTTTCTTAGAATCAGCCAATCTCTGATGCCGTCATAGCCAAGTGGGCAGGATGTAGGTGGTTTCAGCAGACCGAGGGTTGGGGTGTGATGATCACCCCACATTGAAGGTGGAAGAGAGGACTTCTACTCTGTGGGATGCATTCAACCCTCATCCAACCAGCGCCGTCCAACGTTTTCTGCTCCGCCGAAATCCACAAAATATTTCCATTTCTTCAATTAAACCCAAAAAGTGACTCTTGGCGTAACAAAGGTCAGAATTAGGTTATGCCTACAGCAATAAGTCGAGGGCAAGCCTGACCGCACGATGCTCCACCACCACATGACCCAAATGGGATAGAGGGTGATGGACATTCTCATAACAAGGTAAAAATACACACCAGCGTACCAACCAAACCAAACCGGGCTTCACTTCATTATAGCAGTTCACACACACACACACACACACACACACACACACACACACACACACACACACACACACACACACACACACACACACACACACACACACACACACACACACACACACACACACACACACACACACACACACACACACACACACACACACACACACACACACACACACACACACACACACACACACACACACACACACACGTTGTTAGGTACTGGGGAAAACACTTTGAGAAACCCAGAGGGAGGAGAATGAAGGAAGGAGACGATGACATGGAGCTAAACGTGTGCTTTCCTCCTGACCGCCATCCTTAGGATTTCCTCTTCATGGCCTCTGTGACCTGCCCGGTATACTGTACACACACACACACACACACACACACACACACACACACACACACACACACACACACACACACACACACACACTCACAGACACAGACACACACATACACAAACTCACACAGGCACGCACAGACGCACGCACGCATGCATACACAGACACAGACACATGCACAAACACGCACACACACGCACACACACACACACACACACACACACACACACACACACACACACACACACACACACACACACACACACACACACACACACAACTGGAAGTGCAAATGCACAGGGCAGCAAACCTGTCCTCTGCATTTGCATGTGTAAAGAAGTAAAATAGGAGGATAAATAGTTAATAAATAGTTAGATAAATACTTGATCTGGACAGATGATGATTGGACCTGGAATGCTGTCTCACAGGTGGTGAGGAGAGACTGACGTTACAGCTGACAGAGATGAATGTGTTTGCAAAGTTTTCCATGTTTTCAACTGCTTTTCAAAATAGGCACGGAGCAAAAACACATCAGGCCAGAGGAGCCACAGGCTGCGCTCTACAGTACATCAACATTGTTGGGTTTTGCTGCCCTCTGCTGTTCAATGTTCAACATTCAAACTTCAACAGACACATTGTTTCCTTCACTAATGGATGGACAAAGCAATTGAAGGTTAATTTGAAATCAATGCTAAATTAAAATGTCTCTTCTAGACAACAGGGTGGGAAAAGTCCTTATAGGCTCATTTCACAGCAACCTTTTGAGGTGGTAAAAAGCAGGAAATAACAGGTTTAATCATTAGCATTAATGAGGGCACCTGTCACTGAACACCTCAACACAATGGAAGCATAATTAATGGTATCAGCGTATAGCTGGTTTACTTCCTGCTTTCACCACCTCGAAAGGGCTGCTGTGAAATGGGTCCATAGGCCACTAATTAAAAAAAACATTCACCTCAATGACCCCTAAACTGACACAAATTAGACCACTGACCCCCATCTGATCAGATTTGAGCTTTTGTGACGACCCTCCCACTCTCCTGGCCCCTCCCACTCTCCTGGTCCCTCCCACTCTCCTGGCCCCTCCCACTCTCCTGGTCCCTCCCACTCTCCTGGCCCCTCCCACTCTCCTGGTCCCTCCCACTCTCCTGGCCCCTCCCACTCTCCTGGCCCCTCCCACTCTCCTGGCCCCTCCCACTCTCCTGGCCCCTCCCACTCTCCTGGCTCTGTCTTGCAGGAGCCTGCTGGTGTTGGGTTCGTTAGGCCGATTGGGGGTACCTTTGTTTAATGTTGTTTGTGTTGTCTTGTTATTTTCTCTTAGTTTTAGTTAATAAATTGTTTTTAACTTTAACTTTGATGTATGACTCCCCTCATTTGTTACTTCCTTGAGTCGGGTTTTAACCAGTGGGCAGGCTGGGGTTTTTACAGAGGAAGCTGCGGAAGTGATCCTGAATGCTGTAGTTCCTCGAATGGCCACTTGAGGCTGTTCCCGGCCAGAAGGGAGTCGTTCCCGTTCACCCCATGTTAAAATGCCCCACTTTGTAACAGGGATTAATAGAGATGTCCCAATATATCGTCCCACAATATATCGCGATATCAAAACGTGACAATATATATGATTGAGATGAAATCTCATATCGTGAGAAAAAGAAGCTGAACATGGTGGCACTGATCTGCATCTGATTGTATGCTCGCTCTCCTTTTCATTGCTTTGTTTGAACAGACGAGGGATGTTACAGACACGGAGGATGAAAATGGTGAAATGACTCAAATTAGTGTGGAGGATGCCCCCTCAACTTACAAATTGATCGCAAAAAAATATTGTTAAAATATCCTATCGTATCGTTATTGTGAACCCAATATCGTGTATCGTGTATCGTATCGTATCGTGAACTGAGTGTATCGTGACACCCCTAGTGATTAAGCATATTTACAGAACTAGGCATCTCGCACGCTCAATTCCTAGGCTCGCCCGCTTTCATAACAACTGTAAAGACCAAATCACCGTGACGTCACCATCTAAACAACATTTACTTCCGGGTACCACTTGGGGAAGGCGGCAGGTTTAAATTTGCGTGTTGTCAAATAAATGCTGTCAAACTCTCGTTGTTTTCGGCCGACTAATTTCAATTTAAAGCCCCAATCAGTAAGATTTTTGACATTTTTTACTGTAATATATCAGCTTTTTAGTCACAGGACATGGTAGATTGACTTGGAATAGGGAGACCCTCGTCTTTATTTATCCCACACCGCCCTCCATTGGCCAGCACTGGGACTAAGCAGTTTGTCTGCCACGTCCCGTAGCAAGAAAAAAGAAAAAAGAAAAGCATGCGCGCATGCGCTGTACAGCGGAAGCGCTGTGTTCATGAAAACAAGGAAGTAACTCGATTCGGATTTGCTACGAAAATGATGTTTCACGGAACTATGCATTATTATTTCATCACGTGGTGAGTACCCGATGTCACAACATGTACATAGAGCTTTCTGGCGCTGTGTTTTGTTGACTTTGAACGGCAATATCGTTATCGATACTAATGCACGCAGAGGGCGCAGTTTCTCCAACAGTAAAACTTGGAAACTTACTGAATGGGGCTTTAAATGTTCAAACGGTTGGTAAACATGCTTGTCCGACATATCTAGCCTTTCTTCTGTGTTTGTTTTATGTAGTGTTAGCTAGCTAATAACGTTTGTTTACAACTGTCAAACTCGCTGTTTTTTTGAAGACTCGTTAATGTTACAGACAGAGCTACTGACGCCACGTAAGCCTGTGCCGCTCGGATACAGCTCGGAACCCAGATGTTGTAGCTGTAGTAAGCCTGTGCCGCCGAATCCAGAGTTCTCTTTGCTCATGTTTGCTCTTTGCAGAGGGAATTCTGAATAATCCAAATCTTTACCCGCTCTTTATGGTCACTGGACACCCAACAACACAACACGAACGAACCATTTTTGTCTTGTCTGTTTTTGTCTTCAACACGTCAGTTTGTGCCGTTCACCGCCATTATGATGTGTGGAGGTAACCGGAACCAGGGGTAACCGGAAGTAAATGTAAACATCCCCGCTGATTTGGTCTATAGGGGCCACATTTTTATATAACTCACCCGTTTAGAGTAAAATAGACAATAGTAAAATAGACTATCTATCTATCTATCTATCTATCTATCTATCTATCTATCTATCTATCTATCTATCTATCTATCTATCTATCTATCTATCTATCTATTTACCCTGCTAGCCGGGCGCTTCTCACTCATACTGAGCATTAGCGCCCGGGGAACCACTTAACATTTCCCCATAGAGCTCTCTTTCCGCTCAGCTGGCTACCTACCGTCCGTGTGATCGTTGTGTCAGCTGGCTACCTACCGTCCGTGTGATCGTTGTGTCAGCTGGCTACCTACCGTCCGTGTGATCGTTGTGTCAGCTGGCCGTCCGTGTGATCGTTGTGTCAGCTGTCTACCTACCGTCCGTGTGATCGTTGTGTCAGCTGTCTACCTACTGTCCGTGTGATCGTTGTGTCAGCTGTCTACCTACCGTCCGTGTGATCGTTGTGTCCTAAACTGTACTGCACGCGACTGCAGGGGGAAACAAAACAAAGCACAAAAAAACACTCCATGCGCTGTGTTTTGTGCACAATGGAAGCGCTCTCGACAGGATATCCAAAGCTTTCACACACGTCCTGTGTGACCGCCGCCTTATACTCCCATCACTTGTAGCCTCAGACTGATGACGTCACTGATGACATCATCACTGATGACATTATCACTGATGACATCACTGATGACATCATTACTGATGATGACATCACCACTGAACTATAGCCTCAGCCTTAGGGCAATCAGCCTTAGGGCAATTAGGGCAATTAATCTGCCCTAATTAAAAAAATCCGGCTCTGTCAGGTCACCCGCACGGGTGCTCTTTACACTTCCTGAAAGTTTCACCACGATCGCACGTAAAGCCAGACAAAATTCTTGAAACAAACAGACAAACAAACAGAGTCCACATTGCCAAAATGTATATAGAAGATAGATAGATAGAAGATAGTAGATATAAAATTGAGTATGTGGGCTCTGACCACTGTTTGTTTCAAGTTCTGGGTTCAGCCACAGCTATGCCGTTTTACGTGCGATCGGGCTGAAACTTTCAGGGGGTGTAAAGAGCACCCGTGTGGGTGACCTGACGGAGTCCGATTTTTTAATTAGGGCAGATCAATTGCCCTAATTAGAATATTAGAATATAGTTCAGTGATGATGTCATCAGTGATGTCATCAGTCTGAGGCTATATAAGTGATGGGAGTATAGTAGGTAGAATCATGGAGGAACCAGATGGAGATGATGGCTTCCGTCCCTGGGCTGTGCGGGTGACCTGACGGAGCCGGATTTTTTTTATTTAGTGATTGCCCTAATTACCTAATGATGTGATGTCATCAGTGATGCCATCAGTGATGATGTCATCAGTGATGTCATCCTACCTGGCTGAGGCTATATAAGTTCAATGATGATGTCATCAGTGATGTCAATCGTGATGATGTCATCATTGATGTCAAGTCACAGAGCAGGCGAGGCTGCGAGGTGCAGTGCTCATCAGTGATGTCATAAGAGCAAGTGAGCACAGCACAGCGGTCGAATATTGAATATTACAGAAAGTGTATGAAACCCATGACTAAAATACCGTAGTCACATTCTGTCATTGTGTTAATTACTGTAGTGAAAATAAATGAACCCGCTCAAGGACCCCTGGGGGTCCCCAGACCAATTGAATTTCAAGCAATTGAGGTGTGCTTCATTTAATGATTAAGTTCCATAACAACACTTATTTTGAGGGGGGAGATGCTTGATTAATTACCATTCAATTCAATTCAATTCAATTCAATTAAGAAATATTGAAAATCACCTCTTGGCATGGATACTCAGCACTGATCTATAGTATTATGCTTCTTTATCCTGCAGGCATTTTGGCACAAATACAGTGACTTAGTGCATAATGCACATACTGTAATGCCTATCTGAATTATAGTCATCCAACAGTCTTAGATCAGAATTTCCAAATATAGACAAGACAGGAAGACACACACACACACGCACCTCAGTGTGTGTGTGTGTGTGTGTGTGTGTGTGTGTGTGTGTGTGTACAGTATGTATGTGTGTGTGTGTGTGTGTGTGTGTGTGTGTGTGTGTGCGCTGTGCGTGCGTGCGGACAGGAAGTGGTGGTGGCTGGTTTGAGGTCAGTGGCAGGAAGGAATGGTAACTATGTCGTTGCTGTGACAACAGCTGGTCACAACGCAGGCCTCGGGTTTCCTGGCACACTGCAGCCTGTAACCGCATCCCACCATACATCCATCTATCCATCCATCCATCCCTCCATCCATCCATCCCTCCATCCATCCAACCATCATCCCTCCATCATTCCATTCATCATCGATCAATCAATCCAATATCTGCTTTTTCTCTCATTCATTCACTTGATCTCATCTGTCTCCATTGCTCATTCCATCATTCACCTGGCCTTCTCTCTCTCTCTCTGCTGTCTCTCTGCTGTCTCTCTCTCCTCGTCTCTCATTCTAACACCCTGCTCCATGCCCAGTGGCGTCTATATAAAATGCTTCCTGACTAAACGCTGCCCCACCCTTCTCTTTAAACATTCGACGCAGCACAGCCATGTGACCACAGGAGCTAAAAGGCCATGTTTCTGTGCCGTTTACTAGCCTGCGGCGTACCGCATCCCTCTCATTCCCATCTGGGCCCACAACCATGTGCAGCCAATGAGGGAGGGACTGAACAATGACATCATCACATTGAGGAAATTCATCATTGACGTGACCTTTTCCAGAATTGCGAGACTTTTCCTAAAATGAGCGTGTCGTGTCAAAGCCTTTGATTTGTGACTCCTAACTTGATGAGAACTTGTCATTCTCGTGTTAAAAGTCGATCCTAACACCTCTGAACGCTGATCTGGGATCACTCTTTAGGTCAGGTGACTTCAAAGCTTGACTATAAGACAGGGACACTGCCTCAGATTGGTTATTATCCATCTTACTGTGCACCTCATGTTGTAACCATACCAATCTGACAATCCTTGGGGTTGTGGGGGGTACCACATAAGAGTCTGCAAAGTGACTTCAGTCATGAATGGGTAAATCACAAATTTAAGCCGATAGCAGCTAAAACTGAGAAATCCTTTTCTTTGGTTTCTTATGACCGGAATGTGAAAAAATGTGTTACAACCAGAATACATTCCTCTGGAAAAAAGAGATGGGTGGGCTTGCCAGGTGACAGCCTCAGGTAGCACTACACACACACACGCACAGACATACAGACATACACACACACATAGGCATGCACGCGCACGCACGCACGCACGGCACGCACGCACGCACGCACGCACACACACACACACACACACACCATAACATAAGTGAATGAACAAGGGTTTAGGCTAATCATCAGGTGTCAGAGGGCACACTAAGTCCTACAAAATAACCCTACAGTGTCAGGTGTCAGAGGGCACACTAAGGCCTACAAAATAACCCTACAGTGTCAGGTGTCAGAGGGCACTCTAAGGCCTACAAAATAACCCTACAGTGTCAGGTGTCAGAGGGCACACTAAGGCCTACAAAATAACCCTACAGTGTCAGAGGGCACACTAAGGCCTACAAAATAACCCTACAGTGTCAGGTGTCAGAGGGCACACTAAGGCCTACAAAATAACCCTACAGTGTCAGGTGTCAGAGGGCACATAAAAGGCCTACAAAATAACCCTACAGTGTCAGGTGTCAGAGGGCACATAAAAGGCCTACAAAATAACCCTACAGTGTCAGGTGTCAGAGGGCACTCTAAGGCCTACAAAATAACCCTACAGTGTCAGGTGTCAGAGGGCACTCTAAGGCCTACAAAATAACCCTACAGTGTCAGGTGTCAGAGGGCACTCTAAGGCCTACAAAATAACCCTACAGTGTCAGGTGTCAGAGGGCACACTAAGGCCTACAAAATAACCCTACAGTGTCAGGTGTCAGAGGGCACTCTAAGGCCTACAAAATAGCCCTACAGTGTCAGAGGGCACACTAAGGCCTACAAAATAACCCTACAGTGTCAGGTGTCAGAGGGCACACTAAGGCCTACAAAATAACCCTACAGTGTCAGGTGTCAGAGGGCACTCTAAGGCCTACAAAATAACCCTACAGTGTCAGGTGTCAGAGGGCACACTAAGGCCTACAAAATAACCCTACAGTGTCAGGTGTCAGAGGGCACACTAAGGCCTACAAAATAACCCTACAGTGTCAGGTGTCAGAGGGCACTTTAAGGCCTACAAAATAGCCCTACAGTGTCAGAGGGCACACTAAGGCCTACAAAATAACCCTACAGTGTCAGGTGTCAGAGGGCACACTAAGGCCTACAAAATAACCCTACAGTGTCAGGTGTCAGAGGGCACACTAAGACCTACAAAATAACCCTACAGTGTCAGGTGTCAGAGGGCACACTAAGACCTACAAAATAATCCTACAGTGTCAGAGGGCACACTAAAGCCTACAAAATAACCCTACAGTGTCAGGTGTCAGAGGGCACACTAAGACCTACAAAATAACCCTACAGTGTCAGGTGTCAGAGGGCACACTAAAGCCTACAAAATAACCCTACAGTGTCAGGTGTCAGAGGGCACACTAAAGCCTACAAAATAACCCTACAGTGTCAGGTGTCAGAGGGCACACTAAAGCCTACAAAATAACCCTACAGTGTCAGGTGTCAGAGGGCACACTAAGGCCTACAAAATAGGCCTACAGTGTCAGGTGTCAGAGGGCACACTAAGACCTACAAAATAACCCTACAGTGTCAGGTGTCAGAGGGCACATTAAGACCTACAAAATAACCCTACAGTGTCAGGTGTCAGAGGGCACACTAAGACCTACAAAATAACCCTACAGTGTCAGGTGTCAGAGGGCACACTAAGACCTACAAAATAACCCTACAGTGTCAGGTGTCAGAGGGCACTCTAAGGCCTACAAAATAACCCTACAGTGTCAGGTGTTAGAGGGCACACTAAGGCCTACAAAATAACCCTACAGTGTCAGGTGTCAGAGGGCACTCTAAGGCCTACAAAATAACCCTACAGTGTCAGGTGTCAGAGGGCACACTAAGACCTACAAAATAACCCTACAGTGTCAGGTGTCAGAGGGCACTCTAAGGCCTACAAAATAACCCTACAGTGTCAGGTGTTAGAGGGCACACTAAGGCCTACAAAATAACCCTACAGTGTCAGGTGTCAGAGGGCACACTAAGACCTACAAAATAACCCTACAGTGTCAGGTGTCAGAGGGCACACTAAGACCTACAAAATAACCCTACAGCTGGAGGCAGAACTCGCCATCTTCGGCTGCTCTGAGTCCTCTCTGAACTTCCCTACTGCTGTGCAACAATCTCTGACACTGGGGACAACTGTCGCGAAAAGACTCATTCTGAAGGAATGGAAGTCCTCCTCTTCACCTTCTTTTCAGGTGTGGCTGATGGACATGATCTCTGTTATACAGATGGAGAGACTCAGGTCCCTGAGAAGCAACTCGCTTGGAAGGTTAGGGGAGACAGATGGCTCGCCCAGCTGGTATCTCATGGACCCCTGCCTGGGATCCCTTGTACATTATCACCTACAAGCACATATAAACACCTTGTACGGCTGGTAGCACCACGTTGTAATGTTGAATTTTCATGATGTATGTTTTTTTCTTTATTTTCCTGTGTCTGAGCCTGTTCGTAAATGTCTTGTTCGTAAATTGTTCTAAAAAAATGGGAGGGGGGTGGGCTGGGGGCATCTGTCTTTAAACTAATTCAATTAAACAAATAAAGGCATTGGAAATTGGGATCAAGGTTGACAGGTTGTGTTGACAGGTTGTGTTGAAATTCGTAAAGCAACATTTAACTCTCTTAACGCTTTTACTTGTGTAATATCTAGATTAGTAGATTATTTTACCAGTTTGATAGCTCTAATAAGACCACATGTGTCAAACTCAAGGCCCGGGGGCCAAATCCGGCCTGGCACGTCATTTTATGTGGCCCGCGAGAGCAAAGAATACAATTTGTGCAATGCAATTCCAATTGTTCTAATAGTTGTAGGCTACTATAGATATGTTATTTTTCCTATAATTCTGCTTTCAGAGCTAGTTATTAATTATTCAGTTATTACTAAAAATCAATGATAATCAAATCAGAGGCAATTATGTAATATGATAATAAGTAGGCTTGATAACATTTATATCATCAACCCGCCCTTTGAAGGCAACCATAATGCTGGTGATGAAATTGAGTTTGACACCGCTGCTCTAGACTCTCCCCATCAGTGTTAGTCGTTTTAGTCACATTTAAGTCATTTGTATCCTTCATAGTTAGTCTAGTTTTAGTTTTTATCAGTGAAAATAGGTAGGCTAGTCGACGAACATTTTTAGTCATAGTTTTCGCACTGCTGAGAATGTAGGTGACAAACTGACACAAAACAAGACTTGCATCTGTGTCACACTAGCAATGAACCTCAATGAGGTAATGGTAAACAACTATTTTGGTCCCTCAAATTGCCTATGCGCGCCTAACTTGAATTGATGTTCAAGAAACTATGAATGCGTGTTCACGTAGGCCTACCGTAATCAGCGTAGTAGCTGCGTGGCCATGGTTAGCGTGGCGTGGCGTCTGAACAGCGCATGCGCAGACGTGCTGTGCCAGCTGACAACAGCAGCGACAGATGATGATGGCGGCAGACTCTGGAAGTATCGAGGAAGTAGCTGTGATCGGTAACACTGACATCACCTCTGCGGAATCAGAGAACAACATTATAAACACGGTACAGTTATGCTTATTGTTGTGAAGCATTGTTGTCATTTTTAAACCCAGTTTTCGTGAGTTAAAACCTCCCCAGCCAGGCCTCAGCTAACTACTGGAGTTGAGTCACGTACGGATATTAGCCACGGAAAGTCTCTCTCACCTCTGCAAAAGCTGTTTCAAAATCATCTCGCTAGCATTAACGCTCATGTTACTGGTTGCGATCCCTGTGGCCAAAGTTACAACGTAACAACGTGCTTTTGCTACCAATGATCCGGGGCTAACTTTGTAAACATTCGTTACCTCCCAACGTTAGCTTAATGTAGCTAGCAAGCAAACCTAAACTTAGCTAACTTTCTTGTCAGCTGTAACAGTTGGCGTTAAGGTTATAGTTGTTCAGTTAGCTCCGTCTATTATTAGTCGAGTGTTGTTTCTGGGAGAGGACAAAGTTAATTGCAAAAATAATTTACTAGTAGCCTACCCCAGCTAGCAATCTGCCGCTGCCGCTAGTGGCCCGTGGTCGCATTTTGAGCGGCCGGGCGGCGGTGGCATTCCTTCAGCGGCCATCCGGCGGCCCACTGGAGGATGCCGCTACCTTCACTCTGGCGGAATGCCGCTGGAGGGCTAGCAGCGGCAGGCCGTCGGCAAGCCGCCAAGAATTTTCCCTCTCTAAGTACCACATCAGCGCTGGAGGGGCGCTGGTGTCTGGCCGTCGGCAGATAGGCCAAGATACTCCATCCATTAAACTGCATTCATAAGCATTATGAAACTATAGCTCTAATTTGAAACGATGGGCTAAGTTCTGTTCTCTTTTGTTTGAAAGAGACTATTTAATGGATTTCTGTTTTTATTAGGCTACACAAAGGCAAAAATACCTTCACAGCATTCGAAAATGAACTTAGCAAGATTTTCCAAAGCTCTATAGGCCTATGGATGAAAAACACAAATGCCCAAAAATTATACATTGTATTTGAGAAGTTTATTGTAGCCTATTTAATTTCTGTAGTAATTGTTTTGTCCGTGCAGCATTTACTTTTTATTTATGTTGTTCTCTCAAATTTTTGGGTTAGTCTTTGAATTAAAAAACATAGTGGACAAACATTTCTAATCACCTGTGTTGGAATGTTCTTTGAATACCAGAAATCAAAATCAATAGCTTATAAATTCACTTTATTGAATTGTTCACGCCTGAGTCGTAAACCAGAGCAAATTAAAATACAACCGGATGGATGTTGGACTTTGAATGGTTTTGAATGACCAAGCAAAGTGGTCTATAGCTTATGTGCTTGATAGTGCATCCATGGCCTAGCCACTTGACTTGATGTCTAGTGCAGTGGTTCTCAAACTTTAAACTGACACAAATTAGACAACGGAGCCTCATTTGATAATATTTTGTCCCAACTGATATGATTTTTAGCTTTTGTGACTACCCTCCCATGTGTGGTCGTCACAATGTTTTATAATATAAAGTGTATGAAACCCATGACCAAAATACTCATGCATTCTGTCATTGTGTTACTTATCTTTGGAATTCTTCTGAAAATGAATTACTTTTTTTGCTGGGTATACCCCTGGAAGCCCCTCAAGGACCCCTGGGGGTACCTGGACCCCACTTTGAGAACCTCTGTAGATTTTTTTTAATCAAAAAGCTCATTTCTGGCAGTTTGTAAGTAAATAAATAAATAAATAAAATTACTGTAATTAAAAAAAAAATCCATTGTTCTCAGGTGGGACAAGGCCCAAAATGATCACTGTAAGCAGAGTATTGATCACTATAAGCAAATTATTCATAACAGCATGGAATAATTCAGGACCAAGGTTTTTGATCAATATAAGCAGTTGATCACTATAAGTATGTATATATATATATATATACACACACAGATCCTTTCCCAAAAATTTGAATATCATGGAAAGTTTTCTTCCATAATTCCTTTCAAAAAGTGAAACTTTCATAGATTATAGATTCATTACACACAAAGTGAAATATTTCTAGCCTTTATTTGTTTCATTTTTCATAATTTTGGCCTACAGCTCCAGAAGACCCCCAATACAGTATTTCAAGAAAGTATTATAGTGTGAAGAAAATCAGCAGTTACTTCTCAGTTATGACTGACTCCAGCCTCAGTCCACTCCCTCTGAATCTCTGCCAAATTTTTTGAATCGTCTTTGCTTGACAATCCGCTGAAGTCCACGGTTATCCATGTTATTTCCATGATATTCAATTTTTTTTAAAGGATCTGTATGTGTGTGTGTGTGTGTGTGTGTGTGTGTGTGTGTGTGTGTGTGTGTGTGTGTGTGTGTGTGTGTGTACACAAAGGGGAAAAAATCATTTTAGGAGTAGAATGTGAATCTGTATGAATTTTGCAATACAGATGTGGAGACAAAAGATCACTTTTTTCCCCTGCAAAATTACTTATAATTGGCCTAATTTTAATTTATGGATAATCTAGCATTGATGCATTTCTACTTGAACATGTCAAATTTGGAATGTTTATAGAAGATAGCAACATATTTTTGGCAAAATATTGTATAGGCCTACACAAAATTTAAGGCACAACAGGGCTGTGTCTACCCAGTTGTAGCCTAATTTAACCTCTGGAACAATTGTTTTGTCCCTGGAATATAAATAAATAAATAAATAAATAAATAAATAAATAAATAAATAAAGTGCAAATAATAATAGGTAGATGTCCAAGAAGAATAAACGTGGGTCATTTATTCACTGGGTATGCAGTGTTATATTTTTCAGCCAGATGCAGGATGATGGCTCTCTCTCTCTCTCTCTCTCTCTCTCTCTCTCTCTCTCTCTCTCTCTCTCTCTCTCTCTCTCTCTCTCTCTCTCTCTCTCTCTCTCTCTCTCTCTCTCTCTCTCTACTTTATTACACTGGTCAGGTCTGCACTGCAGTCTATATATCCCCCCCCCCCATGTCTCATCTGTATCCATTTGTCTGATGTTGTTTTTGTGTGTGTAATGTTAACAGTTTGAAATAAAGATTATTGGGAGGGAGGGGGGGGGGGGGGGTTGAGAGTGACGATGGGAAGTGAAGAATTTTGGCACTTTTGCGTTGCCGTAGTGTGACGTTGTGTCTGCGTCCAGGCCATTGAGGCTACGTGTGTCCTGGCGCCATTTTATGAATGGGATTTCAGGAAGCAAACATGCGCCGAGTACTGATAGCAACAATCTTTGAAAAAGTCGTTTTAAACCATGACTTGTCTTCACCTATCTACAAAACACAGGACTGATTATAAAAGCGATATACGGACAATAACAGACCGGTTGGTGGCGATCATCCGCTGCCTTCTTGCAACTTCATCACAAGAAAAACAAGACGTGCACGACAACAAAGAACACTGAAAACTTCGGGGCTCTTTGAAAAGCAGATCGGTAAGAATATTTAACGCTATATTTGTAAATCCTATTGTGCTCTGCTGCGATCTTACCATTAGCCATTTCGCTGGTTAGGCAGATAACAACAAGTTAGATGGCTAATAGTTAAATGTCGTTGTGTAGTCAGCTTTTTGTGTTACACATAGGCCTACAAGTAGCAGAGGCTAGCGTTAGCCACTCTACCCAGTGAAGAAATGCATGGGCCATCTACATCTTGTTAAAAAACCTTCCACGTTTCTTGGAGTAAAACGTAAAAAGGCATCGGTTGCAAACATCTATTTTGTGCTCATTCTGGATATATCAATACACCATTAACGGTGTTATTCGGCCGTTTAACGTTAACGTACATAATTCCGTTTGCTTTCGCGGCTATAAACAGACAATTGATTAAACTAACGTTACAGAGTACAGCCCATTGTTAGTGTGTTGCTGCTCACGTTAATTTACTGCGTGCATATTCTTCTGTTTGCGTGCACGGCCATGTAAGATGAGATCAAAACTAACGTTACAGACCGTTACAGTCTGTGACTGTTAGTCTGTAAATCGTTTGTATTATTTATTTCCTTTTACCCCCACACTGATGCAAGCTCTATTTTGGACCAAACAGGCTTGAGATGAGCCATATGAAGCTGCTAGAGTCCAGCAGCTGCATAAATACAAAAATGTGAAATTATTATCGCTTATCGGACAAGAGAAGCAGATATTTGTCTGTTATAGGTATCAGCTCAAAAATCCCTCCTAGCAGCATCATAAAAGGCATTCAAATAGCTATTTTATTTTTCTAATGTAGCTCCCTTTGTTTGTTTCAGGTTGGGCCAATGGACAGCTTTGTCAGAGACACATTGGCGGAGTGGCAACTTCAAGACCTCGTAGATAGTTTTAAAGGTAAGGTTTCTATTTTATTTTTTATAAATATTCTTATGGAAAATTATTATTTCTTTAGCCGTAGCTTGGCCTCGCCTGCCCTATTGGCACGCCCGTGTGTGTGTGTGTTGCTCTCACTAAATATTATTGCATCAGTGATGTCACAATGCCTCCATGTGTAGGTGTGTGTGTGCCCCCCGCCCCCCTTTTTGTTTTAATACATATAAAATTGTACTTCAACAAACTGTAATGACTAGTCTTCATGTCCTCAATCTTTCTTGTTCACCTCTCGTCCATCTCTCTCCGCTGCATAGCTGGGTTTCGGAGGAGCCGGCCTTGTCCACCACGTGCAACGCCGTCAAAGAGAAAAAGACCTGTGACTCCCTCTGCCTGCAAGTGTTCTCGAGTCCAGGAGTCCAAGTCCAGGACTCGTGACTCGACTCGAGGCACTCGTGACTCGGACTTGGCTATCCGCCTCTTCAATGAGACCCGAAAGCCTCCACAAGCCCATGCCCCCCATGGACTTATCCCACAGACACTTGAAGACACTTGACATCTTTCATATGGACATTATTATCCCACGGCCATGGACACAACCATTACACATCACTTAAGGACTTACTGGGCATTTTATGGACTTATTACACGCCACGGACATTTACATGGACTCCACTATGTCACTTTCAAGGTCTGTTACTTTGCACTTTAATGCAAATTAATTTGAAAATTGCCTTTCTGTCTGCCTGATTTGTATTGCTGCGCTGCATACTGCACAAAGACAAATTCCTCATTTGTAACATGTTCATTATGGCTATTAAGTAAGCTTGAATCTTGAGACTATTGTTTATTTATATACTAGACTCCCCCTGCTAGTATTGACTTACAATCATTACAGTCCTTGATAATTACCCACCTATAATAACACACAATTTTATATAAAATTTACTTTTTGGAACACGGTGGAAAAGGAATATCTATGATGTGCTGCTGTGCGTGACTTTATGCCTGTTTTCTATTTGTATCTTTATGACTGTTTTATTTGACTATTGCACTATTTAAGGCAGATTTTGCTTTGCTTTGTTTTTTTTTATACATTATTTTTGGCTTGATGTGTTTTTTTTAATATATAGCCTACATAATATGCAACATATAGCTACAGAGTTGTCAAGTTTTTTGCTATTTGCAATGCACAGTTGTCAAATCATCATCCTTTGATTGATTTCTTATGTCCATAAATAAAATAACAAAAAGTTCACGGATCTGTTCTCCTTTAAATTATTATTGTTGTATGAATACTCACATGTTATCATTTAAATCATTGTAATTATGTGCATTATTGAAGTGGTTCTCAACCTTTTTTAACCAAATAGGCTACCTCAGAAATTACCACCATATTTAAGTATGAGAGGAAGGGAGCCCTGCCAGTGGAGAAGCACTGCATGCATGCATTAGCATAACAATGTATATGGGGGCTGGGAGGTGCAATACCAGCGGCATGCCATCAGCGTGCCGTGCAAGGGCCGCTGGCTGTGTACGCTGGTGCCGCCAGCGGACCGCCAGCGAGCCACCCCGGCGGACCGCTGTTTCACCGACTAGCACGACCGCAGCGGAGCCGCTGCGGCTGCCGACGGTGGCCCGCCGAATTGGTCTCCGGCTTGCCGCCGGCGGCCCGCCCATGATCTGCTAGCTGGGACGCTACTTGTTTGTCTATGGCTGACTTGCTTCGTGGATGATAGGCTTGTCTTGTGATCTGCACACGCCTATCATGACTGTATATTGCTGAATATGCAAAATGACCGCCTCTGTCTACGTGCTTTCTCTACGTGTTTAGCGCACACACACATCCATCTCTCTCTCTGTGTTTTCCTGTCAGTCTTATCCTTTCTGCTGTCCTCTACTGTCTATCTGTACACATTTCACTCTTTCTTTCTGCTGTCCTCTACTGTCTATCTGTACACATTTCACTCTTTCTTTCTGCTGTCCTCTACTGTCTATCTGTACACATTTCACTCTTTCTTTCTGCTGTCCTCTACTGTCTATCTGTACACATTTCACTCTTTCTTTCTGCTGTCCTCTACTGTCTATCTGTACACATTTCACTCTTTCTTTCTGCTGTCCTCTACTGTCTATCTGTACACATTTCACTCTTTCTTTCTGCTGTCCTCTACTGTCTATCTGTACACATTTCACTCTTTCTTTCTGCTGTCCTCTACTGTCTATCTGTACACATTTCACTCTTTCTTTCTGCTGTCCTCTACTGTCTATCTGTACACATTTCACTCTTTCTTTCTGCTGTCCTCTACTGTCTATCTGTACACATTTCACTCTTTCAGCATAGTCTGCTTTTGTTCTGATTCTCTCTTTGTCTCATCCCACATACCCCTCCTCCCTTTCTCTGCTGCACAGATGGTGGAGAGAGGCACAGCCCTGTTGAGAAAGATGGAGATAAATGTGGCAGAGGCAGAGAAGAGAACGGGGAAGAACACGGTTAACATGCAGGAAACCTATACTGTCTACCTCATAGAAACACGGTAGGTTAACATGCAGGAAACCTATACTGTCTACCTCATAGAAACACGGTAGGTTAACATGCAGGAAACCTATACTGTCTACCTCATAGAAACACGGTAGGTTAACATGCAGGAAACCTATACTGTCTACCTCATAGAAACACGGTAGGTTAACATGCAGGAAACCTATACTGTCTACCTCATAGAAACACGGTAGGTTAACATGCAGGAAACCTATACTGTCTACCTCATAGAAACACGGTAGGTTAACATGCAGGAAACCTATACTGTCTACCTCATAGAAACACGGTAGGTTAACATGCAGGAAACCTATACTGTCTACCTCATAGAAACACGGTAGGTTAACATGCAGGAAACCTATACTGTCTACCTCATAGAAACACGGTAGGTTAACATGCAGGAAACCTATACTGTCTACCTCATAGAAACACGGTAGGTTGAGAAAAACCATAGCCTGTGTTGTGTTGACAGCAATCTGAGCACGCACTCTATCAGTCTGACGACTAATATGACCCTGGGACAGACGGCTGATATATCATGATGATATATATATCAGGGTTTCCGCTGTAGAGCGGACGTCCCACCCCTTCCGTCATTGTTTACACTCCGACAACGTCTCATATGCAGCTAATTTTATTATTATTATTTTTTTTTTTTATTATTAGCCTACATGTGGTCTGGACTCTGGACCTACAGTACAACTGATCAGCTCCAACTCCATTCTCACGTCAATTGGACTGTAAACAATAACCGTGGGGCATGGAAGCGGAAGTCTTGGTGCAGACATCCACTATACAGCGAAAACCTGATGTACAGTATGGCCGTCTGTCCCAGAGTCATATTAGTCGTCAGACTTATAGACTCTGAGTTCCCCGTTTGTGTTGACAGTACCGGCAGCAACAAGAGAGCTAGCTCCCTTGGCGGAGCTGGTTAACCAGCCTTTATACTGGGGAGTGAGTTTAACCAACTTACTCGCGACCACTCGGGACCCATGAGGACTTACATGGATTGGGGGCTCTGGGTGGTGGGAAGGGCCGTGGTGAGGGATGAGGCTCGGGGAAAGGGGCCGTAGCTAGGGATAGGAAGGTCCTAGAGAGTCGGGGTTCCAGGGGTGGGTAGGGGGAGTGGCTGAGGGGATGTGGGTGGTTTTGGGGTAGGGGTAGGACCATTGTCCATGTTGAAAACGATTAGCCGTCTTGTTGAGGTTAGGGATGCATCGATTATAAATTTTGATGTACGATTATAGTCTGAGAAAAAACCATGATTATCACGGTTTCACGATTATTGTTATGGACGTATAAAAATCACATGAGCATTCTCTAAATAGAGGTTTTATTGTATTTCCCCCACAATCTTAACAGTTGCTGCCTTCCGGAATACTAATGCATGATATGGATTTTTACAGCCGATAGTATAGGCCTACGCTAACCGATAAATATTCTCCTGGCCAATAACCGATACGATAAACATACTATGTTACTTTTTTCACATTTTTGTATTTAAAAAAATAAGTTCTTAACCTGTATTTTATGCACACCTGGGATTAAAAAAAGAAGAAAGGGCAGATGTAGTGAGCAAAGATGGATGATTTAATATTCCATGGCTCTGACCTAATCAAATCTAACTGACATCACTATTGTGAACATAAAACAAACAACATTTCTGATATAATATGATTGTATTAGTAAAGTGTATCACTCAATAGTCAATAAAAAAAATATTTTATTATTACTTTATAGAAGCGAAAGCCTATAGCTGCTTAGTCTGCAGAAAAAAACACAAAAGGCATAGTAACTTAGACTCTTATTGGCATGTTACTGGCAACTAAATGTGCCGTCTGAAATGAATTTTGCATTGGGGTCAGTTCTATTGAAGTGATGATGGGGCAGGCATGGAAAGCCTCACTATAAGCCATCATGTGTCGTTTCACTTTTTACTGGAAAATGCTCCCTCTGGATTAAAGAAAGGACACTCTGTGGTGTTGACTGGTGTTTGTTATGTAAATGTGCGCATTTGTTTTCCTTGTCTCAGTCAGATCATGACTGCCAAGCAGCTAGCTACGTTAGCTTCACGTTATTAGGCCTACATGTAACGTTAGCGGGTTGCTTTTGGAGTTGACACAAACCCTTGATGTTTCTTTTCATGTAAAGCATGAGGTTCTCTATGGTTTAGGCCAGCGCTGGGAGCATGAAGTGCTTTAAATGCGGGGATGTTTGGTCACAACGAGCTTGAGGAACTATGTACGCTAGGCCATGGCCAGCTAGCTAACATTAGCCACAACAGCTAACGTTAACGTCAATGACTGTAACGCTAAACAAATCCGCTGCCTCTTCCCCACGTTTGGTTTAACGTAACACCAGCTCAGACTTTCCCCTAATCTCAGAAACCTTGCGGGACATGTATTGCAACATTTATGTTGGGCTGGCATCCATGGCTAGGCTACAGACTGGCTACTACTGGGAGACATGGCAGCCATAGGATGGCAGCTGCCTGTGTTTGGTGCCTCCGCTAAATAGTCCGTGCGGAAACGAAGCGAGAAAGACAGGTTCCTCTCCTTCCAGCGCCGTCTGCGCCGCATGGGAGTTTAAACTGACGGACTGTTGTGAAACAAAACACTCGGTGTAGCGGAGCCTCTGCGGTTATATAACCGTGACGTTTTAAATCGTGGTTAATAGTCAAACCGGTTAACCCCTGCATCCCTAGTTGAGGTACTCCCACACATTGCCTAAAGTGCCATAAGGCTGAATGGCCACACCACCAAACATGTTACACACTGCACTGTGGGCTTCAAGTTATTTGTTCTTGTATGAATCTGGACAGACATGGATGCACAATGCTCACTTATTGGCGGATGCAGTATTTCTAGTATATACCTATAAGCAGTCAAGTTGTCTCTACTGTTCCCTCTTCTATTTTTTTTATGGTATTGCATTGTTTTCCATTGAGAAGACAGTATTCACAGAATATTTACATTTCTATCAAATCCTTATATAAAAGTCAATAATGGTGTATATACTGTAGTCTAGTTTGGCAACAAAATTAAATTTGTACTTTAAAAATGTGCAGGCCAGATACCCTGTCAGATAGAGAGTCGTGATTGGAGGGGTGGGTAGGGGGAGTAGCTAGGGGGTGTGGGTGGTTGGAGGGGGCATGGTGAGGAAAAGGGGCAGAGCTGGGGAAAATGGGCGGAGCTAGGGATAGGAAGGTCGTAGAGCAGACCTGGGCATTATACGGCCCAGGGGCCAGAACCGGGGTGGGCCTAGGGGAAAGGGATAGGAAGGTCGTAGATAGAGAGTCAGGGGTTCGAGGGTTGGGCAGGGCCCTAGGGGGAGTGGCTGAGGGGATGGAGGTGGTTTTGGGGTAGGACCATTGTCCAGGTTGAAAACGATTAGCCGTGTTGTTGAGGAACCCCCAAACATTGCTTAAAGTCGAGCTGAACCCAAAAATGACTTTTCTTTTCTTTTAGTTCAAATACCTGGGTATGCAGTGCACCTATTTAATAATGTATGCAAAGAAAATCCCAACAATCTAATTTCTTTCGTTTTTCACACTTTTTCACATCAAAAGTTCATTTTTCAAGATTTCATTGATAACAGTAATGTACAGTTTGCTGACGTCACCTAGTACTATCAAATTTCTACCCCTTTTCAACCAATCATTTCACGACATGCAGCTGTCAATCAAATCTTCATTTCAGGATAATTTTCTCTTCCAAATGAAGTAGAAAATGGCGCCTAGTGCCTGTCATCTGGCAGAATTCCTTTCCCATAAACTAACTACTAAATTGGCCAATTGTTAGAAACATGAACAATAAACAAAAACTATCATCTCTAAGAATGCAAAGAAATGTAACTGGCTCGTTAAAACGCGCATTCCAGGGATATCGTATTTACAGCAGCGATAATGGAGCGCGCATCCGAGAGCTTGGTTGTCAGGGGTCGCACTTCGGAGATTCGGCAACACGAAGGCAGCTGGCTGCCTGCGGCTCGCTGAGCTCCACTCAGCCACTAACCTCGCGTCACCAGGCTCTTCCCGAGGGGAGCGCCACAACACAATGAATCCCACTGGATTTGGAGGGGGAGCACGCCAGGATTGGCCAAAGCCCAATCCAGTCCCCAGAATTGTCAAATAAAATCATCGACATGATACTATGACCCGCCTCTCAACCTGTCATCTTAGACAAAGGCCCAATCCCAATTCTTTTCTTAACCCTCAAGCTCAACCCTCAAGCTCAACCCTCAATCTTAGTAGCCCTCAAAACTAAGTGTTAAGGGCTGTCTTGCGACTTTAAAATGGGACAGCCCTTAAAGGCAGATACGTCTTCAGACTGTGGGGGGCAGCAATACGCCAAAGCTCCGTCCAGTCTGTCAATTCAAAAGGAGAGGAAAAAAGCATCCTTACAAATATTTCCTTGATAATATAGATGTAGAAATTACGATAACCATTGTATTATCTTAGTTTAAATGTCATTTTATGGATTTCCGTTTTGGAGCCTAACACATTTGTTGTTGCTAACTATCGATAGTCAGTAGCCGTGCTGGTCAAGCCATATTATTATTATTATATTATAACATTGTTAACGTTGTTACGAAATGCCATAATTCTCGGTGGTAATGTCGTTGTTGAGTTGTTTTTATCAAGATACAGCCTACGTGTAATGCAACGCACCACAAAACAAGTGGGGGCTAGAATGACCGTGCTTTCCGACGTGAGGGCTGGCTTGACTGCAGTTAAACACTGCAGTCAAGCCAGCCCTCATGTCGGAAAGCACGGTCATTCTAGCCCCCACTCGTTAGCAACAACAATTGACAACCCTATTCCAAAACGGAAATCCATAAAATGACATTAAACTAAGCTAATACAATGGTTATCGTAATTTTTACATCTCTATTAACAAGGAAATACTTACATTTGTAGGAGTGCTTTTTCGCTGCTTTCCCCGCCATCTTTCATCTGAAGGGATCTAGCTGATGACACGCAAGGGATTCTGGGATCGCACTCACCGCCAAGGGTGGTGCTGGAAAATCTCAAAACTGAGGGCTGTTCAGTGCTCAAACTCGACCCTTAATTTAACACACTGAGAATCGGGACAGCACTAGCACTTCGCGGGAGTGCGCATTTTTGAGACTGAGGGTTAAGATTGAGGGTTAAGATAGGAATTGGGATTGGGCCAAACTATGTTTTCAGTCTGAAACGGACTCATATGCACGTGACGAACAGGTTCAGTTCGACTTTAAGGTGCCATAAGGCTGAATGGCCACACCACTGCACTGTGGACTTCAAGGTATTTGTGCTTATATGAGTCTGGACAGACATGGCATTGGCTGTAGACTGTTATTAATACTGTTACACTTTACAGCTCTGTTACATCCTACCTCACTCATCTTCTATCTTTTAACTTCCCATTGTGTCTATTGACTCTTATAGTGTGATTTTTTTTTATTTTTTTTTGTATGAATGTAAACTGTGTGTGTGTGTATATGGTACCCTGAGTTGCACTGCACTCATTTCCAATCAACTCTGTTGAAATGGCAAATAAAGTATTGAATTGAGTTCAGTTCAAATGAATTATAATAGGAAGTTATTTAGTTATTAACAGTTACACAAATTATGTACCATCATGCCCACTAACTGACAGGAAAATTGATATTATTTGTTTAAAAAGCCAGATGCACTCTCCATTTTCAATAATCCAAGACCATAAGTGATTGAAATAGAACTGGCATGTTTTCCTTCCATTGATGATGATGGGGGCATGATAGCTGCAGGCATCTCTAAATGCAGGGTTGTATGAATGAACTGCTGAGTCTGTAGATTTTCACTGCGTCATATCTCTGATCCATTCCAGATAGTGATTCAGAAAAGTATGGTAGTTTGTGTTCTCAATCATCAGCTAGCTATCAATTAAGATTATGTAAAAATGGTTACTTTTAATCGTTTTCAACAAACTGAAGTGTAGAATTTGAAGTCTTGTGTGTCATGTAGCGAAGTAGATTGACATACAGTGCAAACAGTGGACATGTCAGCCCAAGAACAAGACAGCTTCAGCACCAGGGACAGTTCCTCAAGCTTCAGATGGCTGAGGTGACAGATAAAAGGAGATGTAATGACTTCTACAGCCTACTTCCCCCCCCCAGACCTATACTAGCCCAAAGCAATTTCTTCTTGCATGTCTAACTCTGATGTAAAAGAAAAGACAAACTAAATCTGTAACTTTACAATGTAACAATATTTTAATATTGTACAAAATCTGCATCTTATAACTGAAACATTACATTTCTTAGTGCTTATGCTTATGTGACTGGGAGTATGGGAACAAAACACAGAGGAAAATACAACAATTAAAGAACATATAAAAATATAATTAAATCATCCTGAGCTACAACTGAACATTATGTACATCAGTTCCAAGGCAGTGTAAGAGAGAGTGTAACTGAAAGAGCACAGGCGTAATCCCTTTAACAGACAAAATATGTCCATCTAAAGCCACATGTCCTGTTGAAGTTGACCCTAAAAATGACGGTGCGAAAGGTCTAATTAATAGGCTCGGTTTACATCAATGTTAAGGCCACAACATGAACAATGCAAAGATGGCAGGTTATATTCTATGTATGTATGCAGTAACTTGTATTTAAGTTGTGTTTTAAGTCTTTGCTCAGGCTCCTGCTACAAGCTTTAAGTAGCTTCTTTGGAGACCTGGCACTCCACACAATTGTATCTTGATGTTGATCTACATGTCAACTGTTTGTGTGTGTGGGGAGCGAAATAAATCTGAATCTGAATCTGAATTCTAGATGAAAGTACTGACATACAATGAACAGCAGAGGGAGACACAGACTATCTGATAGTGAACATGATTCATGAGATTTCAGTACTGTATTATGCAGTAGCGGACGGTATCCAATTACAATTCAAAGAGGTCAAGATAGAGAGAATTAACTCGAGCAAAGGTCCGGAACATCGTCATTTCTAACTTGCGTTATGATTGAGTGCCATATAGGCCTATATTGAAGTAGCCTAATAGTATCAATGACTGCGTTTACATGGACTTGAGTATCCCGGTTCTGAGGCTTATCCTGGTTTTGATCATATTCTGGATATGGCGTTTACATGGAAGAGAGAGAAAGCAGGTTACTCATATCCCTGTATACATGATCAGTACTAGTATCCCGGTTACTGATCACTGCATGCTATTTGCGCAGGCGCCTGTGATCGTTACAATACAAACCGGGGTCATTATTATTATTATTATTTTTTTTTTTTGCTTATTGGGTGCTTGTGACGTGACGTCATTCACCTTTTTTGGGCAAAGACGTGGGATTCCCTTGGATTCCGTCTTCATGGTGGAGTGTCCCCGTTTGCGTGCAGCGCGCGGCTTTTGCTTTCATTTGAGTCACAACACCTTCGTCCTGTAGTCTGTATACTACAGACTTGAATAGGGCAGCATTTCGATGCTTTCTCCTATCTAAGCTGCCATGCATTTAAGTCTTTCATCACCAAAAGACAAAACTCGGCAAAACTCCATTTCCTCATCGCTCCAGAAGTGAGACTTGGCTGAAGCCGCGCCTGCGCAGGTAGCTCTGCTGCGGTCAGAAAGCAGGATAAGGTGTATATACATGCAGCAGTATCCCGGGTTCTTTCGGAGTACTCCAGCTAGCATAACCGGCTTTCTCAAAACCGGGATAAGGGCTTATCCAGGTTTCTGAAACCGGGATATGATGTTTACATGCGCAAACACATAAACGGGATACTCCAAAACCCCGACAGTAACCGGGATACTCAAGTCCATGTAAACGCAGTCAATGTCAATCGGTGGCGAGCTGAGCTGGGCTAGTGAAGAGCACTAGCAGACAAAGCACAGATCGTTAGAGCAAACATACCCACTCAAGTCTGTGCAATGAACCCTTCTGCTATGAGCGTGTCGCTTCCTGAGATGGCTTCTAGTTTCCTGGCTGGGCGGTGTCCTTCGGGCCAATCACAGTGCTTAAACCGCAAGCTCCACACCACTGGGATGCGCCGTGCGGGAAACAAACAGACCTTCAACCTCAAAGCATCCACAGTTTACCGTAAGAGAGAAGAAACTACCGTAATTTCCGCACTATAAGCCGCACCGGAGTATAAGCCGCAGCAGCAAAATTGCCGGTTTGTTATATAAGCCGCACCGGACTATAAGCCGCGGGTGTTTTAGTTTTTTTTTTTTTTTTTTTTTTTTTGTGTTTTAATGTTTAATTACCATATGTAAGGGTTCGTGCACAGAGGGGATTGTCGGGAAAGAGATGGCTGTTTGAGGAAGCTCCCATTTATTAACCTGTTAACCCCTAAGCCTATTTTTCAGCTCACCTGCCGAAAATGACATGCCTGAACTGAATTGAGTATATCTCCACAACTACAGGGTATTTTCTGAAAATTATTTTTTTCAAAAGCTAGCCAACACCTGTGAGATTGCTGTAGAAGTGTCAGAATCAATTACAAATGTACTGTATCAGAGTAAAATCAGTTAGAACATGGCAAAAAAATTAAAATTCAAGCTCCGCCCAAAAAAAACAACACTATTTTGGATGAAAAGCACCTGAAAATCATGGGTTGGTAGCCAAATTATTCTATGGAGCAGTAGACTAATGTCTTATGAGTGCTTGTATCAAAGCAAATCCTTAGAAAGTGAACCAGAGCAATTTGACAGATGATTTACTACATGTAGGCCCAGGCGGACCTGATCTGGGCACATTTTGGGCATCATGAGTGCCATTTGACTTTTCTATGGTAGAACACTGAAATACCTTTTTTTTCTCCTATTTACATATCACTATAGGTACTCAGTTAATATGCGTTATGGTTTGGATAACCCTCAAGCCTTATATCTGTATTTTTACTCTGTGAAATGCATCAAAAGGGCTTCTTCAATTTGCCTGCAAAGCCTGGGGCGATACGCAGAGGGCTATCTCGGGACCCCATTGGCCGATTTCGATGATTGACACCTCTTTGGAAGCGTCAGAGCCAATAGAATCGACGTGGACTGAAATAATTTACATCAGGCAGTTTTTTCAGGAAATGCTGTCGACTGAACCCAAAGCTCGTCTATTCTGTGAAGATGACCACTCCATGTAAAATCCTCCATATGGCTTTGTAAACACGATGACTGTAAAAAACAATGCTTTAAGATGATGAAGAGGCATTAGGAGTAGCAATTAGTAGCGTTTTTATGAAGTCAAACACAACTTTTGATTTGAAAACAGCAAAGGAAGACATAACTTGTAGTTTTATCTGTAAAACGTGAAACAGTTTTTTGCTGTTCTTTGACAGCCTACTGAGTGAGTTTTCATCTCTCAGAGACGAGCTATACCTCTTTAGAAAGAGCAGAGTGTTAGCTTTCGAAAGCCACCTCGTTTGGAGAGAAAAGATTCACTCGCAAAAACAAATCACCACGTAAACGCAGGCATGCACGGTTTTCTTGTTTTTACTACATGGTGATATTGTTGCTTGGGGTTGGAATTATTTTTCGTTTGAATACAAATGCTTGTCAGAGTTTTGTAGCCACGTTTCTTCCCGACATTTTGGTGTGCTGTATGTCTCACTGAGTCCTTCCTAGGCTGCTGTAGAGCATCATTTGTGAGAGATGACAAGGGCTCAGCCCGCCGGCGGGCCCGCTAGGGGGGAAGAGGTTAACATTTCAACAAAACAACATAACACAACACCACCTGTGTTTTTTTTTTACAGTGCACACAGTGTCCGCGGTGTGGTGAAAAGAGGGCAAGAGAGGAAATTAAAACGGAAGTGGATTTATAGTTAGAAAGAGTGCTAAAGAAGAGAGAATTCCGTTTTTTATTTTTATTTTTGCTGAAAAAATCCATAGATAAGCCGCACCGTTATATAAGCCGCAGGGGCCAAAAAACGGGGGAAAAGCCGCGGCTTATAGTCCGAAATTTACGGTACACATTCTTTCCTATTTTCAACACAATGTGAGGAACTTACAAGTGTTCAAGTCAATTCAACTTGTTTGTTTATATGAAGTAGCAGCAGTGACGGATACACAGCTGACTTTGGCGGGCTAGCTTGTTCTGAGAGTGACTGACTACCTTGACGACTGCGTTGCACTGAGAGCAGTTGCAGTACAAATCCAGATGTTAGGAGAGCTGAGGAGCTTGTATTATCTTCACGGTGGAAGAAAATCTGTCGGGTCAATATCTGTTTTTTCCATCTCAAAATGCCGGGTGTAACCGCGACTGCCACCGGTAACACCAATGTTGTCACGAGTTTATTAACCGGTGGGAAAATGTCCACAGCGTGGCAAGCCTACTTTGTTGCAACATCAGTGTAACAAAAGGTTGGATGAACATGTTCTCAATATGCTGCTTGTGATCTGTGGGATTCAGAAATACAGACTGTTGCCTAGGTTGCTCTGGACGGGAACATCTGCTTCGATGCCTCACCACTACTGCTGTGACTCCAAACTAAAAGTACCTTTTTGTTGTTACTCGTTCTGCAGGCCAGCTGAAGTGGTCCCGGAGGGGGGTACGCCTGCCACCCCCGACTCACTATGGAGACGCTACAGTGAGTTTGAGCTGCTCAGAACCTACCTTCTAGTCACCTACCCCTACATTGTCATCCCTCCACTGCCAGAGAAAAGGGTGAGTGACAGAGGGAGGGAGGAATGGAAGTGTGCCAGGAGGAAGGTAGAGAGGAGGGAGGTAGAGAGGAGGGAGGTAGAGAGGAGGG
Organism: Poromitra crassiceps; assembly: GCF_964638095.1. NCBI lineage: Eukaryota > Metazoa > Chordata > Actinopteri > Beryciformes > Melamphaidae > Poromitra > Poromitra crassiceps. The sequence goes on along the minus strand of NC_139629.1, from coordinate 1,088,889 downwards.
AGGTAGAGAGGACTGTGGGAAACATGGGTTGATAAAGGAAGGAAGGAAGGAAGGACTGAACAAGTTAATTGGAAAATTGATGAACCTTTAACACAGCCAGGGTTTGCCATTTTGCATCCCAGACCTACTCCAGACGGTTATATGAGTGTATTAACATTAAATGTAAATAATGCTGTTGTTGTTGTTGTTTTTTTGCCATGGATGAAAATTCAATTGCATTTTTTATAGGTGAAACTGTCATCACAGTTTAGATGAAACTGTCATCACAGTTTAGATTGGTAACTGAGGAATGGAATGTCATTGAAAACATGATTGGTCGTGTCTGGGCACAGTAGCTTGTAGGGCTGTGCAATAAAATCGATACGGCAATATATCGCGATATTTTGCATGACGATATTGTATCGATATTTGGACGCCAAGTATCGATATAAAAAAATAATAATTGCAGGCCATGCCATGCCAGGCCACCGGGCATCTGCATCTGGTGATTCCCAACCCTAATCGATACTGTATCGATATTTCCCATATCGATGCGTTCAGTAACACACTCAACACTCAGTAGTTTTGACTAAATTTGTCCACTAAGATATCAGTATAAAGTGATGTACATATTATTACACTACCTGGGTGGTACACAGTGTGTTGTATCTTTAGCTCTATTATTTAATTTTGAGTAAATTGTGTAGAGTATTGCAATATATCGCAATATGTATCACAATGTATCGTGATACAATCGTAACGCAACCCATGTATCGTGATACATATCGTATCGTGAGGTCTTTGCCAATACCCAGCCCTAGTAGCTTGTTTGATTGGTCGTGTCTGGGCACAGTAGTTTGTTTGATTGCTCATGTCTGGGCACAGTAGCTTGTTTGATTGGTCATGTCTGGGCACAGTAGCTTGTTTGATTGCTCATGTCTGGGCACAGTAGTTTGTTTGATTGCTCGTTGTCTGGGCACAGTAGCTTGTTTGATTGCTCGTGTCTGGGCACAGTAGCTTGTTTGATTGCTCATGTCTGGGCACAGTAGCTTGTTTGATTACTCGTGTCTGGGCACAGTCGCTTGTTTGATTACTCATGTCTGGGCACAGTAGCTTGTTTGATTGCTCATGTCTGGGCACAGTAGCTTGTTTGATTGGTCGTGTCTGGGCACAGTAGCTTGTTTGATTGCTCATGTCTGGGCACAGTAGCTTGTTTGATTGCTCGTTGTCTGGGCACAGTAGCTTGTTTGCTGTCATGCTAGATTTGCATCTGTTATCAAACCCTGGAGCTCATGTTCATCTCTATAACATGTATGCTGTCTCAGATTCCGTTGAGCCACAAACTGAAAATGGCAGTGGGCCAAGAACAAAACATTCCCAGCCGTTAGATGGGGTGATAGTCACTTCCTGTTGTTGTTGTTTAACTTCCGGGTTGTGTCTGCTGTAGGCGGAGTTTGTGTGGCACAAGCTGTCAGCAGACAACCTGGACCCGGACTTTGTGGAGCGGCGACGAGTCGGCCTGGAGAACTTCCTGCTGCGGGTTGCATCACATCCTGTCCTCTCTACTGACAAGATCTACTTCCTCTTTCTCACAGAGGTTAGAACCTGAACATACTGTTTAATAACACATATCATACCACAGTGTTTCCCCTACCATTCTACATAAAAAAAAAAAAAAAAAAAAAAAAATATATATATATATATATATATATATATATACACATATATTAGGGGTGTCATGGTACACAAAAGTCACGGTTCCGTACGTACCTCGGTTTTGGGGTCACGGTTCGATACGAATACGGTACAACGGAGAAAAAAGCAACAAATCCCAAATTCTGTTTTTTTCCCTTTGAATTTTTCTGAATTCTGTGTTTTGCTTTTTACACTCATTTTTAGGCTTGTCAAAAGTATCGATAGTATCGATAAAAGTCAATACTAAAATTTTGAAACGGATACAATGCTCATTTGCAACACGTATCGATAGTATCGATACGTATCAATACTAAAAATTTGAAACGGATACAATACTCATTTGCAACCGTATCAATATCAGCAGTGCTTTCTCTTAATGAAAAATCAAACATACCACTGATTTCTCCCTCCCTGTCATTGGTGGGTATCTTTTGCTTCAATAAATTCAAAGTATTCTGATAGGCTGATCACTAGAGCAGGTGTAATCTGCTGTGTAAGGTCAAAGTTTTTAGTGAGTTTTATCAGGTTTAGATTATGGAGAAGCGTGCATCTGTTCGTCCATCTGTTTGTTTCTTTTTTATGCCTCTTGATGTGTTGTTGTCATCCCGCCGCGTGGTATCGAAAATGGTATCGAGTATCGATATTTTCCTGGGTATCGGTATCGAAGTAGAAATTCTAGTATCGTGACATCCCTACTCATTTTACCATCAGAAATAGTGTCTAATAAGTGGGAATGAATAAATTTCAAAGTGTGGGGTGCGCCTCCCTCTCAGATGTCTGTATTCCAGCTGTTTGACAGGGCAAAGGCATTTCCCCCCACTTTAAATCTTTATTGTACACAAGTTTGTAAACGGAGTGCATGTGGAGTAGCCTAAAACCAAGTTATGGCTTGTGAAAACGTATTTTGATTGCAAAACGTGCACCAAAAATTTCTGAATGCTTTTCTATATTGTTGGCAAATGACCATGGTATCCACCTTATTTTTGAATGCCCCACTGTACAAATAATTGTGGGTACAAGTTCCGGTTTAAGGTGACTTATTGTTGCAGCTTGCCATTTCCTTTGTTATACTCTGGCTGCAGACCCGAATTATAAACCGGAAACTGGAGTACGTTATAAAAGTTATAAATATAGTCACGTTATAAACAACTAACCAACGCTGGGGGTCCGTATGGAAACAGTGTTACTCGAAATGGTTAAAAGTTAAATCAATTTGGTCATTCAGTGGCGTTTTACTGCCATGTAAAGTAACTATTATGCTAGCTGCTAGCATTAGCCACAGTAGCCGACTAGCTACAATGCATTACGTTATCCCAGCACCCGAACGACACGGCTGTAGAGCAGAATGGCTCTGCTGTAAAATCCTCATAGACATTTTTTTGTCAAGTTAAAACCATAGACTGTAAAACAGTCTTATTACACCGGAAGTGGAAGAAGCAGCCATCAGGCATCATGGCAGCTAGAAATAAGGTGGATAAGCGAACGAGTAGGTGTGCGTTAAACATTTTCAATGCATTTCACAGAGGCAAAGCACCCGACACCATCTTTGCCACGACGCTGTGCATTAAAAGCGTTCAACACACACCTACTTGTTGATGATCTCCTTACATATCTGACTGAAGTCTTTCACTATAGACATGCACACATCGTCTTGTACCTTATTGAAGTCCACTACTACATGCAAGACTGATCAGTGTGTCTGTCATCTCTCCTCAGGAGAAAGCATGGAGAGAGGCGGTGCTAGAGACAGGCTTCCAAGACAAGGTATTCATTCAATCAGCAGTGCTTTGATATCTCAACTGTTTCACAAACATGGCTTAGTTCATCTTTTGGTTGAAGATACAAAGTTTATTCAGCTTTTGTGGATGTTAACGTATCTGTGGCCTGACCGGAAAATAATATGGTAACGTTAAACTTTAAAATTCAATTTTACAGTTAACTTTCAACACATTGTTTCAGTTGCATGACTTCATTTATGTATCACTGTAATGCTGTATGCAAAGAAATACAACCCCATAAGGTTTTATGAAAACCCTATATGTGTGTGTGTGTGTGTGTGTGTGTGTGTCCTGTGTGTGTGTGTCCTGTGTGTGTGTGTGTCCTGTGTGTGTGTGTGTGTGTGTGTGTGTGTGTCCTGTGTGTGTGTGTGTGTGTGTCCTGTGTATGTGTGTCCTGTGTATGCGTGTCCTGTGTATGCGTGTCCTGTGTATGCATGTCCTGTGTGTGTGTGTGTGTGTGTGTGTCCTACCAGGTTGACTCCAGATTAAAGTCTCTGAGTGCCAGTTTCAGAGTCAAGAATCCAGACAAGTAGGTGTAAAACAGACACAGTGTGGCACCCCTCAAACAACACTCATTGGTGTTGTCAACTCATTGTCAAATTCACTGCTTTGTCTTAACGACATTTTGATAGGATTCACACAGAGCAGGGAATTTAGCCAGATAACAATTTAGCCAGGTACAATTAGAAATTAAAAAATACAAAGAAAATGAGAGCAAAACCAGGGGGCGGGGGGGGGGGGCTTGATCAAAAATAACATGGTTCTCAACTGTTAACTGTGAAACTTTAAAAATCCCTGTGGGGAAATTGGGAAGTGAGAGATATAAGTTGGTACAGCTCAGGGCTATTCATAAGAGCCAATATCAAAGTTTAATTTTACAAATTATTCAAGAACTCAATACAATTCTCCCCAATGATCAAGCTAACATGGTAATCCTGCACCTTGAATAAACCTCAGATTCAGCTACATTATGAGGTTATAGCTGTAGGCCAATACAGTTTCCAAAATCACTTTCATAAACATCATCGTCTTAAAATGCTGAAAGCTGTGGTGCCAACTTTTTGGATGTCTTCCTGAAGCTATTTTCAGATTTTTCTAGTGAAAATGTTGCTGATCTCCTTATGTGAATGAATTCAAACATTGATCTACTGATACCTGTCTAATGCGTTTATTTGCTTATTCATGGTAAAACATTTAAATTCAAATGGATCATTTTCATCCACTATTCTGTGACACAAAAAAAGAAAGGCTTGGATCTCCATGAGAAACACACAGATGTTTTGTGTCTCCAGGCGCTTCACAGAATTAAAACACTACAGTGACGAGCTGAACACCGTCGTCTCTCAACTACTCAGGGTGCGAGCGGTGAGTTTGGACACACAACACACACATGCACACGCACACACACACACCTATACCTTAGTACTTCCTGGGTTTCAGTTCTTTGCATTAACGTCAGAGTACCTATCTGTCCTGTACAAACATGCATAATCCAAACACACATTACTAAAGAAAACTCTTAGTAACGGATTGTCTATTTCTAAACCTTGTGTTAGAAATAACTGCCTTTATTGTCAATATCCTAGAGAGTAGCAGACAGAATGTACGGTGTTTACAAGGTCCATGGAAACTACGGCAGAGTCTTCAGGTAGGAAACACTGCTTGTCATTGCATCTCTGCATTTGTGGGGGGGGAAATCATACTTTTTGACCTAAAGGGGGTGCTACAATCAAAGGAAAAAGTAACAAGCCAGATCTCACACCCTAAGTTCAAATGAAAATAAAGTAGGTGCGTACTGCATATCCAGCTATCTACATTCTACACTTGCCTGTACAGGCTCTCAAAGGGGTTTTTGATGTATCTATACCAAACATGGCACAAAGCCTGAGGAGACTGAGATAAATTAACCTATGCTACATATACTGTAATATGTACACACATATACTGTCATATGTACACACACACAGGCCTAGATTTAGTATGAACTAGTGCAGCGCCCGTTCGCGCCGCTGCTGCACAGAACGCTGTTCAGTTGTTATTCAAAGTCTTTTATCCAAATTGCACCAAATCCGACCCTGTACATATTGAGAAACAACATGTAGTGATCGCTGTAGACGTCAGGCACTGAGAAACAACATGTAGTGATCGCTGTAGAAGTCAGGCACAGAGAAACAACATGTAGTGATCGCTGTAGAAGTCAGGCACTGAGAAACAACATGTAGTGATCGTTGTAGACGTCAGGCACAGAGAAACAACATGTAGTGATCGCTGTAGACGTCAGGCACTGAGAAACAACATGTAGTGATCGTTGTAGACGTCAGGCACAGAGAAACAACATGTAGTGATCGCTGTAGAAGTCAGGCACTGAGAAACAACATGTAGTGATCGTTGTAGACGTCAGGCACAGAGAAACAACATGTAGTGATCGCTGTAGAAGTCAGGCACTGAGAAACAACATGTAGTGATCGCTGTAGAAGTCAGGCACTGAGAAACAACATGTAGTGATCGTTGTAGACGTCAGGCACAGAGAAACAACATGTAGTGATCGCTGTAGACGTCAGGCACTGAGAAACAACATGTAGTGATCGTTGTAGACGTCAGGCACAGAGAAACAACATGTAGTGATCGCTGTAGAAGTCAGGCACTGAGAAACAACATGTAGTGATCGCTGTAGAAGTCAGGCACTGAGAAACAACATGTAGTGATCGCTGTAGACGTCAGGCACTGAGAAACAACATGTAGTGATCGCTGTAGACGTCAGGCACTGAGAAACAACATGTAGTGATCGCTGTAGAAGTCAGGCACTGAGAAACAACATGTAGTGATCGTTGTAGACGTCAGGCACTGAGAAACAACATGTAGTGATCGCTGTTGACGTCAGGCACTGAGAAACAACATGTAGTGATCGCTGTAGACGTCAGGCACTGAGAAACAACATGTAGTGATCGTTGTTGACGTCAGGCACTGAGAAACAACATGTAGTGATCGCTGTAGACGTCAGGCACTGAGAAACAACATGTAGTGATCGCTGTAGACGTCAGGCACTGAGAAACAACATGTAGTGATCGCTGTAGACGTCAGGCACTGAGAAACAACATGTAGTGATCGCTGTAGACGTCAGGCACTGAGAAACAACATGTAGTGATCGCTGTAGACGTCAGGCACTGAGAAACAACATGTAGTGATCGTTGTAGAAGTCAGGCACTGAGAAACAACATGTAGTGATCGCTGTGGACGTCAGGCACTGAGAAACAACATGTAGTGATCGCTGTAGACGTCAGGCACTGAGAAACAACATGTAGTGATCGCTGTAGACGTCAGGCACTGAGAAACAACATGTAGTGATCGTTGTAGACGTCAGGCACTGAGAAACAACATGTAGTGATCGTTGTTGACGTCAGGCACTGAGAAACAACATGTAGTGATCGTTGTAGACGTCAGGCACTGAGAAACAACATGTAGTGATCGTTGTTGACGTCAGGCACTGAGAAACAACATGTAGTGATCGCTGTAGAAGTCAGGCACTGAGAAACAACATGTAGTGATCGCTGTAGACGTCAGGCACTGAGAAACAACATGTAGTGATCGCTGTAGAAGTCAGGCACTGAGAAACAACATGTAGTGATCGCTGTAGAAGTCAGGCACTGAGAAACAACATGTAGTGATCGCTGTAGACGTCAGGCACTGAGAAACAACATGTAGTGATCGCTGTAGAAGTCAGGCACTGAGAAACAACATGTAGTGATCGCTGTAGAAGTCAGGCACTGAGAAACAACATGTAGTGATCGCTGTAGACGTCAGGCACTGAGAAACAACATGTAGTGATCGCTGTAGACGTCAGGCACTGAGAAACAACATGTAGTGATCGTTGTTGACGTCAGGCACTGAGAAACAGCATGTAGTGATCGTTGTAGACGTCAGGCACTGAGAAACAACATGTAGTGATCGTTGTTGACGTCAGGCACTGAGAAACAACATGTAGTGATCGCTGTAGAAGTCAGGCACTGAGAAACAACATGTAGTGATCGCTGTAGACTTCAGGCACTGAGAAACAACATGTAGTGATCGCTGTAGAAGTCAGGCACTGAGAAACAACATGTAGTGATCGTTGTAGAAGTCAGGCACTGAGAAACAACATGTAGTGATCGCTGTAGACGTCAGGCACTGAGAAACAACATGTAGTGATTGCTGTAGAAGTCAGGCACTGAGAAACAACATGTAGTGATCGCTGTAGACGTCAGGCACTGTGAAACAACATGTAGTGATCGCTGTAGACGTCAGGCACTGAGAAACAACATGTAGTGATCGCTGTAGACGTCAGGCACTGAGAAACAACATGTGGTGATCGTTGTAGACGTCAGGCACTGAGAAACAACATGTAGTGATCGTTGTTGACGTCAGGCACTGAGAAACAACATGTAGTGATCGTTGTAGACGTCAGGCACTGAGAAACAACATGTAGTGATCGTTGTTGACGTCAGGCACTGAGAAACAACATGTAGTGATCGCTGTAGAAGTCAGGCACTGAGAAACAACATTTAGTGATCGCTGTAGAAGTCAGGCACTGAGAAACAACATGTAGTGATCGTTGTATACGTCAGGCACTGAGAAACAACATGTAGTGATCGTTGTTGACGTCAGGCACTGAGAAACAACATGTAGTGATCGCTGTAGACGTCAGGCACTGAGAAACAACATGTAGTGATCGTTGTAGACGTCAGGCACTGAGAAACAACATGTAGTGATCGCTGTAGACGTCAGGCACTGAGAAACAACATGTAGTGATCGTTGTTGACGTCAGGCACTGAGAAATAACATGTAGTGATTGTTGTTGACGTCAGGCACTGAGAAACAACATGTAGTGATCGCTGTAGACGTCAGGCACTGAGAAACAACATGTAGTGATCGTTGTAGAAGTCAGGCACTGAGAAACAACATGTAGTGATCGCTGTAGAAGTCAGGCACTGAGAAACAACATGTAGTGATCGTTGTAGAAGTCAGGCACAGAGAAACAACATGTAGTGATCGCTGTAGACGTCAGGCACTGAGAAACAACATGTAGTGATCGCTGTAGACGTCAGGCACTGAGAAACAACATGTAGTGATCGCTGTAGACGTCAGGCACTGAGAAACAACATGTAGTGATCGTTGTAGACATCAGGCACTGAGAAACAACATGTAGTGATCGTTGTAGACGTCAGGCACAGAGAAACAACATGTAGTGATCGCTGTAGACGTCAGGCACTGAGAAACAACATGTAGTGATCGTTGTAGACATCAGGCACTGAGAAACAACATGTAGTGATCGTTGTAGACATCAGGCACTGAGAAACAACATGTAGTGATCGTTGTAGACATCAGGCACTGAGAAACAACATGTAGTGATCGTTGTAGACGTCAGGCACTGAGAAACAACATGTAGTGATCGCTGTAGACGTGAAGTCAAGTGGGCTTTGTGTTGTGTTGACCAGCGAGTGGAGCGCTATCGAGAAGGAGATGGGAGACGGTCTACAGAGTGCTGGCCACCACATGGACACGTGAGTAACACGCACACACACACACATCCAGTACATACAATATTCTAGTCCTCACACACACACACACACACACACACACACACACACACACATCCAGTACATACACTATTCTAGTCCTCACACACAATTGACATGTGCTCAAACTAGAGCTGTCACTTTTTAATCGAAATTCGAATGTAACTTTGAATGTGGGGGAGGGGGGGGGGTGTTCGATATGAAATTGACCCATCCGAATTAAAATAATAATAATATCAGGGGTTTTTTGTGTTTTTTTGCGGCGAGGGGATTTTTAAAAATGTAATTCCTTGATGATACAGCAGAGGGCGCTCCGCTCTAACAGCTTGACCTATCCTGACCACCTGGCATGTCTTCACACAAGTTGTTGTTTGATGAGAGACACAAGACAAAATGGATAAGATAGACTTTTATTGTCCCGAAGGAAATTTGTCTTGGACATACACCTTATGGCTGCTGTTTGGCAGGCAACACGTACATACAGACAATACATACAGCACATACAACAGGACTATTGCCCAAAAAGTACAATCCAATACATAAAAGAGATTATAAAAGATATATTTGCTAAAAAAGAATTGCACATTACCCAGATTGCACAACACTGTAGCCTTCTGTATTTAGATTACCGTAAAATAGGTAAAAACAAATAGTCTGTGATTTTAAAAATATTTAAAAAATATATTTGCTAAAAGAACAGAATTGCACATTACTCCAATTGCACAACACTGTTTGTCTTCAATATATAGATTAAAATAGATAAAGACGAATAGAATTTAAGATAGCAGTAAAAACAGTACCGTACACATGTTAAAAACAGGGGCGGCCTTCAGCTACTGTTTAGGGCTTTGATGGACAAGGGGACAAAAGAGTTCTTAAAGCGGTTTAACCTGCATTCGGGGACCCTGTAGCGCCTGCCAGAGGGGAGGAGCTGGTACTCGTGGTGGAGCACATGGGTGGGACCAGAGCAGATTTTTTGAGCCTGTCAGATGATTGTTTTTTCAAAGACAGCCTGGAGTGAGGGGTGCTGTCTGACACCCAGGATGTTCATGGCCCTCTGTGTTAGCTGAGTGATTTGGGCTTTCAGCTGCACACTGAGGTTGCTGAACCAGGCTGAGATGCCGTACCGCAGGATGCTCTCTGGTAGAAGAGCAGCAGCACCTTCTGGCTCACGCCAAACACCCTCAGCCTGCGAAGGAAGTGCAGCCGCTGTTGGACCCTGCTGCATACACTCTCCACCTGAACGCTCCAGTCAGTTTATTGTCAATGTGTATGCCCAGGTATCTGTAGGAGTCAACCTGGGCTATGTTCTGGCCATGAATGACCACTGGTGAGTGGTCTCCAATGGATTTGGGGTCAAATACCATCTCCTCAGTTTTCTTGGTGTTCAGAATGAGGAAGTGTCTGCCACACCACTGGACAAAGTTCTGGATCTCCTGTTGGTAGTCCAGTGCGTCTGATGTGTCACACATGAGGCCCAGGATGACGGTGTCGTCCGAGAACTTGATCATGTGGTTGTTGGCAGTGCTGCATTTGCATTCCTTGGTGTACAGGGTGAACAGGACTGAGGAGCTAACGCTAAAATGGAGGCGGCCGATGCTGATGCAGACAACAACAAAGCCAGGAGCGGACAGTCACAACACTAGCCTCAACGCGTCTCACAATGTTATAAAACGGGACCTTCTTAGGCTGTGTCACTTTGGGTTTCAACTGCTCCACAGCGCCAGATGTATCGGCTGGGTGCTCAGTGGTTTGGTGGTGTATTGCAGTTTACAAGTTTGAGCATCTGGCATGTGAATAAGGGCTCGCTATTGGAAACTACAGACTACAGAATGTTTTGGAATACCATGGCCCTGATACTTTGATAACAACATTGTGTTGGAGGCAGGTACAGTTTTATTGTGTTACTTTAGTACAACAACAAACCTGTTAGTGAGTCACCCCACTCACGTTACATAACTCACGTTACATAGACTATCTCTTATGTAACGTGTAACGTCATTTTTATGGGGCCGCGGGGGGGGGGGGGGGGATTAACCAATTAACTTTGGATACATTCGAACAAATTCAATTCATTCAATTCATTCAATTAAAGTTCTTCGAACTTTATTTTTGGAAAAAGTGACAGCTCTAGCTCAACCTCGCTGCTTTTTCTCGTGCTTCACTAATAAATGTCACTTTGTGTGTTTGGGCCCAGGTACGCTGCGTCAGTAGACGACATCCTGGAAGAGGAGGAACACTATGCAGACCAACTGAAAGAATACCTCTTCTACACTGATGCACTGAGGTGTGTGTGTGTGTGTGTGTGTGTGTGTGTGTGTGTGTGTGTGTGTGTGTGTGTGTGTGTGTGTGTGTGTGTGTGTGTGTGTGTGTGTGTGTGTGTGTGTGAGTGAGTACATTGAGAGTTAAGTGAGCCGGAGCCAATTTCCTTGTATGTGCACATACTTGGCCAATAAAGCTGATTCTGATTACCGTAATTTCCGCACTATAAGCCGCACCGGACTATAAGCCGCAGGTGTTTTAATGTTTTTATTTTTTATTTTTTTTATTTTTTATTTTTTATTTTTTATTTTTTTTATTGTGTTTTAATGTTTAATTACCATATGTAAGGGTTCGTGCACAGAGGGGATTGTCGGGGAAAGAGATGGCTGTTTGAGGAAGCTCCCATTTATTAACATTTCAACAAAACAACATAACACAACACCACCTGTGTTTTTTTTTACAGTGCACACAGTGTCTGCGGTGTGGTGAAAAGAGGGCAAGAGAGGAAATTAAAACAGAAGTGGATTTATAGTTAGAAAGAGTGCTAAAGAATTCCATTTTTTATTTATTTTTTTGCAGAAAAAATCCATAGATAAGCCGCAGGGGCCAAAAAACGGGGAAAAAGCTGCGGCTTATAGTCCGAAATTTACGGTACTTCACGATGCCATGACACCCCGGCCTCTATCTTCCCAAAAGCGCTAATTTAGCGTTTGCGCTCATTTAACGCCGTGCGCAATGCAAATTGGGGGCGGACACAAGTGCATGCCTGTGATAATTGTACTGGGCATTGGCTGCCACAAGCCAAAGCAGGCGTTTCAGCGCTAAAATGTGTAAAATAAGAGCTTTGAAAAGGACCTTTTACGCGTAAATACCTCGCGCTCTCGGAGCCAATTCTCAATGGCTTCCTTGTTTTGCTCAGGAGTACAAAAAAACTTTAACTGCCGATTTTTTACATTTGTTTTCTGCGCAGCCCACCACACAACAGCTTTTACTTTAGCTATGTTTAATTCAAGGAAAATGACGCTGGTGTGTGGAAAAGAACGGCGCTTTTCCCCCGTGATGGGCGTGGCCTATTTCATGCAGTGTCTCTATTTGCTGTAATATTGGTATGAACACACCATCCCCAGGGTTTGATGGTTCTGGACCCCAAAGTTTTGTATTGTTTTGGTCGTTAAACGGTCTTGAAATGTGGACTTAAACGCAAAAAGATCTTAAACACCTGTGTGTGTGTGTGTGTGTGTGTGTGTGTGTGTGTGTGTGTGTGTGTGTGTGTGTGTGTGTGTGTGTGTGTGTATTAAGGTCAGTATGCAGGAAACATGAGTTGAGCCAGTATGAGTTGGAGATGGACGCGCAGGACCTCACCACTAAGAAGCAACAGAAAGAGGAGCTGGCTACTGGGGTGAGAGACCAACACACTGGCTTACTCTCTCTCTCTTTCTTACCTGCGCCCATACAAATCCGTAATAGCACACACACACACACACACACACACACACACACACACACACACACACACAGAGGATTGAGGGGCAAACCCAGTTAGACTCTGGCCCTTAATGGCAGCCGGTCCAAACAACAGACGATTGATTTATGTTCACTGTGTCAAATAACAAGAGAATCAGCATAACTAGGCAGAAGATAAGCAGTGACCCTAACCACAGCTAACCACAGCTAACCACAGCTAACCACAGCTAACCGCTAAGGACCCTAACCCCACAACTGTTGTTTGCTTTTTAGATGCAAAACAACAACAACAAATTAATTCAAGCAGACTTTGTCAAAAGATTGAATTAAAACGTAACTTCACGACATGCAGAAGTTCATTATTCTGTGCAGGATTTCAGTGTGTGTGTGTGTGTGTGTGTGTGTGTGTGTGTGTGTGTGTGTGTGTGTGTGTGTGTGTGTGTGTGTGTGTGTGTGTGTGTGTGTGTGTGTGTGTGTGTGTGTGTGTGTGTGTGTGTGTGTGTGTGTGTGTAGACGGTGCGAGTGTTCTCTCTGAAGGGGATGAGCAGCAAGCTGTTTGGCCAGGAGAGCCAGGAGCAGAAGGAGAGTCGGTTGGCAGCTCTGGAACAGAGCATCCAGGAGAGCGAGGATGCTCTCAAAGACAAGAACACAGAGTGCCAGTCAGTTTCTCCTTCTCTCTCTCTCTCTCTTTCTTTTCACTTCCTCTCTATTACTCTCACCCCTCTCATATTTTGCCCTCTTAGATTAATGCTCCCTTATAGGGCTGTACAGTAGGGGTGTCAAAAATAATCGATTATAAGATGCATCGCGATGCGGACGTGCACGATTCTGCATCGATTAACAAATATCAAAAATCGATTATTATTATTTTTATTTTATTTTTTTTATTTTTTTATCAAATAAAATAGAATGTAAGTACATGCAGTTGTTTATTTTAATTATGGATCATAATACAATGCAATTCCAAATGCACTTTTATTTTAAAAGTAGCCACACAGTGAGAAAAAAGAAAGTGAGAAAAAATAAATCATGTATTGCGGAAAAAGTGATGCATCGATTTAAGATGCATCGCGATGCATCGTTTAATCGAATCGAATCGAATCGTTGACAGATGAATCGTAATCGAATCGAATCGTGAGGCCAGTGAAGATTCACAGCCCTACTGTACAGATGTGGAACTTTCCACATAACGGTAGGACAGTAACATAATATTGTGGTTTGTGGTCAAACAGTTTCCCTGCTGATTTGGAATATGCCTGATAAACTGCTATGACCCACCTCCACATGAAAGCTACTGAAGTGTAGCTCTGCAGCTAGCTTTCCTTCAGCTCAACCACTGGAAGAAGTGATACCAACAGTCGTGTATCTCTTTCTCTCTGTGTGTGTGTGTGTGTCACTTTGTCTGTGTGTGTGTGTGTGTGTGTCCAGAGAGTTTGTGCAGACGGCCTGGGAAGACATTGAGCGTTTCAAGGAGCAGAAGGACAGAGATCTGCGAGAGGCGCTCATCAGCTATGCCATTATGCAGATCAGCATGTGTAAGAAGGTATGTAGTGCATTTTACATAAGCCGTTTTCCCACATGCGCTTTGTACCGCTAAATGACCGGAACGTGGTCTAATGCCTGCATGTGTGAAAGTTGTCGTGCCGGTATAAGCGCGACCCCGTCATCGCCAACATTTCACCAGTTTCGAGCCAGTCAGAAGAGCGGTATGCACGATAACAGGCGCAAGTGTAGAACGGGTCCAGTCATTTGCCAGCATGAACAACACACGTTGCTTAATGTTCCAGCGGGCATAAGCTAATCATTCGCGCACATTAAAGCAAACAGGCGAAATGATCTTGTGATCTCTCCTCTCTGCTGCCTGCTCGCTCTCTGGCCACAGTCGTTCAGTCCTCCTCCTTCAGTCACAGGCACAGCCCGACAGGGACACAGACGAAGCAAATGCACGAAGCGAAATGTGGAAGTATTTTGCTTACGTTGCCTACAGCGAAGGCAAGCCCAGACACATCAAACGAAGCCAGTCTGTAAAAAGTGCTTCAACGCGACGCAGGTGAACGGATAAACAAGCAAACTTATTTCACCATCAAGACTTTTGCCGACACGTCACTCCCCACCCGCTCTGCAGTGCCGCCCCGCCCCCCAACATACAGGCAATTTCGCTGGTAGATTCCCATATGCCAGAGCCGAAGTGTGAAGGGAAATGTCCGATATTGACTTACAGGTAATTTTCCGGTACGCATGTGGGAAAACGGCTATAGTGATACAGTGTGATATAGCTATTTTATGCAAACTATAAAACCATGGTGCTCTGGAGCTGAGTGCACCAGCTGGGCGTAAAAAAGTCGGTCTTAACTCTTACACCGGTCTTAGCTACGCCCGACTTTGTGATTTGAATTTACACCGAGTGCACCAAGCCTGACTTACCACGGTCGTAGCTGCGCCCGGTCTTTAGGCTGCGGACGTGCACGTAAATAAACTTGCCAAAAACAGCTTTCTAAAGTTCAGTTGGACAGAAAACAATCTTCTACAAATGTTAGTGGAAAAAAGTAATACAAATAATGAAATAAACGGATTAGTTGAAAATTATTCTAAACCACACAGATACATAAAACGAACACAAGCAAAAACAATTACTAATTGGAAAGAAAATCGTCAACATAAAGCAGACATAACTCATAACAGAATGCAATAACAAACATCAAAATGAAATCAATCTGAGTGACACATTCTCTCAGTTTCCTCTTGAATCCGACTCTGCTTGTAATTGAAACTAGATGTTGGGGAAGTCGGTTCCAATAGCTAATATCCCTGTACTGTACACTACAGTTTTTTTTAAGGCATCAGTTCTGGGTTTTGGGAGAGCGAACTGACCCGCCATGGCTTGTCTAGTGCCATAGTTATGCCCGTCACTAGTAAGCGGTAGCTGAGAATAGAGGCAGACAGGTTTGCATAACATATAAACATTTTTCATAAACAGAATAAGGCTACAAGCTAATCTCTCATTCACTCTCATCCATGACAATTCAGCATGCATTCTTTCTCTTTCTCTGATTGAGCAATGCAGAGCGAGTCTCGCAGCTCTATTTTGGGTAAGCTGGATTTTCCTTAGTTCTATTTTAGATGCGTTTGACCAGATTGCTGGGCAGTAATCTAGATGGGAAAGGACTAGGGACTGTATGACTTGTTTAGTAGTTGCATTAGTTAGAAAATGTATACTCCTTCTAATTACTGAAATACTTCTGCTCATTTTTGTTACAATATTATTAATGTGAGTAGCCCAAGAGAGTGTTTCATCTATTGTAACCCCCAGCAATCTGGCCTCCTTTACCTGTTCAATCTCAGTTCCTTGCAAAGAAATACATAATTTATGATCCTTTCTTTGAGCATGCATTGAACAAACAACAATACATTTCTTTTAGATATATTAAGTTTCAACTTGTTTTCCTTGACCCATTCAGAAATCTACATAAATTCATCTTGAAGTAGACTGCTCAGGTCTTCAACATTCTTTGCAGAAACATGAATTGTGGTGTCATCTGCGTAAATTGCGGTGCGAACATTTTTATAAACATGTTGGCAAATCATTTACAAATGTTGAGTAATAATAAAGGCCCAAGGCAACTTCCTTGAGGCACCCCACACTGTAGTCAGGCCCGTAGCTATTTATTTTAATATTTTTTTAAATAGCCCCCGCCCCCAGATCTATTAATCTGTCATTGATGTTTTAAAGCCCTCATAAATAACATGATATATGACAGTTGATCAGAAATGCAACAATTTGCTTCCTCTCTGTGTGCTATATAGATATATATATATATATATATATAAATATATATATATATATATATATATATATATATATATATATATATATATATATATAGGAAGAGACATAACTCACCACAACGTTCACATTTTGCATTGGGGCTAGATTGGGGCTAGACTTTGGGGACAGTTCTATTGAAGTGAATGGGTAAGTAACTCCCCTGTAAGTGATGTTTGTGTAGATGGGCCATTGTATTTAATTGAGCAGTATTCTGCCATGTGACCTGTATGCAGAATATAAATTATATTATATGGAGAGACATTTATTTTTTGTATCATTTTAAAGCAACAGCACAGTAAAGAGGATATTAATCTAACATGATGTCTGTAGTTCTTTATAGATCTAGCCTCTTAATGTTGCTCTCAAAGTGCCCCAGATTGAAGCATTTTACTTTAAAATGGACAACATTTTCTAACCGGGTGGGCACCGCCCCCCTGGGCCCCCCGCGCCGTGCTAAAATGACCTCGGTATTTCTCAAACCCTGGCTAACACACTGTTGTCTGTTGAGCAGGTAGCTTTTCATCTAATTAATAGCGGAAGGTTTAAAACCATAAGCAGTTCGTTTTCTAAGGAGTAGTTCATGATCAATGACATCAAAAGCTGCACTGAAATCTAACAGCACTGTTCCAACTAATAATTTATTATCTATTTATTTTAGCCAATCATCTGTTAATTGTGCAAGAGCTGTGCATGTTGAATAGCCAGTTTTATAAGCCAGTTGATTATCCGAATTGATGCTATTAATTGAGAAGTAATTTTGAATTTGCATAAATGCAATTTTTCCTTAAGTTTAGCCAAGACAGGTAAAATACTGATTGGCCTACTGTTTGGTCCAATTAATGCATCTTTTCTATTTTTCGGTAGGGAAGTGACCTTCGCTACCTTCCATCCATGAGGGTAAATTCCTTCCTTGAGAATCAAATTCATAATATGACATATAGGACTGGCTACAATTCAAGCTGATAGCTTTAGGGGACATTCAGACCAAAAGCGTTTTTGGAGCTGCCAGCGTCTTTCTGCAATTCATTCTCTATGTAAGGACGCGCTAGGCGTGCTCCTCTTTCAAGGAACGCACCTGGCATTTAAACGCTGGTGGCGTCTCGTCTTTTTGGCAGAGTGCTCTGGGCGTTTTAAAGCTGAAAAAGTTGAACATTTGGAGGAAAAGCGCGCTGCTCGTCTTTTCCACTCCTACATTTTCTCCTCCCAGAGGGATCCTCCACCTCGCTGCTGCCAGAATTGGCAATAATCTGGCTTTCATGTTGACAGTGAACAACATCAAACAGACAAAACCAGCTGGTTACGGTCCATGTGGTCGTTGTGTGCTCAACTCTGCAGGGGAAAATAAAACAAAGCTAAAAAAAAAACCTCCGTGCGCTGTGTTTTGCGCACAATGGAAGCACCCTCGACATGATTTTCATAGCGTTCTGACTGAAAAAAGTGCTTTGGGTGTGAACGCTGCCTTAAGAGTCTACTGTCTAAATCCTAGATCATTTTTGCGCGGCTCGTGAGACGATGGCGTCTCTAGACTCTTTCATTGGCGGCTCGCGGCTCGCAGCTGATAGAAATAATACAATCATGTCAAAACCATTCCCTCACTGCGGTGTCAAACAAACCCTTTGGAGCACCAAATGGGGGTTGAAACTCACGGGGACACCTCGGCATTCCGAAATGTCGGCACTCCGAAATACCGGCATTCCGACAAAATTGTCGGAATGGAGATCTGTCTCGCCATTGCGAAAGAACCCTAACCCGGGGGACGGCTGGAGCTAACCTCTCCCATCCCCCACGTCTAAACCTAACCTCCCCCAGACCCTAACCCTAAACCTAACCTCTCCCACCCCCCACGCCTAGCCTAACCTCCCCCAGAACCTAACCCTAAACCTAACCTCTCCCACCCCTGTAAGCTAAATAACTCAATATACTATGTCGGAATGGCGGACCTAATATCTTTCGCAATGGCGAAACCTTTTTTGGAGATAAAAAGGGCCGCCTCTCCGAAAGCATAGAAGTCAATGATCGGAATGCCGACACTTCGGAATGGCGAGATGACCCCGAAACTCACCATATACCGGTATCTGGCAACACTGCAAACAAGCCAATGCCTTGTGGAGGGATTGGGTCAATGGCAGCCAGGGACGCAGAAACAGAGCGCTTCAGGTGTGACAGGGCGTATTGTTGCAGCTGGCATTTCCTCGTTGTTAACGAGAAATGCGCAAGCTGCAACAATCAAGTCACCAGCGTCAGCAGCTGTCTGGAAGTTTGGAGCTGCATCCCAGAGAGAGACAGACTGAACATCAGAATGTTTTCATATATATATATTTTAATCAAGTCGGTCTGAAAGTTTTTATGATTTTTATAATTGTTTCTAACATTTTTATCATTGGTTCTAAATTCTTTATCATTGTTTTATCATTTAATAAACTAAATGCATTATTACAGAAGTTTTTATAGATTCTTTTATATATAATTTTCTGCCCCGTTTTGGGGACTTTGGCTTTTCTTGCCATAGCAATCATGTTGTGATCACTGAATGAATCCAATTGGTACCGAAACAACTTTTGAACATTTATCAGTTGAATTAGTGAACAGATGATCTATGCAGGTTGAAGGTAATACACCTGATTTGTTGATGTTTGTTCTGGTTGGTAGGTTTACCATTTGGGATAAGTTACATACAGTGGCAATGTCATTAAGCTTTCTTTTCATAGGACAGGTTTTTGAGAGCCAGTCTATGTTTAAGTCTCCCACAAAATAAATTTCTCTGTCTGAGTCAGAAACATTCTGAAGCATTGTACAGATTTTCTTCGAGATATGCAGCATCAGAGTTAGGTGGCCTATAGCAGCAACATACTAATAATGGCTTGAGATGTGGCAGGTGAACCTGAATCCAGATTGCTTCTACATCTGTCCAGTGAAGATCTCGTCTTAGTTTTGTTGGAATGTGATCTTGTATATAAATGGCCACTCCTCCACCACGTCTGTTTCTATCACGTCTAATCATATTGTAACCTTGTACCATTACCTCAGTATTGTCAATCGATTCATCCAAATGAGTTTCAGAAATTGCAACTATATGCAGATCATTTTCAAACATTATAGCACTCAACTCATTTACCTTCTTTTTCAGACTACAGATGTTCAAACGGGCGACTTTAAGTCCTTTCTTCAGTAGTTTAATGGACATTTAGGAAAAACCTTTAAAAACAAAAGACAGGGCACATTGATTGATGTTCATGAACAGCAGTTTGAATTGTTCGAGTGGAGCAGAGAATCATAAAGTCAGTTTTGTCAGATTGCGAGAGAGATGTCAGATTTTTTTTTTTTTTTACTTACTTTACTTTTACTTTACTTTACTTTACTTTATTTGTTTATTTGGACGGGACAGTGCATATTCATGAACATTACACAAGGCAACGTAAATAAGCCGGAGTTAGCAAGAATGCTAAATTACATCCGTAGTCCCCACAGAGAGACAGAAAAACGACAGAGGCAGCACCAGGACAGAACTAAACAGAACAATACAAAAAACAACATGAGCAATAACAAAACCAAAACGAATCAGAACTAAAGTAAACCAAAATGAACTAAACTAGGTTAATAAAACAAGACAAAACAAAAACAAGAAACATAACAGAGCAAGCAAAACAAGAGCACTACAGTGCAATTTACACATGGTCGCAGATTTGGCTATTTAAAATCCATTTTTTTACGTTGTGTTTGAAAGATGGGAATGACAGACAGTTTCTTATAGTTTGAGGTAGCGAATTCCAGATTTGGCAGCCCTGGACTGAGAGGGTGTTTTTGCCGAAGGCAGTTGTCCGGTGTGGTACTACACAGTCCCCTCTGGCGAAAGCCCGAGTGTTGAGTCCTGTGTCAGGCTTCCGTTTTATGAATTCCCTCAGGGGGGGCGGGCAAAGTCCATGTAAGGTCTTATAGACAATACCAACCTGTTTAAAAACTTTAAAGTTGACAAAACTTAGAAAATGATACTTACTGAGGATGTTACAGTGGTGATATGAGTAGGGTTTTCTGTCAAAAACCTTCAGTGCACTTTTATATAACTGTTCAATGGGTTTGAGGATCGTTACTCCTGTGCAAGACCAGTTTGTGAAGCAGTACTCAATATGTGATAGTATCATACATTGGAGATAAGATTTGGCGGTCCCTACTGTCAGATATGGTCTGATTTGTTTAAAGTTTTGAAGGTTGAACTTAATTGTGTTAGCAACCTTTTTTACATGTTTTTTGAAAGTTAGGGTAGAGTCTAACATTACCCCGAGGTATTTGAACTCAGACACCAGTTCAAGTTCCTCCCCGCCCAGGAACACATTCGATGACTCTAAAACCACAGATCTTTTGGAAAAAGCCATGCAGATGGTCTTTTTGGCGTTCAGGAGTAGACATGAGTCTGTGAGCCAGTCCTGGACGCTACTCATTGCATCAGTTAGAGTTTTTGACACCTCTGCATAGCTTTTACCATGGGTTAGTAGAACCGCGTCATCTGCATACATCTGTGCATGTACATTTTTACATACATCAGGTAAGTTGTTTATGAATAGAGAAAACAGGATTGGACCTAATATTGACCCCTGGGAGACACCAACAGAGCAAGTGTGGTAAGCAGACTTGATACCATTTATGCTGACGCACTGTTCTCTATGTGATAGGTATGATGAGAACCATTTGATGGCCTCAGAGGAAAAGTTGAAGTGTGTTAGTCTGGACAAGAGCACCTGATGGCTGATGGAATCGAAGGCCTTCTTGAAGTCCAGAAAGACTGCCATTGCACAGGGGGCCTTGTCCAGGGCACACCTCAACTTTTCGGTAAATAAGCAATTTGCAGACTCGGTTGAATGAAAGGCTCGGAATCCGAACTGCATAGGATGCAGAGGGGTGTGGCCTTTGTCTAGGTGTTTGATTATGGACTTGACAATCCACTTTTCTGCCACTTTTGATATAGCGGGTAGGATACTTATCGGTCTATAATTACAAATGTCTGTTTTGGTGCCGGATTTGAAAATGGGTGTGATTATAGCAACTTTCCACTGCGAAGGGACAGTGCATTGTCTTATGGATAGGTTTATCAGGTGTGTAATAGGTGCCACCAGGGAGTCAATATTAGTTTTGATGAAGTTTGTATCAAGCCCATGTGCATCCTTAGCTTTCGATGCTTTCAGTGATCTTACAATGTCTCTCACCTCGTTCTCTGTGATCTCCTCCAGGTTGAAAATGGGGAGATAATTTTGAACGGGGTGTGGAACAGACTTGGTGGGTTTGAACAGCTTTGTGATTTCATACACAGAGTTTAAAAAGAACAGGTTCAAGCTGCTCGCGAGCGTGTGGGGGTCTTTCACCAGGGTGTTATCTATCTTGAGTTCTAAGCTGTTTTTATCCTGCTTATAGAATTTACCTGTCAATTTATTTATGTATTCCCATACCTTTTTACCATTGCCTCTGGCATTCTCTATAATAGAGATATAAAATTTAGCTTTTGCCCTTCTTAAAAAAGTCGTTACTAGATTTCTAGCATGTGAGAAGGACTGTCTGTCCGTTGTTAGGCCAGATTTTAAAGCCCTCTTTAAAAGTATGTCCCTGGTTCTCATAAGGTCTCTGCATTCCCGGCTAACCCAAGGAAGCGTGATCCTTTTCCCCTTCCTCTGGCTCCCTCCTCTGGTGAAAGATTCCATTACACTGTTGAGTTTGGAGATTAACAACTGGCATCCAATCTCTACATTGTTGCATGAGTGGATGTCGTCCCATTCAAGCCCTTGTAGTGCGACTTCAAGGCTATGTTGCAGATGTTTTGGGATTGTTTTGACCATTGTTTGGGGGTGGGCTTTACTGAAAGACTGTTTTGAAAGTTTTCTGGTAAAGAATATTATGTTGTGGTCTGAGAGACCTGTTACAAAGTTATATGTTTTAGCAATTCTTTCTACTTTATTTGAGAATAGTAAATCTATCTTAGTTGCCGAATGGGGGGTTATCCTTGTGGGTTGCTCTATTAGTTGGGTTAGACCATAGCGGTCTGTTACCTGTTTAAGATGTTTTCTTATTTTCTTATCATCCCAATTTACATTTGTGTCTCCAATCAGGATTACCTCATGATTGAAGTCACATGCTGCAAGTATGGTCTTTAGCTGGTCGTAAACTTCTACCTTAGCCGATGGCTGACGGTATAAGCAGATTAGAGTGAACTTCATTGCAGTGGATAGAGTAATTTCTACACCCACACATTCGGCCTTGATCTCAGTAGGCCATACAATTTGTTTACACTGTAGGGTGTCCTTGATATAAAGCAAGGCCCCCCCACCCTTTCCTGCTGTTATTCTGTCCCTTCTGAACACCTGGTAGCCAGGCATGCACACTAAGGCATCAGGGGATGACCGCTTTAGCCATGTTTCTGTCAGTCCCAGACAGTCAATGTTAGAGTTCACGAGCAGATCTTCTAGCTCACTGTGTTTATTTACCATGCTACGGATGTTAAGGTGTCCACAAAACAACCCTTTTGGTTTACACAGGGGGTCCCACACAATTTTAGCTTGATTTAGCGTATTAAAAAATTTAAGTTTTCTATGTTTTTTAAAAATAGGGTTTCTGTGTTTTACCTTGTCCACGGGTGGCTTTGGGGGTTGTGGGGGAGGGGGGGGGGGGACATGTTGTCCCACTGACCAGAGGCTCAACAGATTCAACCGACCGTGGGGGTCCAGCCCACGCTCGTGTTGAAGTGACCGGATGGTCGGATTTCGGCCACGGGGGCCCAGTCCGTGGTCGAGGTGAGAGCGTCTGTGATGGTGGGTCACAAGCTGCCAGGCTGTCGCCAGTTGACAGCCCGTTGGAGGCTCGTGTTGTGATGGCCGGACTGTCAGGCCTCGGCCACGGGGGCCCAGCCCGTGACCGAGCTGAGACGGACTGTGATGATGGGCCACCTGTGGCTGCTAGGACCGCCTGGTCCCCGAGCACGGCCCCGCCGCAGATGGACTCCGGATGCTGAGATGCTGCCGTGGAGGCCCGTGCTGTGACCGTGATGGCCAGGTGGTCAGGCCGCGGCCACGACGAGACGGACCGCGATGGTGGGCCGCCTGGGGCTGCCAGGACCGCCTGGTCCCTGAGCACGGCCCCGCCGCAGATGGACTCCGCATGCTGAAATGGCGCCGATGCCGCCGCTGTTGTGGAGGCTCGTGTTGTGATTGAGATGGCCGGATGGTCAGGCCGCGGCCACGGGGACCAAGCCCGTGGCCGTGCTGAGACGGTCCGTGACGGTAGGCCATCCGGGGCCGCCAGGACCGCCTGGTCCCTTGGCACAGCCCCGCCGCAGATGGACTCCGGGTGTCGAAATGGCGCTGGGACTGCCGCTGCTGTGGCCATACTGTCACCAGTTGATGGATCGATGGATACTCTAGCCAGGTGGATGGCCGGATGAATGGCCGACGAGCGCAGGGGCCTAGCCTGCGCCCGTGTTGAAATGGCCGGGAGCACTGCCGAAGGCCGCGGGGGTCCGGCCCGCGCCGCGGATGCCAGATGGTAAGGCGAGGGCCCGGTAGGCCTGTCTAGCGGCCTAGCTAGCAGCCTACCTGGCGGCGAATGGTTGTTGTTGTCCCCCGGTGGCTCCCGGGTGGCAGCTGGGCTCGTCAGCGGCTTGTTAGCGTTAGCATTAGCAGCCCCGGGCGGTGGCTCTCCCCGGTGCTCGCTCAGATGCGGACGCTCGCATGGATCGACCTCCTTGGACTGCCACGGGCTGGTGAGAAGACACGGCTGGATGACCGATGGGTCCTCCGTGGGGCTCCGGTAGGAGGTAGGGTGAAAGAGGTTACCTCCGGTTGGTTCGATTCCACTTAGCCGCCTGAAGACCGGTGGGGGTAGGTGAAGCCATGCTAAAACGTTAGCTACTGACTGTTGTGGGAGCCAGGCTAATTGCTGGAATGCCGCGTTAGCATTAGCATGCACAGTTTGTGTGTGTGAAGCTGCCTCTGGCGTGCCTCCGGTGTGCGGTGCGGGGCCTGGGCACGGATGGATGTCGCCCGAGATCAGCAGGCAGATGGTGATAATATTCCTGAATGAATAAAATGAATAAAAGAAGCAAAACACAAACATATAACAGGATA
This sequence comes from Poromitra crassiceps, assembly GCF_964638095.1. Lineage (NCBI taxonomy): Eukaryota > Metazoa > Chordata > Actinopteri > Beryciformes > Melamphaidae > Poromitra > Poromitra crassiceps. The sequence goes on along the minus strand of NC_139629.1, from coordinate 1,064,231 downwards.
CAAAAATAAAACAACAAAATTGCATTTCTATTCAAATTTGTCCAACTCCTTCCTGACTTGTTGAATTCAGGAAGAAATGGAAAGATCTTCTGACGCATCAGCTTTTCTTTCAGTCTTGCATATAGTCCTATAGGAGGCGCTCTAGTCTAGTTCCCCTTCGTCTTGTGAGCATTATGTGAGCTCCTCTCTACCTCAAACTAACTCTTGTTCTCAGTCTTTACACATGGTAGCTCACTTCGAGCTTGGCTGTCCCTGCAGCCTGTCTTGTCTTATCTTATCTTGCCTTAGTTTTATATATACATTTTTTATCTTTTATCCTTTTACAGTTAGTGGTTTTTATGGTTTTTATGGAACTATGGTTTTATGATGGTATTGGTTTTATGTGATGAAATGAAATGAAATGCGGTTTTGGGACATTGCAATACTTGAAGTGCAATACTTGGTTAGGTAGGGTTGTTAACCCATAGCCCAGGCTGCCATCATGTCTGACTATGTTGTCCTATTGTCTATGTGCTGTTTGTCATCAGCTGTGCTGCGTTTATATAATATGTACTGTCTGTCATGTTTGTCACGTACTATTGCTGCTGCACAAATGCCTAAAACAAATTTCCCTATGGGACAATAAAGTTAAACTCAACTCAACTTTCATCATTTCAAAGTAAAATGACAAAATAGAATATTGATACGCAATATAAAATGTTGCACTGTTGGCAGTAAAGCGGGGGGGGGGGGGGGTTACTTTCTCCCCGTGTTGAGAAAAAGTCAATATCGCCACCAAGCATCTTCTAGTGGCCACTCATCATCTGTTACTACTTTGTCATTGTATCCTTGCGTGCATTTCAGTACATTCAAGAATTTCAGGGGTTTGGTTGAAGAAGATTCTTCAGAAGTTTCGGTTTTCCATCTATCTGTGTTTTAGTGTGTCTGATTGGTTGTCATCCTCTGGTTTGTTCTCTCTTTCTCTCTCTCTCTCTCTCTCTCTCTCTTTCTTTCTCTCTCTCTCTCTCTTTCTCTCTCTCTCTCTCTCTCTGTCTCTCTCTCTCTCTCTCTCAGGGAATCCAAGTGTGGTCCAACGCAAAGGAGTGTTTCAATAAAATGTGAGGCGTCCCTCAGCAGCCTCTTTAGCCTCCAACCAACAAGCCAATCAGACAGATTGTTCAGACCAGACGGGGACCTTCAGCCAGTCGTCTTACCGCAGTCTGATGGAGGTGGATCACAGAAACCCAGAAACCCAAATACTGACTTACATTTGTTTGCTTTGCTGAATGTCAGCAACTGAGAATGATTCCGCCTCTCTCTCTCCCTCACTCACTCACTTACTCAACTCTCTCTCTCTCACACACACACACACACACTCACTTACTCAACTCGCTCGCTCGCTCTCTCTCTCTCTCTCTCTCTCTCTCACACACACACACACACACACACACACACACTCACTCACTCACTTGCGCATTTAAAGTGACATTGATTCCAGGTCAGCCATTTTGAAAGGTGGAGCTGATCCATGCCTTGTTCTTCCAATGCACTCTGCTGCCTGCAGATGGAACAATCCTAGATGATCCACTTGTCACACACCTTCTCTTCCTTCACAGCACAGCTGGCTTCTTCAAGTCCTGCAGTATGAATTCATGATGGTTGCATGGTGGGAATACTTGTGCAATGGCTGCTGCCACAATACTTGGGTCCTGTTCCCTCTTGTGCTTGTCTTGTTTCCCCTCTTGAAAAGAAGAACAGCACAGCAAAGTCCTTCTCCTTCATATGGAAGTGATGAGAAGCAGCACATTTCAGTCTGTGCTTCAGTTACAGGATGTATGTCTTTTTTAGCAACGCCCATCGTGGATCAATTACCTAAGCGTTGTTTAAGATTCTACAGTACATGAAGGGTTTTCACTAGCCTGACATCGCCAGACTAGTTCGCAAATGCGAATGAGTCTGGAAACTTCGTTCAATTTCGATTTCCAGGGGGCGTTGTAAATGGGCGCTGACCAAAATGCCGTTGGACGCAATTGGATAGTAGACATACAACCAATCGGAGCAACAAAACGTGAATTTGAATAAACGTGAAATGAAAATGCCTTATCGGCGATCCTCTGTCAGTCATCGTAGCAAACCCACCTCAGATGACAATTTTAAAGCTAGTGAAAAACAAAATATATATACCGGTATATATATATACACTCTATATACTACCATCGCTACAAATGGCACTAGTGATTTCCTTCATGCTTTCATTTAGTCTAATTTGCCACCTTGCTTCAAACACACTAAATGTTCTCTTCAACAAAGCATGTCCTTTCACTTGGAAAAGTGGGGAATTCCCTTAGCTAAAGTCTGCAGAATTCCAAATGTGTGACAGGGAAACGATTTGAAACGTCTGCATTAAAGCATTACTCAACCTGCAGAGTTTGTCACTGGACAGTGTCCAGGCCTCCCAAACACAGCAGGAGTGTGCATTAAGCACAAGATCTCAGGGAAATCCAGATGTTTGAAAATCGGCCTCGTAAGACTCGTAGCCAAGGGATTAGCTATAACATAAGAGGTCCGGCAAATTCTTCAGCCTCGGGCTCGAGCAAGAAACGCAATCTTTCCAAAACGTAGTTGATTAGAATGTTCGGTGGGAGTCACCCAGAAATAAGGCTGAAACCCATTTGAGGTGCTGAAGCATTGTGTAAGAGACCAGGCCTGTGAGAAGAGGAGACCTGGACCACACAAAGCCACTACACATTTCCTTTATATACAGTACATGTCTTCATGCTGAAGTCAATCTTTATGCTGCTGCTACTGAGGATAGATACCAAAGGGCTTATGACCAAGTACTTGTGTAGTACACACCATTAGAGAGGGGAGGGGAGGGCTTGACGAGCTTTTGGTAGTTTTACTAATTGGTGTGGATTTTTGGTGCCAAACACAAAGAGCCACATGAGAACATTGATGCACTCGGTGTTGCAATCAAAGAGGCCTCACACCATTTTAGTTACAGTACAACCTTCTCCTTTCAACTCGGTGGCAGTCTTTTTAGAAGACTGAAAAGTGGCGCTCACACTAACGACCTGATCGACTAAGTGTTCGACCCGCCCTTACCCCGCTAGGGTTAGGGTTAGGTCTTACCCCGCTAGGGTTAGGGTTAGGTCTTACCCCGCTAGGGTTAGGGTTAGGTCTTACCCCGCTAGGGTTAGGGTTAGGTCTTACCCCGCTAGGGTTAGGGTTAGGTCTTACCCCGCTAGCCTGTATGTTAGGGTCTTACCCCGCTAGCAGGGCGCTTCTCGCTCATACTGAGCACATTAGCGCCAGGCGAACGTCACGCATTTCCCATCAAACAATCTGCCATTTTCACGTCTAGGTATAAAAGCCAGCCCCTACCTGAGTCTTCACGTGAAGTGAAGACGCTATCCGATGTGCAATATCCTCTTCTTTTACCAACATCTAGTTGAATCTTCCAAATTGTTGCATAAAATCCACTTTTCTGTCTTTCAAAAACCGAAAACCATTAATCTGGAGCACCTCGAGCAACCCGGAACAAGGACTGTTTACTCACCAATGCCCCCCACACTTCCAAAATGGTATTGCACCTACATTTCTGCATTTGTGCCAAGCAGTAACAACGAAAAAGGTGCAATACCATTGCGGAAGTGTGGGGGGCATTAGTGAGTAAACAGTGAGTCGTCGTTCCGGGTTGCTTCAGATCAGAGAAGAAGAAGAAGCGGTGCTCCAGATGAATGATTTTCGGTTTTTGAAAGACAGAAAAGTGGATTTTATGCAACAATTTGGAAGATTCAACTAGATGTTGGTAAAAGAAGAGGATGTTGCACATCGGATAGCGTCTTCACTTCACGTGAAGACTCAGGTAGGGGCTGGCTTTTATACCTAGACGTGAAAATGGCAGATTGTTTGATGGGAAATGCGTGACGTTCGCCGGGCGCTAATGTGCTCAGTATGAGCGAGAAGCGCCCGGCTAGCGGGGTAAGACCCGCCCTGATTGACTGTTGGAGAACGCACCCAGATTGACTGTTGGAGAACGCACCCAGATTGACTGTTGGAGAACGCACCCAGATTGACTGATCGCATCACGGATGCAGATGGATATTTAAGCCTTTTTCTTTTCTGCCATAAAGCTTAATCGCCTTAATTTGTAAATTGTTGGTTTTTGTGAATGTTGAACGTGCCAGGGGATGCACAAAACTGGGAGGAAGTTTGACCCTCTGTGCTCTCTGTATAAGTGCCACACCCCTTTCCTGGGCTTATGCCATTTGTCTCTGTGCACAGCACGGTAGACCTGAGAGTACAAAACATGCAGAGGCTTGTTTTATCCACTTTTGAAAAAGATTGAGCAGATTATGGGAAAGTGCAGATGTGTTTATCCTCAAAATCTTGCTCTGTGCTACTGTGTGCTGCTCATGTTTCCTTTGTAATATCTATGCTAGGAGGAAAAAAGAGACATTGGTGCAGGAGCCATCTGTATTTTGAGTTACAGTGGCATCTGAAAGTTGTGCAGAGATTAATTTCCATCGACAAGTCCCACCATTTTAGAATAAATATGTATATAATCATAATCAATATTCTGAGCTTTAATGTATGTTTTATAATGAACGTGTGAAGGGGGAAATTACTTGTTTCATTTTTTCTGTAATCGTGCTAAGACACTAATAAACTTCTATTTCTTTCTTTCTTTAGGTTATTTTATTGACATTTTTGATGTCTTAATTAGAATACATTGATGAGGAAAAAAAGAAAGGCGGGAAAGACAGGATATGTGACAGATTATGAGTTGAGACTCACACCACATTTACTGCTAAGATCCACACATAATACTGTTCATCAATTGTGTCAAATCATCTTGAACTAACATGGTTTTTTCTCTGGCCAGATAGGCTAATGAATTGATACTTTTATGTTAAAAGAGTAGATTTTATGAAGCCTCATTTTTCAAAGTCAAATTGTTATAATTCAGCTCTAAAGCACATTTAGCAATTTTGTATTTTTTTCCACTAGTGGACCCGTGGGAGTTAGTTAATCCGCACCCTAGCATAGGCCGCATCTGGCCCCCGGGCCACAAGTTTACTGGCCTATATGGGAGAGGCTAAATGCCCTCGCTGGGCCTCAAACCCATACCGTAAGCCACATCAAAAATGTTGGAGAAGTTTTTTCTTGTAGGCTATACTAACCATGACCTAACCTTAACCAGTTTGACTTGCCTAACCATAACAACCAACCTTTGTGACGTAATCATAGACCATATAAATATATGGACATAGCTACCCATTGGTTTTTGGACTGGCGTTTTGAAGCCGTCCCAGCTTATTTGGAGACAGAAGTGATGTGCATTTGGATGAGAAGAGCCCGGCAGCGCGGCCTGCTATTGGTCCATGATCAGCAAGCTGCTTGATCACTGGACAGGCAACCTGTCAATCACGCCCCAAAACATAGTCTATACTTTATCGTCTAATATTTTACTTGAAATGGGACCATCATTTACTAAATGAACATCATGCTGACTGCATTGAAGAACTTTAAACTGCTGATTGAGACCATCAACTCATTAGGAAAGTGTTTATGGGGCCATGAATCAAGTGAGAAGTAGCACTGTTTTACCATTCACTTCCATATAGCCTAACTACGGGACTGACTTATTTTTGCAGCCAGTGGAGTTGCCCCCTGCAGGCCATTCGAAAGAACTCACATTCACATTTTCATCTGGGTTTTGTAGGCCCAATGGGCTGGGCAGCCATACACCTATTTGGCAAGGTATGCTAAAATGTATAGGCTTAAAAAAAATCTATATATTTTTATTATATCAAAATCGCATTCTGGAAAATGGAACATCTCATGTGATATCGCCTCTACCAGGAAACAAACATGTGAACATGTCACAGATGTTTTTGGACCCCTCCCTCCCCATCAAATAAAAATGCCATTGGCTCTCCCTAAACTGACCTACCAGCATTCCCTCTCAGTCTCAACACAGTGGGCTACCAGCACAGGCAGGTCTGCATGAGCTCAGGTGAAATTAACGAGCTAAGTCACATGCCATCAGCCAAACCTATAGCTACTCCCCAGTCTGTGCTACATCCCTCAGAAATAATAATAGCTATTCACCGTAGGTAGAAGAGACAGTCTGGCTTCAGAGACTAACAGGAAGTAAACACAATCAGAAGTTCTGATTGTGTTTACACTCCCTGTGACTCATAAACCTAGTCTGACTCCTATGTGAGTCAAACTAGGTTTGACCAGGTGAGTCAGACTAGTTGAGGCAGGTAAAACAGCCAGTGTTTTGAACAGGAAGTCGTGGCGCAATGGGTCAAGTGTGCGAAGATGAATAGGAATCCATAAAATAAGCCTACAAATAGCCTACTAACTACTGTATCACAAAATGACCATGGGATATGAGGAATAGGCTACGGATTAATATGGAAATAAATTAGCCTGGTAAACCAGCCGGTCACGTGAACTCATTTCATGAAACGTGAGTTCATGTGACCGCTGGTTTAGCAGGATAGAAATAAATAACATTACACCAATATCAATATGTCCCTTTCGTTTTTTGTCATGGATGTAGGCGATCTTCTCTCAATGATCAGTTTCGTTGGGCATACAAGGTTTGTGTAGCCTGACTGTTTCTGACAATAAAAACCATCACTCGACACCTCATCTCAATGCCACATGTGTAACGTCAGTCATAGTTTATGAATGACCTAGTGCGTTTTTCTCCTGCCAGCTGCACTGGCGTTAAGCCTCAAACATGTTGGAGAAACTCACTTTAAACAATGGCATCAGTGTGGCGCGTGTCCTGATTGCACTAGATAGACAGACAGCGGCTATGTAAACTTTACTTAAATGGGAAACGAGCTAACAACATGCCTGGCTGTAACCTATAGCCTATACTAGGCCTACTGCTCCTGACTCACTCAAATGTGAATTAGTTACAGGCTTAATTGCTTATGGTACACTGTTCGTTGAATTGCTTAATTGCAGTAGTTAGTGGTGCGCAGCACCGTGCATCATCTTTTGCTTTCAAAAGCCTATACTACATAGCCTACAATAGCCTACTGGCTGTAAATGACACGAGGAACAACATCGTGTTGTGGTTGTAAATGACATGATGGGGAACAACAACAACGTTCCTGTCATCTTTTGCTCGATATTATAATCAAACACTCGGAGAAAATAAACTGCCCAAGTGTGAGAGGACGCCGCCGGAAATTAAATTGTGAATAAATGAATCGAAGCTGTTTTCGGACTTGATAAGAAAGGTAACGATGCATGTTTATATGTAATGCTGCTGACAATACGCTAATTCGTTACACTAGTAGTGGATAAAGTAATACGATTTACTGCAGGCGACGCGTTACCACCCAACACTGCTGTGAGCATGTGCTGCCTGCTTACCAGTCTGTCTGTTTCTCTGTGTCTGTCTGTCTTTTTTGGAAGAGAGACCCGCCCCCCTTAATAAAGCCGAGCCACAGACTTTCTCTTCCAATCCAGACAAAAGGAGCGAGCGACAGACAGACCCGCGGAGACGCACTGCACTCACTGACTCTGAGCATCCCCACCTTGGAGACGCCGAGGTTTGATCCAACGCGCAAAAACGCACAGGCACGCCGACACAGACGCACTCCAGATCCATCTGTATCCTTGAAGCCGGTTAATTATCCGCTGTCGGGTCGAAGTCAAGGAGTCCAAGCCCCGGTTCATTTGCAGCCAGAACACTGTGTTCCCATGATGTCATACCTGTGGATTCTGCTATTAGGAGGCCTGCTGGCTGGGAGCACCAAGGCACAAGGTAAGGCTTATTCATTCATTAATAGTATTCATTAATGCTTCGGCTATTAATCAGGTTTCTTTGTCTGTCGCAGCCTGTCTGGCTAGCTATCATTGTATAAGTCTGTCTATAGATCTCTGTCTCTATCCCCTCTCTACCTAACCTACCTCTATCTCGACCTTTCTCTGTCTTTCTGTCTGTCTCTCTTCCTCTCTGCCTCATCACTGTCCATCGGTCCACACTGAATGCACAACATATTCGGGACATTCACTGTTCTGTGCACTGATGAGGTGAATCCAGGTGGAGGAAGCCATTCACCTTTATATTGATTTCCCCTGTGAAACCTGTAGCCATCATAAAGGAGGAGATGGAGGCGAGATCAATTGTGATGTGGATTATTTGTGCCAAAGCAGCTGCAAGTCAACATGAGAAAGATGTGCTTAATGATGTGTAGCCTGCCTGTCAGTCTGTCACATCAAGCCAGTCTTCTTCTCACCATAATCTGTTAGTTTTACTCAGCCTGTGTTCCGCTTGCTTTAAATACTCAGCTCACTGGGATTATTCATGGCTCAGCGACCCAGGAATGATCAGTGGGATAGGTGTGTCATGTAATATGTCTATTCCCTCTTGGAGTTGAGATTTAAGCCCACAGGGGTGTGGTGGACCCATTGACCGTACAGACGTCATTCTTTCCCTCCCCCTGTTCTGTCTATCTGCCTTTCTATAAGATCCCTGTTGCGTTATTTCCCAACATCCCCGTTTTTGTCTCCTTTATATCGCTCATCTTCCATCTCCTTCCCTGGGCCCCTGCCCTTCCCCGCTGCATATATATCATGTATATATCATAATATATAATGTATATATATAATGTATATATTATTATAGACATATATATAATGTATATATCATATATAGACATATAATGTATATATCATATTTAGACATATATATTATGTATATATCATATATATAATGTATATATCATATATATATAATGTATATATCATATATAGACAATGATTTCAGACTGTTCCACTATGCAATAGAAATCAGTGAGAGAGAGGAAGGGTCCAAAGGAACAGACAGAGACAGAACATGAACATGAAGAGTCAGAGACAGACACAGACAGAGACAGAACATGAACATGCAGAGTCAGAGACAGACACAGACAGCTGGGGAGAGAGAGAGAGGGAGAGAAAGAAAGATGTTGGAGGGAGATAAAAGAGAGATGAAGCTGATGGAGAGAAAGAGAGAGGTAGAGTAAGACATGGAGAGAGGGATCAAACCCAAGGAGGAGGAGAATGAGAGGGAGTCACAGAGTCAAGTCAAGCCTCATCGTCGTTATGCAAACACTATTTTCAGTTAAACGTTAGCGGGCGTGAATAATCTCACTCTACCGGTTCATGATTTATTGCAGACAAACCACGGAATTAATCAACTTAAAGGCACGCACATACCCACACACACATGCACACACACACACACACACACACACACACACACACACACACACACACACACACACACACACACACATGTATGTGCACACACACAC
>NC_139629.1:1037417-1049917 GCF_964638095.1 Poromitra crassiceps | reverse complement strand
AACGTGCCTTACACTCCAAAATAAAACGTGCCTTACACGTCAAAATAAAACATGCCATACACTCCAAAATAAAACGTGCCTTACATGCCAAAATAAAACATGCCTTACACTCCAAAATAAAATGTGCCTTACACTCCAAAATAAAATGTGCCTTACACTCCAAAATAAAATGTGCCTTACACGTCAAAATAAAACATGCCTTACACGTCAAAATAAAACATGCCTTACACGCCAAAATAAAATGTGCCTTACACTCCAAAAGAAAACATGCCTTACACTCCAAAATAAAATGTGCCTTACACTCCAAAATAAAACATGCCTTACACTCCAAAATAAAACGTGCCTTACACGCCAAAATTAAACATGCCATACACTCCAAAATAAAACGTGCCTTACACGTCAAAATAAAACATGCCTTACTCTCCAAAATAAAACGCGCCTTACACGTCAAAATAAAACATGCCTTACACTCCAAAATAAAACATGCCTTACACTCCAAAATAAAACCTGCCTTACACGTCAAAATAAAACATGCCTTACACTCCAAAATAAAATGCGCCTTACACGTCAAAATAAAACATGCCTTACACTCCAAAATAAAACATGCCTTACACTCCAAAATAAAACATGCCTTACACTCCAAAATAAAACGTGCCTTACACGCCAAAATAAAACGTGCCTTACACGTAAAAAATAAAACGTGCCTTACACGTAAAAATAAAACATGCCTTACACTCCAAAATAAAACGTGCCTTACACGTCAAAATAAAACGTGCCTTACTCTCCAAAATAAAACGTGCCTTAAAGCCGTTTCACACTGGTGCGGATATTCGCGCGAATATTCGGCACGGAGATTTGCAACAAAATGTTTTAATGAGTTGCAATTGAACCTTGCACACCAAAGCGGAACATTCGTGCGGGGGTTTATTTTTCCGGACGGACTTTGACTTCCGCGGATTTTCGGATGCGGCAAGATACGTTTGACCAATGAAATCCTTTATTTACATCACATTGTAGTATGGAGCTGTGCTGCTGTTTGGCATGGTGATGATTCAATTTGTGTTCATAGCCTACTGTAACGTTACAGGCTATCTATAGCCTTCCTAGCGTGAACGTCCCCCCCAGTTTCCTCGTTTGTTTACAAACACTGATCCCTCGTATATCGTGATTTCTTTTAAAGCAAAAGACGGTAAACAAAATAAATTACATGAAAATGCTCACCTCAAACACACTGCCAGTCGTTGTTCAGGGTCGATAGGTTTGCGGTAGTTTGTGTGTTTCCTCATTATGTGAGGGGCTATCATCCCCCACAGAGCCTCAAATTGCTCAACTCCCATTCTGAAATACTGCCTGAAGCGACCGTGATACAGGCGCAGCTCCTGGACCAGGTGATGAAACTCGCCATGTTCTGTGCGCCTCTCAAATTGGGTGAACCCAGAACCTTATTTTCCTCTTTCTCATTTGTTTTCTCAGCAAAATGAGGAGCAGGTCGTCATCACTGCTACTACTACTGCTTGACTCCATCGTGGTCTCTGCTCACTGTTTTTCCGCAGACAGAAAATGAACGTGGGAATGTGAATAATTCGCACCCGGACCTGTGTGTATAGTTTGCAATGCGGAAAATCCGCACGAAATTTCGCATCGCATTTCGCGACGCATTCCGCACCGCATCTGTGTGAAACGGCATTTACTCTCCAAAATAAAACGTACCTTGCACTCCAAAATAAAACGTGCCTTACACTCCAAACTAAAATGTGGAAAGGATTTGAGAGTTAAAAAAACCTGCATCGCAGAACCAATCCAGAGTCTTTAGGGCGACCCTTTGTGCAGAAGGGGCGGTGACATGCAGAAGTCGTGTTCTTGGGACATCCATTTCCAGGGCCGCTGGAAGTCATTTTAAGCAGGGGGTGCTGGGAGGAAGGGACTCTAAATTTGGGCGTTTTTTTTTTACATTTTTTGCCATATTTAGAGGAATATCTCATTTTAAATCAACATTAGGATACTGTTGTGATGTAATTATTCAGTATTTTCTCATTTTCTCACTCATTCAGAGCAAAGAGGGAGATATATAGCATGATGATAATGCTCTATATCTCCCTATTTGCTCTGAATACACCAGTTAACATGACACAGACTTAACATGATAGAAATATTATCAGCAAACTTAATGACTAGACTAATTATTCTGATCTGAATGGCATATATCAAGAAACATTGACTCCTCTCTTTGCTGTATAGTGGGAGGTGCATTTTTGAGTAGGCTATTAAAATAGCATGTCAAGTTCACATTTCTTTATTGCCAGATTAAACAATTCGTATTGGTTGTTGGTTGGTTCAACACAACATGTGCGTGCATGCGCGCTTCTTCTTCTTCTCTAGCCTACAAGCATGTAACTTCCTTGATTGTTATTGTTGATAATTCTATTTAAATAGGCTACATTTTCATTTCCCGAAACATTCTTAAACAAGAAAGGAACATAGTGCACTGCAAAATATTTTTTAATTACATTTGTAATTTTTTTTTTTTTTTTTTTTTGGAAAAAATCTAGGGGGTGCTGCAGCACCTGCAGCACCCCTACTTCCCGCGGGCCTGTCCATTTCCAACGTTTTAAGAAGCTCTCCGTGTTACAAACTGATTCACTGATCTCTCGTTTGTTGTGCAAAGTGCAAAGTAACATGCACTGAATAATGTGTTACATACGCGCATCAAACACATGAGGAATATACATGATGTACTGCCTACAGTTCATAACGTAATAGGAGAGTTAGTTTAAAGCCCTTCTCCAACGTATTTTGTCATTTTTTCATTTTCTGAGTCATGATGACAATGTTGATTAGCCACACGGTTTGCACCTTTATTTTTTTTACAAAGAACTTAACACATTAAGTGCCAGAGACGACCTAACTCGTCTTACATAATCCAGCGCTTAAGTGCCAAGGACGAGCTAACTCGTCTTACATAAACATTTTTTTTTTTTTGACGGTGGTACATCAATCAACAACTTTTACATCTTCGAGATCACTATTGGAGCAAGATAATGTGTATAATCTATTTTACCGACCCACTAAGTGTTGACAGTGCTCCCCCAGACGACCGAAATCAAAGAAAAAACTGCCGCGGGACCAAGCCGTTCAAGGAAATGCCGTGGCGATTTCACAGTAATCCATTCAAGACTTGTCTTGCCTGAGAGCGGCCGCGCACCGGCAGCAGCACACAGAGAGCGGAGAGCGATTTGCAAAATAGATCATAGGTGAAACACACTTTGAAACACCTCAGAAAGGCCAGAATCAACATCTGCCCATCGCCCACGCATTCCCCGGCCCATCTTGACTCGCACAAGGAGCGTCTGCACGCAGGCAAGCAGGCAGGCAGGCACACAGGCAGGCAGCAGCAAAAGCGCTTCTGACACGCCCGCTGTACAGCCAGGAGGACACAAGACACACGGAGGGAGGAGTTTGAATGAGAGGGGTGTTTCCTGTTGTTATGGAGGAAATTACTGTTCAAAACTATTGTTTAGAATGTCTGACGGTCTTACTGATGCCAAAAATGAATGGTTAAAGTGACTGTTTCACAAAAAGCCATTTATCTCTGAATAAATTTCCAGACGCTGAAACCATGCTGTACTCAACGGCTAATATCTACATAACTACTAACTCTGCAAACTAACTCTTTTAGACAGAGAAAGCACACATTCTATTAGTTATTTTTAGATGATTGGTGTTCATGAATTCTTAACAGAAAAGAATCCTCGTCTGTTTCTAAAATGAGCCAGAATCGTCAAAAACACCCCTGGCACAACTTACCTACAGGAATGAAAACATGGCTGGCATTCAATGTGTTAATTTTGTGCTCAAGTTCAAAAAGTTAAAGTTAGTTGCTAAAATCAGAAGCTAACATATGACTATAAATGGAACTATAGTCATACACAATGACAATTTGATTCTGACTGAGGACGAGCTGGCATGTTAACTAGCTAGCTACTGTAGCTGTTCTACGTTACGTTAGCTAAGCCTGATGCCTGCTGCTGTAACAATGTCTGTAGGGCTTAAAACGCTGCTGAATGACCAAAACACTACTGTAGCTCCTTAACCGTTTCAAGTCACCTTGCTTCAAATGGGGCCATCAGTTTTGAAATCCGTTTCCCGGTTGTTGAGATCTGAGCAGTAATGCGGGTATTCCTTGAGGCTAAGCTACGGAGGTTATAGCAGGCGCACATAGACATTTGAAATAGATCACCAACCATTAAACAGGTAGAAACAATGACTAATCTATAGAGTAATCTCAAGTCATTTAATTTTCACATCAAACAATTTGTGTGTTGTGTGTGCGTATGCGTGTGCATGTGCGTGTGTGTGTGTGTGTGTGTGTGTGTGTGTGTGTGTGTGTGTGTATTTATTTGCCTACACATTAAAACCATAGCATAGCTTCAGCCCTAATGCCTCCAGTCCAGTGTGTAACATGATCCATGTAACAGGGCATGGCATTGTAATGTCCCCCTGTCTTCATGTTGACTGGTGTCATAGTGATCCATGTAACAGGGCATGGCATTGTAATGTCCCCTTGTCTTCATGTTGACTGGTGTCATAGTGATCCATGTAACAGGGCATGGCATTGTAATGTCCCCTTGTCTTCATGTTGACTGGTGTCATAGTGATCCATGTAACAGGGCATGGCATTGTAATGTCCCCCTGTCTTCATGTTGACTGGTGTCATAGTGATCCATGTAACAGGGCATGGCATTGTAATGTCCCCCTGTCTTCATGTTGACTGGTGTCATAGTGATCCATGTAACAGGGCATGGCATTGTAATGTCCCCCTGTCTTCATGTTGACTGGAGTCATAGTGATCCATGTAACAGGGCATTGTAATGTCTTCCCTGTCTTCATGTTGACTGGTGTCATAGTGAGCCATGTAACAGGGCATGGCATTGTAATGTCCCCCTGTCTTCATGTTGACTGGTGTCATAGTGATCCATGTAACAGGGCATGGCATTGTAATGTCCCCCTGTCTTCATGTTGACTGGAGTCATAGTGATCCATGTAACAGGGCATTGTAATGTCTTCCCTGTCTTCATGTTGACTGGTGCCATAGTGAGCCATGTAACAGGGCATGGCATTGTAATGTCCCCCTGTCTTCATGTTGACTGGTGTCATAGTGAGCCATGTAACAGGGCATTGTAATGTATGTTGACTTGTGTCATAGTAGTCACGTAACAACATGATGTCACATGCTGCAAACATTACACTTTAATGCTTAAGTTAATTGTCTATAAATAGTGCAGACAACAATAAGCAGTTTATTTGGAAGTGCGTTGTGCATTAGCCTATTTTGTCACATATAATTTCATTTCATTTCATTTTTGAAAAATTTAAGGATTCTTTTTTATTCGCTTTTTTGCCTTTCTTGAACAGGTCACAGTAGAGAGAGAGATGGGAACGATTGTAGAGAGAGAGAGAGGGGGGGGGGGGGGGTGACATGTGACAAAGACCCTGGTCCCATTTTGAACTCAGGATGTCATGGTTACCGTAAATTCCGGACTATAAGGCGCACCGGTGTATAAGCCGCACCTTCAAAGTTGACTATTTTTTTCTTATATAAGCCACACCGGACTATAAGCCGCGGGTGTTTTAATGTTTTTTTTTTTTTTTTTTTTTTTTTTTTTTTTTTTTTTGTGTTTTAATGTTTAATTACCATATGTAATGCTCCCATTTATTAACATTTCAACAAAACAACATAACACAACACCACCTGTGTTGTTATTTACAGTGCACACAGTGTCATACAGTGTCATACAGTGTCATACAGTGTGGTGAAAAGAGGGCAAGAGAGGAAATTAAAACAGAAGTGGATTTATAGTTAGAAAGAGTGCTAAAAAAGAGATTTTTTTTTTTTTTTTTTGAAAAAATCCATAGATAAGCCGCACCGTTATATAAGCCGCAGGGGCCAAAAAAGGCCAAAAAACGGGAAAAAAGGTGCAGCTTATAGTCCGGAATTTACGGTAGTTGGTATGTGGCGACCGCTGAGCCACCAGGATGCCCATGTTCCTTCAAATTAAGACCACATTTCCCATAAAGTCTGTTGCTTGTTGTTACAAAGAGGATGTTGCTCCGCCACCCCCCCCCCCGCCCCCCCCGCCCTCCTCGGTGGGACCCCCAATTTTCTCTCCATTTTGCCTGGATTACGTCAAGAGGAAGATGTTTTGGTCGTGTGCTGGTGCAGACAAAGTGCACACTTCGGCAAACAACGCCACAACAACTTGTGCATTCCAAGCAATACAATCATGTACAGTCGTTTGCTGGACCCCTTGATATGGGGGTGGGTGGGGGGGTGAGGAGGCGGGGTGTATTGCAGTTCCTGGTTTGTGCCATAAAGCAATGTCTATTTGTGCCGTAACAGCAGCACAGCAAAATCCAACCCAGTAGTACACAATGTGCAATTTGTTGATGGTATTATTATTTATTATACTATTATACTAATGTCTCAACATGAATGTGCTAAATAATTATTGATGTTAAAATGCTGCACAAAGCACCTTTGTCTGTCTGTCTGTCTGTCTGTCTGTCTGTCTGTCTGTCTGTCTGTCTGTCTGTCTGTCTGCCTGTCTGCCTGTCTGCCTGTCTGTCTGTCTGTCTGTCTGTCTGTCTGCCTGTCTGTCTGTCTGTTTGTCTGTCTGTCTGCCTGTCTGTCTGTCTGTCTGTCTGTCTGTCTGTCTGCCTGTCTGTCTGTCTGTCTGTCTGCCTGTCTGTCTGTCTGTCTGCCTGTCTGTCTGTCTGTCTGTCTGCCTGTCTGTCTGTCTGCCTGTCTGTCTGTCTGCCTGTCTGTCTGTCTGTCTGTCTGCCTGTCTGTCTGTCTGTCTGTCTGTCTATTTATCTATCAGTATGACCACATAATTCAATTGCAAGTGACGTGTGATAAATTCAAGTCTGGCGTGGACAAGCTGCAGGGATGGGCAACTTGGATGACAGAGAGGGCCACACAAAAAAATCCTCACTACCAGAGGGCCAGATTGTGACCGTGCACTTCCACCATAGCCTACTGTAACACCATCACTCCCATTATAGCTACTGATTTGATGAAAAGGACTGGTATATTTTTCATATTAAAATGTAGTAATTCTTCCATTCAGATGACACCAGAAACTTTGCTCTAGCTTTAAAACAGCCCACTACAGCAATTTGATGGGGGACATCACCCAAATATGTGATATTAATCAGATTAGTAATGTTGCATGTGCAATGTGCATCCTGTAGTTTGTTACAATAGCGTTAGCTCAAATGCTAACGTTAAACAGTATGTGGATGGGTGGACAATGCTAACACCATTAGCGCCATGTTCTGGGTTGTACAGTAAAATGAAAACAGATTTTGGTGGTCTAACCTAATCAAACAAAAAACGTCCGCCTTGTAGGAAATTGACACAGGGGCCACACTGAGTGAGGTCGGGGGCCGCATGCAGCCCGCGGGCCGCCAGTTGCCCACCCCTGAGATAGAGAGCAGGGGTGGGATGGGTGGACAGTGGACACGCCGTAACGTTCCAGACTTGCAACTTTCTCATCACAGAGAGCTGGTTCAAACTCCGACCCAAACCATAACCCTAACCCCAAGACCCATAACCCTAACCCCAAGACCCATAACCCTAACCCTAAGACCCATAACCCTAACCCTAAGACCCATAACCCTAACCCAAACCATAACCCTAACCCCAAGACCCATAACCCTAACCCAAACCATAACCCTAACCCTAAGACCCATAACCCTAACCCAAACCATAACCCTAACCCCAAGACCCATAACCCTAACCCAAACCATAACCCTAACCCTAAGACCCATAACCCTAACCCAAACCATAACCCTAACCCCAAGACCCATAACCCTAACCCAAACCATAACCCTAACCCCAAGACCCATAACCCTAACCCCAAGACCCATAACCCTAACCCTAAGACCCATAACCCTAACCCTAAGACCCATAACCCTAACCCAAACCATAACCCTAACCCCAAGACCCATAACCCTAACCCTAAGACCCATAACCCTAACCCTAAGACCCATAACCCTAACCCCTACAAAGTTGTTTTGCTTGCCTTTTGATTTGAGCCGTGGCCCCCGCACGCACGCAGGCTGAACCAGGCCGGTAGCTGCGAGTCACGGCAACTCACTACCAAGCCCCAGACCGGGTCGCTAGGCAGGGGCAAGGGAGGCGGTTATAACCAGGAAGTAGCGGTGTCTCCTCCGAGGCAGGGGCAAGGGAGGCGGTTATAACCAGGAAGTAGCGGTGTCTCCTCCGAGGCAGGGGCAAGGGAGGCGGTTAGAAGCAGGAGAGCCAGTGTCGCTTCAAGCATAATATGTGCTGCCACGGAAAAAACAAAACGTGCACATGTACACAAATCAATAGATGAAATGATCGTGACGGCCCAACATGAACTTTTGTTACAGAATGTAACAGAACACAATGTAACAGAGTGTAACATAATGTAACAGAACACAATGTAACAGAGTGTAACAGAATGTAACAGAACACAATGTAACAGAACACAATGTAACAGAACACAATGTAACAGAGTGTAACAGAATGTAACAGAACACAATGTAACAGAGTGTAACACAATGTAACAGAACACAATGTAACAGAACACAATGTAACAGAGTGTAACAGAATGTAACAGAACACAATGTAACAGAGTGTAACAGAATGTAACAGAACACAATGTAACAGAGTGTATGATGCTGATCCCATATGTTTGAACTCTGGTGTAACTCTGGTGAAACTTTTTTCCCAGTTTCCACTGGGACCTGTTTGTAGTTGAACACTGTACTGTACATACTGTACACTCCCATACAATCTAACATGCTGCAAGCATGTCACATGACTCATCAGCCTCCAGGGGAAAGAGGCGGATGAGAGGGAGGGAGAGGGAGAAAGAGAGAGAGAAGAGACTGATAGGCAGGAAGAAAGGGAGAGAGAGGGAGGGAGAGGGAGAAAGAGAGAGAGAAGAGACTGATAGGCAGAAAGAAAGGGAGAGAGAGGGAGGGATGTGCAGTCGTTTGTTTTACTGCTGCACTAACACAAAACAGGACACCCCTTACTCTTACAGCATGTGTGTGTTTGTGTGTGTGTGTGTGTGTGTGTGTGTGTGTGTGTGTGTGTGTGTGTGTGCGCGTGTGCGTGCGTGCGTGTGTGTGTGTGTGTGTGCGTGCGTGCGTGTGTGTGCGCACGTGCGTACTTGAGTGCGTAAGTGTGAATGTGTGTGTGTGTGTGTGTGTGTGTGTGTGTGTGTGTGTGTGTGTGTGTGCGTGCGTGCGTGCGTGCGTGCGTGCGTGCGTGCGTGCGTGCGTGCGTGCGTGCGTGCGTGTGCATACTTGAGTGCGTAAGTGTGAATGTGTGTGTGTGTGTCTTGGGGTGTTTGTATGTTTGCAACTAAGAGGGGAGGGGCACATGTTTTGTATGAGTTTGTTTGCATGCATCTGTGTTCACGTGTGTGTGTGGGGGGGGGGGCTAGTGGGCGGGTGGGTGTGTTGTTGGGTGAGTGGGCGGGTGTGGGGGGGGGGGGGGGGGCTAGTGGGCGGGTGGGTGTGTTGTTGGGTGAGTGGGCGGGTGTGGGGGGGGGGGGGGGGGGCTAGTGGGCGGGTGGGTGTGTTGTTGGGTGAGTGGGTGTGTGTGTGCGTGTGTGATGGAGGTAGTTAAAGCAGGAAGTGACAAACTGAAAGATGGGAACAGAATGTTCTATGGAGTGGCAACACAGAGGGTTGGGGTGGGGGCGGGTGGGGCTCTCTCACGCACACACACAGACACACACACATGCACACACAGACACACAAACACATGCACATGCACACACACACACCTAAAGGAACTTTATGTGAGACACACATACTTAAAATGGCACGTCATGCACACGTGCGCAGGAGCATAATGCCATGGGGGGAACATCTATACATGTACTCACTCCCTTCCATACTATGTATACTGTATACTGTGTGTGTGTGTGTGTGTGTGTGTGTGTGTGTGTGTGTGTGTGTGTGTGTGTTTGTTTATACACACACACAGATCACGAGAGATACAGTATATACTGTAGATAGGATATAGATATAGAGATATGTACACAAATGAGCCAACACACACACACACACACACACACACACACACACACACACACACACACACACACACACACACACACACACACACACACACACACACACACACACACACACACACACACACACTTTCCATGGAGGGGTTAAATAACCTCACATCAGTGGACCCTGTATATACAGTAAAAAAAAAATCTCAAAGTTGGTCAAAATATAAGGCAGGATATTCGATCAAAATAAGGCAGAATATCTGCTCATTTGCCCACTTGTGATTGGTCAAATATAGAACTTTCTTCCGGTTTGACGTCCTCTGTCCAGATTTGAATGGGCACAAGTACAGAATGTCTCTGGAGCATTCAAAGATTGTGGAATAGATAGACTGGCTTGAGAGACTAGTAGGGCTGGGCGATATGGACAAAATCTAATATCACAATATTTTTGACCACATACCTTGATACTATTGGTGCTTTCACAAAATATTTACATAAATAATCGTCAGTAATGTGGATTTAATGACTAAAGCCATATTCACACAGGACTATGCAGTAGTCGGCCTATAGAGCTCGACAGTCACGTGACTTTCTGTGACGTTTCCTCCCCCAGAAGTAAGTTCCCCATTCATTTTCTTAATAGACATTTAGAAAAATCCTTATATAACCAGTTTATAGGCTGGGACAAAGCCAACCCGTGACCGGGGGGGGGGGGAAATAAAATTGTTTCTTCCCCGTTGTTATTTTTTGTTTTTGCTCCAACTGAAATGTTTTATGGTCACTCACGATTAGAGGTAGACCATATCGGCTGGCCGATTAATCGGCGCCGATTATTGGCATTTTTAATTAATTGGCATCGGCCGCTGCCTGGTTCACAAGGCCGAATTTTACGACAGGGTAAAAACATGTAGCATGACAATTTATACTCGATGTTCACGATTACTACATGCACATCGGCCCCTGCAAACAGATGCGGGATTATAAATTCAAAATATGACGGAATTCCCGAAAATATGCACGATTCCCGCAATCCTGCGCCGAATTTCAGGCCCACACTCTTTGGTAATAATATTGAGAGAGTTTGGGAGACAAATCGTCTCCTAAACTCTGTGTTTGGGAGATGAATAATACAGTTGAATGAGGTCTCTCACATACGTGTTCTCCAGGCCCGGTTCTACGGGGGTGCAAAAGCATGCATTGCACCCTTATTTTAATTGTCTGCATGCTCAGTTAAAAAGTAAAAATAATAATAATAATAATAATAATAATAATAAATGCTACAGCTGCACACTTACTGTTGAATGATAGTTGTTGTTTTTCTTTGTTCTTTGATGTGATTTTATGGCTTTTTGGCACCTATATGTAACCTTTTAAGGTTGAGATAATTGTATTATCATTATATGGTCCAAATATTTCAGTAAAGCACTTGAAACACTTGAAATATTCTTACTTGGGTGGTATCATTCTACTTGAAATGATGGTCAAATGCATTATTTTTAGTAAAATAACATTTTTCGGCCGGCCGCCCGAGTGGGCCCGGCCTTTGGCCGGGCATCTGCACCCCTTCCTATCTAGGATGCACCCCTAGTCATCTTGTTCTGGAACCGGCCCTGGTGTTCTCCCTTAAATAGCCTCCCAGTCACTTCTGAAATCTACTGCAAAACCCAATGTATTTTTCTATTTCATTCATCAAATAAACAAATCTAAAGCATGTTACTGGCTAAGATAACCATCATGTTAGATGTATTTGTTATATTAGATTCTCAATGTGCATGAATGGATAATGGAACTACAGGCTACTTGTGTTTTTACCAAAATACTCCCATTCATTATTATATTTAAAATATTGTATTTTATCAAATGCAAAAAATAAAATACAATAATAAAATAATCTGCATTTATATCGGCCATTGAAAAACCCATATCGGGCAACCTCTACTCACGATTCAGTAGGTCACGGGTTGGCTTTGATCCAGCCTTAACACTCATTATATAAGGATCTTTCTAAATGTCTATGGAGAAAATGAATGGAGAACTCACTTCCGGGGCAGGGAACGTCACAGGAAGTCACGTGACTGTCAAGCTCTATTGGAGGTGCAGGAGAGGAGTTTCTGTTGGGAGCCTGTTGCTCCAGATCTGAGAGTGAAATTAACTGGAGTGATGATGGGTCAGACTGAGGATCTGGGTCATGGTACGTGACTCACTGTCACATGGTACGTGACTCACTGTCACATGGTACGTGACTCACTGTCACATGGTACATGACTCACTGTCACATGATAAGTGGCTGACATCTTGCTTTCTGTCACATGGCACATGGCTGACATCTTGCATTCTGTATAAAACAAACCCCAGAGAGGAACACCAACCCAACTCCATTCCAGCCTTATCGCTGCTCATCTCTCATTTCTGATG
>NC_139629.1:1024917-1034917 GCF_964638095.1 Poromitra crassiceps | reverse complement strand
CCAATCAGGCCAGGGTGTGGCTGTGTGTGTGTGTGTGTGTGGGTGGGGGGGTGTGTGTGTGTGTGTGTGTGATGTAAGAGAATGTGTTGAATCCACAACATCTTAACAACCACTCAGTCACACGATTTTAAATAATAGCAGCTGGATTAAGACCTGCCGTATTTTGTTACAAATGGTTACTCTAATCAACGCCATATGTAGGGCTGGGCGATATGGCATGACATCAATATCACAATGATAATAAAGATGTATATGTAACTGTGGCCAGCAGGTAGTGCTGTGCAGTAAGTCAACCGAGACGCTGTAGAGACACATGCTGGAGGTCATGGGTTTTAGCCTCCTTGCTAGAGCGTCCGCCTCCCATGTCGAAGGTCCCGGGTTCGATCTCCGGCGCACGTATGCAAAATCACATGTTAAATTAATGCACAATTGCATGGTAATGTTAGGTGTGAGACATTCACATTTTAAAGTCATAATTCCATTTCCTACCATACCTCATTTTGTGAGTGTAAAAAGAAAAGAAAAGAAAAGAAAAAAGAAAAGAAAAGAAAAGAAAAGAAAAGAAAAGAAAAGAAAAGAAAAGAAAAGAAGAAGAAAATATTGAGTCATCGCCCAACATGGTCTTATGTTCTATTTAAAGTTACATTCATAGTGTTTCTGCTTTATTTGTTGAACAGTCGAGAGCCAAAAGGAGACAATAGAGTATCACAAAAACAAAACGATGATTGTTCACTGTAGGGGATGGGAACTTGGGTTGTCAGGTTTTGTGTTTTTAGAGGAAGGAAGAACTCCCATCGAGACACTAGTAGGGAGTTTGGGTGCCTCTTCTCTCTATTTCAAAGAGGAAAATGATGAGGACTCTTCAGTGGGTTGTGTGATGTTTACTGAAGCACCAGGATTTCAGCAAAGCACTTTCATCATGGTGTGGCTTTCACACAATTTCCATCCACACATCGCACAATTCAGAGGAGCGTGTGTGACTATCTTTTTCCTGTTTGAAATTGATATGCTCCAGCAGTCAGAACTTGGGTGTTGGAACTGGGAGTGCACTCTTTTTTTCCATGTCTTATACCTCCTTTCTCTACACATCTCTGTTTAGAAGATGAGGTTGAGCAACCAGAAGCTGCAGAAGAGGAGGTAGCTGCTCCTGAGGACTCGGCTCCTGAAGACGCAGCACCAGAGGCCGATGGGGACCTGGAGCCTGAATCTATAGATGTGAGGAGTGGAAATGTTTCTTTAGTTTTAGTTTTTCTTGATTCTTTCTTCAAAATCAGTGTTTCCTCTATAACAGCTTTGTGCCACAAACCCTGCTAGCCATTTTTTGACACCATTGCAGAAGTCTAGTGTAGAATTGGCTGTGCGCAAAATTATAATGCCTAGATACGTTCCAATTGATACCTGCAAAAGATTGAGGTGCTGTGAGTGTAGGTCAAATCCTAAAGAAGATTGGTCTTGTCTTCAGCCCTAGTCTCCCATCCACTCTTTTTTTTTTCTTCTTTTTCTATTTTACAATATACAAACAGAACAGACGAACAGGCTCAGACACAGGAAAAGAAAAGAAAAAACAACAACAATAAATACATATTTACACTGTGGTGCTACTAGCCACATAAGGCGTTTATGTGCTTGTAAGAAATATTATACATGGGATCCCACGCAAGAGGGCCACGAGAAACCAACCAGGAGTCACCCGTCGCCCCTAACCTCATCGAGGTAGGCTAGAAATGGATCCCAGACAGCCGAAAACCTCTAGACTGAATTGGTCCTCAGGAACTTAAGTCTCTCCATCCGTATAGCAGAAGTCATGTCCGTCAACCACAATTGAAAGGAAGGTAGAGAGGGGGACTTCCATTCCTTTAGAATGAGTTTTTTGGCAACAGTTGTCCCCTGTGCTAGAGACTGTTGTACAGCTGTAGGGAAGTTCAGAGAGGACTCTGAAGATGGCAAGTTCTGCCTCTGGCTGGAGGGTTATCTTGTAGGCCCTAGAGTACCAATCAAATATTTTGGTCCAGAATCCCATCAGTGAAGGGCAGAACCAGAAGGCATGATGAGATAGTGTGCCCTCTGACACGTGACACCTGTCACACAGTGGTGAGACAGAAGGGAAGAACTTATGCTTGCAATAGTGAAGACGGTGAGCAACTTTAAATTGAATCAGCTGGTGTTCTCCTAGCCTAGGTAAACCCAGCCCCCACGTGAGCTGCTCTCAGAGTTCCTAGTGACTGAGAACAGGTCTGACTGAGAGCAGGTCACGTGGAGGCTGGGTTCACCCAGGCTAGTGTTCTCCCATGCACTCTTGAGTTGTAGCATAAGAGTCCGCTAAATTAACCTAAACAGCTGTTTTTTTAGGTTAGCTAGCTAACTAGGCAGCAGGCTAATTCAGCAAAGCACCCATTGTCAATGTTAACATGTGACTACTAGCGCTAACATACAGTATGCTCCTACTAAATAAGTTAGCTAGTGCACAACTGTATTTACAAGACATAAGATAGCAATGATGATAGGCTACAGTAGCTAGATAAACACACAATAGGTCAGATGGATTGGGGGGAATAAAGAGTTCCCCATCAGAAACAGCACAGAAATTAAATGTAACCTATGCATTAAGAGCAAGGACCTCCACTATGGCTACCAGAGGGAGTTTACATCAACTAAAAGCTCTTCCTCAACTGTTTTCTTCTTCTTCTTTTGATAGGAGGGTCTTGCTGGGCCCATAGGGCCCTATTCTCCCACAGGCCTTAGGTGCAAAAACTGGCCTTAAACGCAAAAAAACGTGCCTTGCGCCTGCCTCCGGAAGATAGCAACATGGCTTTACGCCCTGAAATGCGCTTTACGCGAAATAGGCGTGGCGCAGTGGCAGAATAGGCCAGAATGGGCGTTTCGGCCTTAAATACCGGCCTAATGATATCTTCCCTCCTGGCGTTAATTTAGCGCTTTGCGCTTTTGAAAACCAGGCTTATTCAGTGCGCCGCGGATATTCCAGGCACAGTTTCTGCTCTGCTGATCTCAGTTTGTGCCCCTCTCTCTCTCTCTCTCTCACTCCCTTGCTCAGACAGGCACAAGTCCGATAGAAAAAAGAAGTTGTTATACCGTACATACAACATGACAGTTTTTTCTAACATGACAGTTTTGAGCCTGTGACATTCAGAGGCTGTTGCATCATCCTACCTGTGCAGTGAAGGCGAGAGAAAACGATAGAGAAAAAGATAATTCTGGCCAAACAAATGTTCACTGCCTGGCTTCCCTGCCACAGCCACACATGTGAAATCTCCCAGCATGCATTGGGCTAATACATTTCAATAATAAATAGCATCCAAATTAGCCTAAATAGATAGAAATAGATGGAAATAATGTGTAATGTTACCACAACATGCAATTGTAGAACATTTCAATATTGGACAAAATAAAATCGCGAAATCAAAACACAACCCTATGTGAAACATATATGTCATCCTGGGGCTATATAAATCCCTCGTAGACCGTATGTGTAACAGATATGTCATCCTGGGCCTATACAGTATATATCCCTCGTAGATTTAACGTGATTTAGATAAGTGACAGCGTAACGCGGTTCTATCGTCATGTGCTATACTGTGATGTCTGCTCCAATAAATTGGCCCTACTTCACATTTAGTTTTACAATAAAAACACATTTCTGCAATGACTTTACATAATGTAGGCTATATTTATGTGCATCATCCTACCTGTAGCAGGGGAGATAAAACTATATCATTCTGGACAAACTTTCACCAATCTAATCTCATCATAGGGATACGCTATTTTTTTCTAGCCGATGCGTTTAGAACATTGTTTTCACTTTGATATTGCTATAGTGTAGCGTATTTACATGCTTGCAGTATTTAAACTGCAGTTAGATTGGTTTGAGAAGCATAATAATATGGAATAATAGCCTATATATGGAGACAGACAGACGGGATGAAGGGAGGGGGGGGAGCAGAGCGCTTGGCTTGTCTGGTTTTACTGGATTGCTCCGTGGAATTGGAGCTTAAAAGGCAAGCTTGTGACTCGTTTACTGCACTTCCCCAATGAGCAGACTGTGCATAATTTTACGCTTAAAAGGCGTGGTTGTAATGTTAAGGCTGCATGTAGCGCCGACACCAAGATATCGAGTGGGCTGGTCCACGCCCACTGATCTGCATTGCGCTGGGCGCTCAGCGCAGTTTATAGGCTGATGCAACGATAGGGGCCTATACCTATGTTATGGTAATTTCATGGGATTAAAATCTTGTCCTGAACACAGGAAGCACCAGCGGAACCAGAGACTCAGCCTGAATCTTCTGAGCCTGAGGCGGCAGAACCTGAAGCAGAGGCAGACCCTGATGCAGCTGACCCAGATGCAGCAGACCCAGATGCAGCAGACCCAGATGCAGCAGACCCAGACGCAGCAGACCCAGACGCAGCTGACCCAGACGCAGCTGACCCGGATGCAGCAGACACTGACGCAGCAGACACTGACGCAGCAGACCCAGATGCAGCAGACCCAGATGCAGCAGACCCAGACGCAGCAGACCCAGACGCAGCTGACCAAGACGCAGCAGACACTGATGCAGCTGACCCAGATGCAGCAGACCCAGATGCAGCTGACCCAGACGCAGCAGACACTGATGCAGCTGACCCAGATGCAGCTGACCCAGATGCAGCAGACACTGATGCTGGGGCAGCCCCGGATGCAGCAGCGGATGAGGATGCAGCAGCACCTCCAGCAGGTGAAGAAGGTGATCTACACAGCAGTGATTCTCACATTTTTTCATATCATGCTCACGGACCCGAATCTAGTACACATTAGGGCCACAGACCCCCATTTGACGAGATTTTAAGTTAAGACTCAACCATTTTTGCACAACCGTTTTGGCGCATTGAACCAGATGACAGAACAACCAACATGATCGAGTATACAGTTCTATTTTCGCACAATTTGAGCAATATACCTGCGTGTGCCGCTTGTAATAAATAGGCTACAAACTGTCGCAGTTGGAACCGTCAAAGGAGGGCAAACAGTAGGCTATTAACTTCTGCAGTCCAAAATGTAAATCCTGGCACCATGGCTGTTCCCCTGCTCTCCATTTGTGCAGCGCACGTTAAACGTGGATCTCCTGTGAGTAATCCTGGACAGATGTCTAACATTCACATTTCTCTGTAACCCTTGGAGCCCGAGGGTTAGTTAATTGTGTCGATTAGCCTGTTTTATCACCTCTCAATCAAAGCCAAAGGTTATGATTTCAAATCCAAGTAGCGGGGATTATCGCTGCACTCGCTTTGGAGTCATTTACATGCACACATGCGAGAGAGAGAGTGAAAAAGAGACAGAGAAAGAAGAGAGAGAGAGAGACTGGTATTGCATCATTGTCCATTCACACGTGCTCTGCTCTATCATGCTAACAGCTTATCCAGCAGAAACTGGTAGGCTAACTATCATGCTAACAGCTTAGCCAGCAGAAACTGGTAGGCTAACTATCATGCTAACAGCTTAGCCAGCAGAAACATAAGCCCTTTTCCCACATGCGCTTTGTACCGCAAAATGACCGGAACGTTGTCTAATGCCTGCATGTGAGAAAGGCGCCGTGCCGGTATAAGCGCGACCCCGTCGTCCCCGACATTTCACCACTCTCGACCCAGTCACAAGAGCGGTATGCTCTTAAGGTGAAGCAAGTGGAAACGGGTCCAGTCATTTTCCGCGACAGCGGTCCTTTAATCATGGGCGAAGTGTAGCCTACACAGGTTGCTTAATGTTCCAGCGGGCATAATCTAATCATTCGCGCACATTAAAGCAAACTGGCGAAATGATCTTGTGATAGCCTAATAAGAGCAGAATGTCAGCTTGCTGATTTCCGAAGGCAAGCCGGCGGACACATCAAACGAAGCCAGTCTGTAAAAAGTGCTTCAGCGACGCAGGTGAACGGATAAACATCGAACCAGCAACTATTTCTCTCTGACACGGATCCCAACTTCTTCAAAGTGCATCATCTAATCATTCGCGCACATCAAAGCAAACTACTTCCACACATTTCGCTTCATGCATTTGCGTGATAGGCTACAAGCGTTGGGCAGCTTGCCTTGCAAGCCTCTGCCATTCTCGCTTTGTCTGTCCTGTGTCAGGCTGCTGCGAATAAGTATGGAGGACTGAGTGAAGTTTTGCCGACCCCCCAAATAAGCTCCCCCCTCCCCTCTCCCCCCATCCCCCAACATACCGGCTATTTGACGACTAGATTCTCATATGCGCGCGCTAAGGTGTGAAGGGAAATTCAGGGAAATGTCCGATATTGACTTACAGGTAATTTTTCCGGTACGCATGTGGGAAAAGGGCTATAGTAGTAGATGAGAAATCCAAATGAGTGTCCAGTTGGTTGCTGTATGTCATGATAAAGCAGCCTTTCTGTTCGGGCTGTCGGTGTTAGCCGGCTCTGTTAGCCTGTTGGCTTGTCTGCCTGTTGCTGTATTAAATGAGCAATCACCTGTCTGCCGCCATGAATGGGCAGGAAGTGACATCACCGCCAGGAATCATGGGAGATGCAGTTCTTTATTCCCAGATGGCAAAATATACAATAAATCATAATAAATAGAATACATGGAGAGAGCATAAGCTGCTAATATCATAAGTAAACTTCATAAAATAATACTAGAAAGGAAGGTGGAAAAATATAGGCAAAATGGACGCTAACTAGTGTCCGTAACAGTACTACTGTATTACAGTACTGTTTCCTCCCTTACATTTTTGTCCCACCTGGGTTAATTTTGGTTGCACCAGGAAATAGGAAATCCCAGCAACAGGTGCAGTACCAAAGATTTACTGTATTTGGAAAACGATGTGTTTCGGCAGGTGGCCTTCGTCAGAGTTTGTGATTGGTTGGACCTCTTTCTAACTGCTAGATGATATGAAAGCATGAAATGGACCAAATTTGATTTTGATGAGCAATGCAATTCTTTGGATAACTGTACTGTTGTGCAGTGTATTGTTTCATCTTGCTATGTCCATACTATGTTGTATGTATGTACTGTACATGTTATGTACTGTACAATGTTCTGTGTCGGACCCCAATAAGAATAGCTGTAGCATTTGCTGCAGCTAATGGAGATCCCAATAAGCTAAATAAACGACCTGCTCATTCCATGCACCTTGTTAATTGGTGAACTTGTACCAGAATACCATTTCAACTTCTGTAATTGTGGTTACCTTTGTCACTGGTTTGACCATAGGCCGTATAAATATATGGGCGTAGCTTCGGTGACGTTGCCATTGGTTTTTTGGCGTTTTCACTGTCGCCATCTTGTTTATTTGGAGCCAGAAGTGACGCGAATTTGGACGAGAAGAGCCACAGTGCAGCCTGCTATTATTCTGTGATCAGCGAGCTGCGCAATTCCTGGACAGGCGATCTGTCAATCACACCCAACACTTTTTTATCCACCATAAACTCTTTTGGAAAGCGTTGAATGGATCCATAAATCAAGTGAGAAGTACGGTCATTTTCCCATTCACTTCCATGTACCGGACTTCTTTTTGCAGCCAGTACAGTCGCCCCCTGCAGGCCATTTGAAAGAAGTCAGGTTTAAGTTACTTCTGCATTGGCCTCACAAACAGAGCTACGAGCTAGCCCCTTGGCTTTGACAAACCCTAATGAAAGCCAGCCACATGTTGAGCTGATAAACGTTTGATCTGTGCTTGTGTTAAACAATACAGTACGCAGAACCACAATACAGTACGCAGAACCACAATACAGTAGACAGAACCACAATACAGTAGCCTACGCAGAACCACAATACAGTACGCAGAACCACATCCAACTGAAATAACTACAGTACGCAGAACCACATCCAACTGAAAGAACTCAGAATAAACAGATAAGATCAGTGATAGAACATTTCTTTCTCTCTTGTCCATCCCCTGCAGCTGAGGCTACGGAGCCAGAGGCTGAGCAGCCAGCAGTGCCTGTAGAGGAGCAGCCCGACACTGAAGATACTGCACAAGAAGAGGTTGGTAGAATGTCTCGACTTTTTAAACAAGATATGAAGAGAAGTCCACCTACTCTGACAAAATAATTGCTGACATGAAAGTAAAATTCACTTTGAATAATATGTGAATGGTGTAGACACTAAATTATGCGTAGGGTTATTTACTGTACTTATTGTGCATTATTAGGGGTTCAAGCTCTGAAGGGGCTGAAACCCTATTGTTTTTGTGCCGGTTTATTATTATCGTCGTTTTCCATCTGCCCCAACGCAAATTCTCGTGAGTTGGTAAATGCCAGAGACCTGAAATTTCGCACAATGACAGATATTGGTGGCTGGTTTCTGCTCCAAAAATATTTTTCGAATCGGCTTGAAGGTGGCGCTATAATTGAAGGTTTTACGTTAAAGGCCATAACTTCCACGCCGTTTGTCCGATTTTCAAAAAAATTTCCCCCCAGATGTTCAGGTGAAACTGCTCTACAAATTTGCCTCAAGGACCCTTAAGCTTCTGGCATACTCTTCGCGCACGCGCTGGAGGCGGGGCTCAGAGGAGGGCGCGCGCACTCTGCGCGGGCCAAAACAGAACATACTCAGTGCGCAGCTCCAGGCTCCAGGCAGTCTGAATGAAATTGAATGTAACGTTCCCAATTCTATGTATTAAATTATAAAAAACGACCCCTCCACATTTGGGAAGGCTAAGCCACACAACTAGTTCGTTATAATCGAACAGCATGCTTTGAAGGCGACTTTACGACGGTGAGGACTCAATCACAGCAGATATCCGCTGATAGCCTACCACGGAGATCTCAGGCACAGGCAGCAAAACCGACGCGCTGATAGAAAAATCTCCATGGACGCGCCGCGCTGCGCTCAGGCCTCACCCCCCGACACGCCCCGTGCGATGTCGTCATAATCGCCGTGCGCCCTATGCGCTTGGCTGGGCGCGAAGAGTATGCCAGAAGCTTTAAGGTCCGTCTGGAAAATGTTTGAGATATTTTGAAAAGTTTGGAAAACACATTTTTGACATCTCCTCCTAGACCGTTTGACCAATTTCCACCAAAATCGCCAGGAAGCATCTATGGACCAAGCTCTACAATCCTGAATTTTGGATTTTTGAAATCTACTTTCGTTTCGGAGATATTACTACTCGTTAAAGTTGTGAGAGGGCGTGGCCTCTCAGCTAAATTGTCATAACTTCATGACCAATTAACTCATTGAGTGCCAGCCACTTTTGGAGAACGGACGCTCCCAGTGCCAGAGTTTCAGAGCGTTTTCAGTGATTTCTCGAGGCCCACAGAATATTGTGTGATATTACTATGTAAACACCGAACACGCACAAAGAACGATGAGACTCTCTTCTATCATCTGCAAAGAAAAAGTTTATTGATCCGATTTTCCGTTCTTTAGGTATGAGCCGGAGAAGATAGGCTGTTTTGAGCAAAAAGACACTTTTCAAATTAGAAGCTGAGTTATTCCGCCTTTTGTGAAATGCAGCATTTCAAGCACATTCACTGAGTCTGAAGATAATATTTTCTGATGTAGTGACGTGGTGTAGTTGTGTGGTGCCTGCGTGCCCCACCCATCTCTCACCCCCTCAGCTGCAAACTCCTCCCCACACTAACACACAGCCTACACACGCACCCAGTCTGCTCTGTTTTTTTGCGCCGGCTCCCAGCGCGACACGGAAATGCCAAACCGGACTGCAGGGAAAGGTTTGGCCCTTCGGCGTCGGGTGCTGCCTTTCTGGCGGCTAATCGTGTGAAGAAACTATGCAGACAGACAGACAGAGGCAGAGGGGCTCAGTTGTGTGCACGGATTGACTGCTGTTCGCAGCCAACATAAGCTGCAGTCAGAGCCATCTATATGGCTCTGGCTGCAGCATGAGCGGTTTCTCTTTGATCACGGGGGTTTTTCCTGCTGTTTTCCGGACCTTCCTCTAATCTGGAGAGCACTGTCGCCACCTAATGGATCTGTAAAATAGGTTCTAGACCTCCAATAGCTACAATATTTGTACAGGAGATGTATCGGGCATTGA
>NC_139629.1:989917-1019917 GCF_964638095.1 Poromitra crassiceps | reverse complement strand
TCTGATGTTAGGATAAGGTACAGTATAATGTACACACAGCACATCATATAAAGACTCTGATGTTAGGATAAGGTACAGTATAATGTACACACAGCACATCATATAAAGGCTCTGATGTTAGGATAAGGTACAGTATAATGTACACACAGCACATCATATAGGGCTCTGATGTTAGGATAAGGTACAGTATAATGTACACACAGCACATCATATAAAGACTCTGATGTTAGGATAAGGTACAGTATAATGTACACACAGCACATCATATAAAGACTCTGATGTTAGGATAAGGTACAGTATCATGTACACACAGCACATCATATAAAGACTCTGATGTTAGGATAAGGTACAGTATAATGTACACACATCATATAAAGACTCTGATGTTAGGATAAGGTACAGTATAATGTACACACAGCACATCATATAAAGACTCTGATGTTAGGATAAGGTACAGTATAATGTACACACATCATATAAAGACTCTGATGTTAGAATAAGGTACAGTATAATGTACACACAGCACATCATATCCTTTCATCAGAGCCAGATTCACAGTGGTCCGCTGCAGGATGGAACCTGGGACTGCTCACAGACTGCTTCATGTCATGTGATCATTATCTCCGCCAGGCGAAGCCGGGAGGAGAGCATGTGTTTGATCCTGTGTGACTGTGTGTGTGTGTGTGTGTGTATGTGCGTGCGTGCGCGCGTGCGTGCGTGTGTGTGAGTTTGTGTGTGTGTGTGTGCGTGTGTGTGTGACTGTCTGTGCGTGTGTTCCCGTCTGCAGGCTATTTGTCTTACAGTTTTCACACTATATAACACATACAGGACCTCAAAACGTGCAGCTCATTGAGGAAAGGTGTGCTATCTATTACTTTGCTAAGAGGGTCGTTGTGCAATATTCAAGATTATGTGCCATTTCCCCCCATTCACTTGAATGGGGTTTTGAAAATGTTTGTATAAAAGTAGCTGTAGCTGATAAGCGCTACAAGCTACACAAGCTACCAAACTTGGTAGGTAGGTTCAGAGAGTCCCGTTTTACTATGGTCTAAGAAAGTACACCAATTGACCTGATGGATGGCGCTATAACAGCCCTCTTTACGTTTTGGTCCATAACTTTTGAACTGTAGGGTCTACAATCAAAATTATATTTCCCTGGATTCCTTGGGTCCTTATGCATCTATTGATATAGGACCTGTTCCAAAAAAAAAATGCTATTCCTCATACACATTTTGTCCAATCTTCACCAAACCATGAAGAAGACTGTCCTGCACAAAACCTCTGTCGTGCTTTTTTGACAAGTCTGCACCGTTGCGATATAATCGACTTCCAAAGTTTTTCACAAGAATCACCATAATTCAGGAACACATTGTCCGATGCTAACAAAACTTGTTACAGGTGTGCAGGTATGTACTCGCGAGCTAGTACATATTTGTGGGTGTAATTATGACTATAGGGGGCACTATAGCAATATTTAAAATTTAAAAAGCCATAACTTGGTGGTTGTAAAACACTATTCCTTTACTGTTGTTTTCTTTGGGTCTCAGCCGCCTCTATCCCCGGCCATTTCCGCCTTCGAGATTTGCAACCATTTTGAATTTTGTCGAGAAGTACTTTTTCGCTACTCCTACAAATTTGGTTTAATCTTCACCAAACCATGACACACAGCATGTCTGGACTGTCCTGCACAAAACCTCTGTAATGGTTTTTTTTAAGTCTGCATTGTTTTCATATAATCAACTTCCAAAGTTTGGTGGGTGGACCCAATTTCACACAAAAAAGTCCCACTATAAACATCATAATATCTGTGTTGGTTCACCTTTGATTGAAAAATGTTTCTGCCAGATTAAAGACAACTCATTATGTGACGTTGACTGAATTGTTTTTTTCTAAATGTGCACCTTAGTTGTTTTCCTTGTTAGGCGTAGCGGTGCCTGGCGGAGATCTGCACTCCTCTGAGTGCACTTTTCTACTTATAGAGTGTAATGGGGCAGCAGTCTGGCGTAGCGAGCAGGGAGTCTTCCCTTCATCACATCATCATCATCATCATCAAAGCATCTGCTAAAGTGTTCATGAGCAAAACATTGAATCCTTACCAGCTGAGGGACTCTATCCTCAGCTGAACTATAAAGTGATGCCAGCGAAAAGAGGAAATACCTGGATCAATGAAGCATCACATTATTATCACCTAATATACTCATACTGATTCTTCCAGATGCTGGATTGAGCTTGGAGGATGCTCTGGGCGGAGACACCGCTGAACCACAGCCGGGCCAGGGCAGGATGAGTGGAGATTCTGGGGGTCAGTAAACACTATTACTGTAACAAGTACCGTTCATTCATCTATTAGACAAATAACAACCAAAACTGTCCCATCCAAGGGTTTAGAGCAATGACGCAAGAGCAGTTAGCAATGCTAGCTAGTATTGCTTAACCTATGAGCTAGCTTCCCCGCCTCTTCCTTTCCATTGCAACTGGCAGTAGGGTATGAAAAAGTAATGACATCAAACCATGAGACAGCCATCTTGGCCCCTAGTCTGCTACCAAAACCTTCTTGAAGTAATACATATTTCGACCAAATGGTTCGTAGCGCTCTGTTTCCTAAGGCTATGCCTCATAAAGTGCGGCTTCAGACACAAACGGGGTCACGGCCGTTCTGTTGGTGGATCTCTCGTGGTTCTGTTTTAATGAGCTTGGTTCCCATGGCAAGAGAACATTTGACTCGTTTGGCGACTGCTTCGAGAAAGGTTAAGAAAACTTGCCGTAAGGGACTTTTTAAAGATAATTTGCCTGCGTAGCGGGAAAAAAACATAAGAAACTCGTCTCCGAAGTTCAGCCTTTATTCGTCATGTAGAAACTGACTCACTATAATTATTATAATCTGGTGAAAAGCATTGTGCCTTAGTGCTCTGTGATTAGTGGCTTTGTCAAGCAGCAGCAGCTACAGTCATGTCAGACAGATACAGACAGGCAGACAGCCTACACATGGAGCACAGCAAAGATCAGAGGGAGACATAGAGGGAGTGTGTACAGTGTGTGTGTGTGTGTGTGTGTGTGTGTGTGTGTGTGTGTGTGTGTGTGTGTGTGTGTGTGTGTGTGTGTGTGTGTGTGTGTGTGTGTGTGTGTGTGTGTGTGTGTGTGTGTGTGTGTGTGGCCGCTCTCTCAGACCGGTTAGGACAGAAACCCTAGAACTCTAATGCCTCTAAGGTATAAACTACTAGAAAAAGAATAACCCATTTCTTTTCTCTCACTCTCACTCTCTCTCCTCTTCCTCTCTCTGTCTTTCCTTATCACTGCACATCTCTCTCTCTCTCTCTCTCTCTCTCTCTGTCTCTCTCTCTCTCTCTCTCTCTCTCTCTGTCTCTCTCTCCCTCTCTCTCTGTCTCTCTCTCTCTCTCTCTCTCTCTCTCTCTCTCTCTGACATCATTCTCTTACATATCTCTTGCACTATTTAAACATGTAATGATAATTGTTTTTTCCTCTCTGTGCTCCCCCCCCCTCTCTCTCTCTCTCTCTCTCTCTCCTTAGCACACACTTCTGAGGCCACAGGAGAAGGTGAGGGTCTTGCTGTTCACAGCCAAAATAATAATAATGAAAATAAAACAATCTTCACGTAACATCTGCACACCACCATGAGCCCAAAGCACAGAACCCCTGTCAGACAGATCTGTCAGACAGATCGGCAGCCACAGTGGAAGCAGTTAGGACTTCTGTTGCCTGGTGAAACACACAGGATATTACCGGCATGCCTCTGACAATACAAGCAGGATACGAAATTCCGCGGAAAAGTGCCTCTCCCCTTTTGTTACTGCTCCAAAGAAATGTTTGAAAATGGCCCCAAATGTCTTTACAAGTGTTTGTAGACGTGCCAAAACGCTACTTTTTAGATTCTTCCCCAATTGAACCGGACGCTGATCTCTTCAAATTATCTTCTGTTCCCGTTTGCCAGCTGTGAAGAAGATGGCATGTCAGGTGCATGTTTGTGCCTGTCTCTCCTCACATGTGAAGAAGATAGCATGTCAGGTGCATGTTTGTACCTGTCTCTCCTCACATGTGAAGAAGATAGCATGTCAGGTGCATGTTTGTGCCTGTCTCTCCTCACATGTGAAGAAGATAGCATGTCAGGTGCATGTTTGTACCTGTCTCTCCTCAGATGTGAAGAAGATAGCATGTCAGGTGCATGTTTGTGCCTGTCTCTCCTCACATGTGAAGAAGATAGCATGTCAGGTGCATGTTTGTGCCTGTCTCTCCTCACATGTGAAGAAGATAGAATGTCAGGTGCATGTTTGTGCCTGTCTCTCCTCACATGTGAAGAAGATGGCATGTCAGGTGCATGTTTGTGCCTGTCTCTCCTCACATGTGAAGAAGATAGCATGTCAGGTGCATGTTTGTACCTGTCTCTCCTCACATGTGAAGAAGATAGCATGTCAGGTGCATGTTTGTACATGTCTCTCCTCACATGTGAAGAAGATAGCATGTCAGGTGCATGTTTGTGCCTGTCTCTCCTCACATGTGAAGAAGATAGCATGTCAGGTGCATGTTTGTGCCTGTCTCTCCTCACATGTGAAGAAGATAGAATGTCAGGTGCATGTTTGTGCCTGTCTCTCCTCACATGTGAAGAAGATAGCATGTCAGGTGCATGTTTGTGCCTGTCTCTCCTCACATGTGAAGAAGATAGCATGTCAGGTGCATGTTTGTACCTGTCTCTCCTCACATGTGAAGAAGATAGCATGTCAGGTGCATGTTTGTACCTGTCTCTCCTCACATGTGAAGAAGATAGCATGTCAGGTGCATGTTTGTGCCTGTCTCTCCTCACATGTGAAGAAGATAGCATGTCAGGTGCATGTTTGTACCTGTCTCTCCTCACATGTGAAGAAGATAGCATGTCAGGTGCATGTTTGTACCTGTCTCTCCTCACATGTGAAGAAGATAGCATGTCAGGTGCATGTTTGTACCTGTCTCTCCTCAGATGTGAAGAAGATAGCATGTCAGGTGCATGTTTGTACCTGTCTCTCCTCACATGTGAAGAAGATAGCATGTCAGGTGCATGTTTGTGCCTGTCTCTCCTCACATGTGAAGAAGATAGCATGTCAGGTGCATGTTTGTACCTGTCTCTCCTCAGATGTGAAGAAGATAGCATGTCAGGTGCATGTTTGTGCCTGTCTCTCCTCACATGTGAAGAAGATAGCATGTCAGGTGCATGTTTGTGCCTGTCTCTCCTCACATGTGAAGAAGATAGCATGTCAGGTGCATGTTTGTGCCTGTCTCTCCTCACATGTGAAGAAGATAGCATGTCAGGTGCATGTTTGTACCTGTCTCTCCTCACATGTGAAGAAGATAGCATGTCAGGTGCATGTTTGTACCTGTCTCTCCTCACATGTGAAGAAGATAGCATGTCAGGTGCATGTTTGTACCTGTCTCTCCTCAGATGTGAAGAAGATAGCATGTCAGGTGCATGTTTGTGCCTGTCTCTCCTCACATGTGAAGAAGATAGCATGTCAGGTGCATGTTTGTGCCTGTCTCTCCTCACATGTGAAGAAGATAGCATGTCAGGTGCATGTTTGTGCCTGTCTCTCCTCACATGTGAAGAAGATAGCATGTCAGGTGCATGTTTGTACCTGTCTCTCCTCACATGTGAAGAAGATAGCATGTCAGGTGCATGTTTGTGCCTGTCTCTCCTCACATGTGAAGAAGATAGCATGTCAGGTGCATGTTTGTGCCTGTCTCTCCTCACATGTGAAGAAGATAGCATGTCAGGTGCATGTTTGTGCCTGTCTCTCCTCACATGTGAAGAAGATAGCATGTCAGGTGCATGTTTGTGCCTGTCTCTCCTCACATGTGAAGAAGATAGCATGTCAGGTGCATGTTTGTGCCTGTCTCTCCTCACATATCTGGGGTGTGACGCCCACATAGTTCACATGCAGTCAGTTCGCTTCAGCAGGTTCTCTCTACAGATTTACCACACAAGGGTTTGGTGCTTTGAGCTCATATCATACATTAAAAAGAAATGTGTTTAGAAATGGTCAAGTGGCATGTGTTTATATATGTTGATATGTTTATGTATGTTGATATGTTTATGTATGTTGATATGTTTATGTATGTTGATATGTTTATGTATGTTGATATGTTTATGTATGTTCATGTGCTCTCCATCCTAAAAAGCAGCAGCACCCGAGGCCCAGGGTGAGTTGTGCTTCTTTCTTTCTTTTTCTTTCTTTCTTTCTTTCTTTCTTTCTTTCTTTCTTTCTTTCTTTCTTTCTTTCTTTCTTTCTTTCTTTCTTTCTTTCTTTCTTTCTTTCTTTCTTTCTTTCTTTCTTTCTTTCTTTGAATGAATGAATGAATGGATTTATTTATTTGATAAATAAAAAAATACACATCACAAGCATACAGTACAAAATAATTCATCAGGATGACACAAAAAAGTTGGATTTGCATTGTGGCCCTGCCCCCGACACAACAAACATCAATATAGAACAATCAAGAATCAAAAGAAGTGATACAAACCAACGTGCTACATATTATATATATATATATATATATATATATATATATATATATATATATATATATATATATATATATATATATATATATAGTATATTACTGAATCTTACTTAGCACGACATTTTTCAGGAGATTTTTAAAACTGTTCCGAGAATTAGCAGCTTTAATTTGGTTATGGATCTTGTTCCACTCCTCCGCCTCCATGTGGAGGAGGAATGTACTTCCTTTTTAGGTTGGCTAGTAGTTTCAAGTTCGCTGCACTAGCCCTCGTGTTCAGGCTATGAGTGTCCCGAACAAACTGGAAGTACTTAGTAAAGTACTTTTGAACTGTACCTTGTAGCCAATTCAACTCTTTAAAATGGTTTGGGCTAATGTGCGTTCTTGGACTGAGGTTAAGGATGACCCTCATTAGTTTGTTTTGGGCTTTTTGAAGCCTGTCTTTTGATCTTTCTTTCCGATTCTTATGTTTTCATAAGAATCTTCTCGGCCCAATGAAGAGCAGGTAATCCTTCAAGTCAAATGAATACAGAAAAATAGCCCAAATCTGGGGTTACAAGCTTTTCACACGACAACAGGAAAATGTAGCGTGTGTGTGTGATAAGGGTTTTGGCTGCTGAGCACATGCTATTCCCACACATGTCTGTTTCCACAGCCGCATCATGTGAGATACTGTCCACATGCATGTACTCTACATCATGCTACATAGACAAATACCTCCCATGTGTGTGTGTGTGTGTGTGTGTGTGTGTGTGTGTGTGTGTGTGTGTGTGTGTGTGTGTGTGTGTATGTGTGTGTGTGTGTGTGTGTGTGTGTGTGTGTGTGTGTGTGTGTGTGTGTGTGTGTGTGTGTGTGTGTGTGTGTGTGTGTGTGTGCGTGTGTGTTTCCTTGTGTGTTTGTGCTATTATATGCCTATGCCCAAATCAGCCATTTTGTGTCTAAGATGCAGGAAGCAACACAAGATCAAAATTAGACAGGGTGCACTCAGGGTGCACTGACATAAATTACCGTATATGTTTCCCTGTAGCAGAGGAACAGCAAACTGGATCTCCCCAGCGTACTTGCAGCGTTTAACGGTCAGAAAAAGACACTAGATGGACACACGGCGTAAGCTGGCCGCAGCTCAAACCTTGAAACCTAAACTAAGTAGTATAGCAGAGAATATAAATCTTCCCACTATTCCTATTTGCTGTAAACTAAACTAAGAAGAAAAGAAAATACTGAAGACAAAAATGTGTTAACTCTTCTTGTTTTAGTTATGATAACTGCTAATTATGTTACTTCATCCTGTGGAGCTAAGCTCCCTTGGTGGAGCTGATTAACGGGCCTTTATACAGGAGAGTGAGTTTAACCAACGTACTCGCTACCACTTGCCACTCACGAGGTCTCACAGTCATTCGGTTACACTATACTGTTGAATATAATCTAAAGGTGCGTTCACACCGAGATATTTATTTTTCGCTCTGTCGCTCAAGTCAACCCTTTGGAATCGCTCTGTCGCTCTGTTTAAATCGCTCATCAACAGGCACACGAAATGACGGACATGTGGGGGATATAACGTTACGCAATGTCATGATATTTGTCCACTACGAGCCACCGTCATTGTTTACAAGCTAAAGCCTATCAGCGTGCTCCTAATGCGAGCTCCATACCGGTAGGACAGACTTCACTTCATGTCAGCTGTCAGCCTGTCAATGCGGTTTGTTGCCACACAATAAACCAGCGGTTTGTTCCAAGCCAGTGTGATCCTTGACTCGCTCTCACACGGCAGCCAATCAGCGTTGAGCGGCGAGCGACTGATGCCAGCGTATTTTCGCTCGAGTTGGGATATTTCATCTCGAGCGACGAGCAAATTTTCTCCCTATCGCTCTGTCTCTGCCACCCGGACGCCCAGCGATTTTTCTCCCAGGCGAATATACGCTCAATCGCTCGTTTGCATTGACTTTGTATGTAAACTCGACGCCAGCGAAAAACTTTAATAGGTTGGTGTGAACGCACCTTAACACTATTTTCTAATGCACAGGTATTTAATTGGACCATGAAGTTAGTATTTTTGTTCATTAACTTTGTAATAAAGACATATACTATGTCTTTTCCCCTTACACCTCAATTTAAATGCATATAAAACATTAGTTACAGCAAAATGTTAAGCTCACTTTAGCAATACTTTCACTTCTGCCAGTTTTTGCCTTTGTGATACCGCCATTGTCTCGTGTGTCTGATACAAAATCTTAAACATCATAAATACATCAGAACTAACTGTCCCCTCCAACCAAAGGAATGAGGGTATTTGGCAACAGAGATTTCTTGGGTTGGTATTTACTGGTAAATGTTCTGTTAGTTTACCCCCCGCGGTGTCCCTAGCGTCCCTACCCAAACCTACGCCCATGCTTCAATGACGTCGACTATCTGAGGAAACAAACTCAAACAGGCCTTGCAAGGAAATAGTTTGTTTCATGGTTGGAAATCATCACTAACTCCTATCCAGTGAAGCAGAATTGTACATCTCCTCCTCCCTTGTAACTGCTACATGCGTCATCCTAATTTGGATTTCATTTTCACTTTAGTTAAGTTAAAGCAGCTACGAGCAAGATTTTCGATTGTTATTAAACAGTCTAAATTTAATATCGATGCCTCACATCTTACCTCAGATAGTAGACGAGACCAACGCTGAGTAGTCTTGCTTGAACGCCGAGTGAATCGGTGAGTGTTGTCTTGATGATTAGTCTGTCAGCGGGCCGGGGCAGATCAGGAAGTGAAATGAAACGGTTTGTGGCAGCCACTTCGGCCATAACCACAAAATAACAAAATTACTTTCAAACAAACTGTTAGAATATAATGAGAGATGTTCGCGAGAGTAGAAAACCCTTTGATGTAGAGAGGAAATCCATCCTTCTTGTTTTGGGTCTGTTGCT
Organism: Poromitra crassiceps; assembly: GCF_964638095.1. Classification (NCBI taxonomy): domain Eukaryota; kingdom Metazoa; phylum Chordata; class Actinopteri; order Beryciformes; family Melamphaidae; genus Poromitra; species Poromitra crassiceps. Next base: position 1,010,501 of record NC_139629.1, on the reverse strand, counting down.
AGGCAGAGCGAAACGGTTTACGGCAGCTGTAAACAGTTGCTAGGCAGAGCGAAACGGTTTATGGCCGTAGCAGCAGACCCAAAACAGCTGTCTACGTTCTGCTCTCGCGAACATCTGTCGTTATATTGTAACAGTTTGTTTGAAAGTAATTTTGTAATTTTGTGGTTATGGCCGAAGTGGCTCCCGCAAACCGTTTCATTTCACTTCCTGATCTGCCCCGGCCCGCTGACAGACTAATCATCAAGACAACACTGGCCGATTCACTCAGCGTTCAAGCGAGACTACTCGGTGTTGGTCTCGTCTACTATCTGAGGTGAGATGTGAGGCATCGATATTAAATTTAGACTGTTTAATAACAATCAAAAATCTTGCTCGTAGCTGCTTTAACTCTACATCACTTTTTGAGTTCAACTAATTTCATTGTCATCTTGGCAATGTAGATTTATCCTAAACTAGTTCAGCTCAGGTCAAGACCCAGTTTTTACTAGTTCACCCTGTGGAAATAGATGATTGAAATTGCTATTTCAAATGTTCAGTCTTTAGGGTGTATGTATTTCTGAGAGAGAAAGGATAGGCATGTAGAAGGTGTTTCGGTAGTGTGTGTGTGTGTGTGTGTGTGTGTGTGTGTGTGTGTGTGTGTGTGTGTGTGTGTGTGTGTGTGTGTGTGTGTGTGTGTGTGTGTGTGTGTGTGTGTGTGTGTGTGTGAGTGTGCATGCGTGCATGCGTGCGTGTGTGTTTATGTTTTTCTTTGATCTTGACTATGGTTGCTATCTGCTGTATGCTATGACTCGGCACCAAAACTATTCTGAGGTGTCACAGCGTTGTTGTCATAGCAACTGTCTCACAGGTGCAGACAGAATTGCGAGGCCACTCGGATCGTTTCTGGGGCTCTAATTATGGGATAACTGAGTGAAAGGAGATCAGAAACAAGACAATTCTCTCTCTCTCTCTCTCGCACGCACGCACGCACGCACGCACGCACGCACGCACGCACGCACGCACACACACACACACACACACACACACACACACACACACACACACACACACACACACACACACACACACACACAGAAGGGAGCCTGAGAAGTACATGTCAGTCTCATGGCTGGATTGTCATCCATTATTTCAGCCACATGTGCCACCTAGTGGTGATTCTCAAAATTACAAATAAATAACATTTCACTGAAAAGCCACAATCAATAGAATATTATTCATCAGACAACCTTGTAATACGATACCGGATAACACCACCTTAAATGACCACAAATGGTAAAACTGATTTCATAATAGAATTCATAAATAACATTCTGATTCTACTGTATGTTTATGAGAACAACACAATGTGATGCACTTGTGTCATTGATTTGCTTGTTTTTGTTTCTCACAGCGAGCAGCTCCAGCTCAATAGCTGGCATCCTGTGTACAGTGGGTGTGGCCATAGTGGGAGCGATCATTGGATACTACACCTACCAGAAGAAGAAACTCTGCTTCAAAAATAGAGAGGGTAACTATCTAGCTGACCAAAGTGGCTTTTAAACATGAAGTCTGGATCATGTCTGGCTAGCACGAGTTTTACCTTTTTAAACATGAGGGGTTTTTGTTTAGATACAACTGGATATTAGCTAAACTCTGATCATGCACTGCGCATTCATTGAACGAGGAAATGGGTGTGGAAATGGGTGTGGGCGTGGATCAACTCAGCTGTTCATAATGTGATTGGCTAGCGCACCTCTTTCGCGTGGACGCGCGCCTGTGCACGAGCGAAAAACGTGCGCGTGCACAGGCAGATCCCAGGTCCACTTACCTAGTAGAAAACCAGCGTCGTAGTATCAGTTAACTAGATAGCTTTGATCCTGTTCAGTCAAACCAGATCAAAGGGACTTATCGCTGTTAAACTAGCTTCGTAGTACAGGCTCCAGGTCTGTCTGTCTCTCAGGTGTAATAATCCCACAACGATCACGGCTTTAACAAGCGTCACAGGCTGTGTAAACAGTGTAAAGTGGGCTCTAAGCGTCATGCCCATTGTAAAAAATTAGTTAGACCAAAACCGTGTTTCGCCCCTAACTGGAATGCTGTTTAATCATGTTACAAAGTCGGGCATTTTAACATGGGGGGGAATGCCTATACTGCCCCTGCCCCAACGCCTAGTGGCCATTCGAGGAACTACAGCTTTTCAATTTACTTCCGCGTCATCAGAGGGAAGGGGGTGGGCCTGCCCACTGGTCGTGAGGCTAGACCAGTTGAGAACCACTGCTCTAGACCAGTGGTTCCCAAACTGGAACCACTGGTTGCAAAAGGTCGCACTTGTAAATGTTTAAATAAAGGCTAAATAAAAAATAATAATACTGGAGTACGCATCCCCCTAGGGGTAAGTGGATGTACTACAGGGGGTACTTGAGAGAAAGGGGAAAATGGAAAAATGTACAAATAAATCATGAAAATAAATGTAACGTAATAATGAATCTGCTGAGGAAGCACTAATTGCAACTCTTTCACTCCATTTCTTATTTTGTTATGTTATATTCTTCAAAAGGTGGGTTACCAGGGAAAGGGAGGGGGTGGGAAGGGAACAGGGTAATGCTACTTCTGTCAGGTGCCCACATAACATGAAATGGGCGGGGTCAATCACAATCAAGTCACACACATCCTGCATAGTGATACTGCTGATTCAGCCCAGCTCTCATTTACAGTCAACATGATGCTAACTGAAGAATAGGCTGTTCAGCTTCAGCTTCTAGGGCAAAAGTCACATTCTGCACTTTATGTTTTTTATCCAAATGTTGCGTGATGTTATGACTGTTTTCTATGTTTTTATGTTTTGCTGCAACCCAAAGTGCCCTTCTGGGACATACGAATAAACTTGAAGTTGAACTTGAACATTCAGATTCACAGCTCGTATGTTTACTTTATGTTCTATATGTGCTAGAACATACATGTATGTTCTTTAGAACATCCTCCTTGGTCTCAGTGGAGATGTGTGTCAGCACAGCACCGCTCAGAGAGGGACAATCTCCTCATATTTACTACAGGGGGCAGTAGTGAGGACACAAAGTGATCTCTCTTAAGGAGTAGGGAAAACATTAAATTATTGTTTTATTATTGTTGTTATATTATGAATTAAATACATGTGAAATCCAAATTGACATATGATGCCTGACCTGCCTCTCCCTATCTCTCTGTGTGTGTGTGTGTGTGTGTGTGTGTGTGTGTGTGTGTGTGTGTGTGTGTGTGTGTGTGTGTGTGTGTGTGTGTGTGTGTGTGTGTGTGTGTCTCTCTCTCTCTCTCTCTCTCTCATTAGCAGCAGATCCGGAAGTGCCCCGCAAAGCTGACCCAGCAGAGGCCCAGTCAGACCCCCAGGGTATGACACACACACAAGCCCCTTCCAAACATGCAGTGGAATCCGGATTATAACCAAACAATTAGCCGGCTTATGCGCACTCCCGCGAGTGCGGATCATGACCATCTGAGCCCCTAGTATAGGATCCGCATTATTGGAAAAGCAGCTGTTATGTCTGAGTGGGCGGGTGGTGGCACTTTACAAATAATTAATGTCCCAGTGATCATTATTTTCATGAATGGACGTAGGCTAGCGTTAGTTACGTGGCTGGATTATTTGGAAGAGAGCCAAATTAGGTGAGTAAACAAGTAAAAGTTGAATTGTTTCTTTGTCCCCCATCTGCCAGTTTAAAAATGCAACAAGGAGATGATAGCCTACTACTAGAGTTGCGCGATCTTGACCTCAGTCAGATTGTCAATCGCCACCCTTTGACATCGCCAATACACGATGTCATCGCGGAAGCACATGGCTAATTAATATGGACATTAACATCCATATTAATTAGCCATGTGCTTCAGCTGCGCTCGGGTACTTTGCTAACTTAGCATTGATGCTAGCGGGACTTACCCAGCTATCGTCATTGCCTGCTTACTGCTGCTGGCTGGTAATGTTAATCCCATGTCAGAAAAAGTCTCCAGATTTGTCGCTAATGTTAGTCTCTTCTGAGAAAGATTGTCTCCAGGAGGGTCTGAAAAGTTGTCTCGAGTTGGATGCAGCCAGGTATTGTGACTCGACAGCCAGTGTTGTGACTGTGAGCGTCCAAGCTAAAGATGCTCTTATACTCGAGCAAAGCTCCGTGGGGGTGGGGCCCCGCGAGTCTCCGCGAGTCACCGTGCAGACCCCGCGCTGGGGCTGATGCCATTATACTCAGAAAGTGATCAGCATGTATTGTACAATGGTGAGAACAGCCCGTGAAAAGTCGCAATGAAACGCTATTATGTGCAGTACTGAGTGCGCTTTCACTCTCAACGAAACGACCGCACATCAGCACATGAAGGACTAACCAAACTTGTTTTTACTGAAAGCCGTTTTACTTCTCAGCCCTGATTGCCTACTCTGTGCTGCTTTTAATCTCTCTCAATAATGCTCTCAACACAACACATTTACTTGGTGAAATTACTAAAAACGAACAGTTGCAAATCAAAGTTTATAGCCTACCACATGGGTCAAGAAATGTGGCAAAAACACAACTCAGTGTTCAGGGTTCAGTGGCTTGAAAGCGGCCATGTTTGGAGAGAAGCTGTGCGTTGCTCGCGCTGTGAGAAAAAAAAGGCGAGCGCCCGACGGAGGTAGCGAATAACCACGGCCAACAAATTTACGTCATTTGACATGCCCGGCCCTCGCTCCACCCCCGCGCCCTTCACGGCAGGGTGAGCATAATTCAGCCTTAACACAGCTGCGGAGAGGAGCTGACTGACTGACAGCCTATATCGAGACATAGGCCTAGCTTAACTTTTGTGGGGAGAAATAAATTGAAAACTAGTCAGATATGACTTGAATGCCACTTGTAAAATAAATCACCCACAGTGATTGACGACGGTGCGACCACTATTTTGACTGGGCAACTTTTGGCCGATGTAACAAAGGCAAGCGCTCATTTTTGGCACATTGCCACCCCTCGTTATTGCCTGAATGGTCGGAATGGATCCTTCGTTAAAAATGCATGTTTTTGAATGGAGTTTGGTTACAGATTCGCTAAAGCTGTTTCCATATCACATTTCTTGTTATCGATACACGCTACCGCACCCCCTCCCCCTGCCCACTGGCAGAGAGAATACGGACCATTTCCAGCTGTTTCTAAACACAGACTCCTCATGTCTAGAAAGGTAAAACCGGAAAATATCCTGCTCTGGCTAGCCGGACATGATCCAGACTTCATGTTTAGAAGAGGCTACACACACACACACACACACACACACACACACACACACACACACACACACACACACACACACACACACACACACACACACACACACACACACACACACACACACTCACACAATGAGTACACTTTTACTTTGAAATGTTGTGACCTTTACACTGACCTCTGTGTATTTTTGCTTTTATTGCAGTCCTTAGCAACCTGCTGAACTCTTCCTAGACCAACAATGATCACATGACTGCCTGGACCAACCGCAGTCAAGTGGCGAGCTCACTGCCTCGATCCACTCGGCCGTAGAGCTGCAGTATGTTACTGTGAGGCCCCAGTGTGGGGCTGTGTGTGTGTGTGTGTCTGTGTGTGTGTGTGTGTGTGTGTGTGTGTGTGTGTGTGTGTGTGTGTGTGTGTGCGTGTGCGTTTGCGTTTGCGTGTGTGTGTGTGTGTGTGCGTTTGCGTGCGTGCGTGCGTGCGTGCGTGCCTCTGCATACATGTGTGGAGAAGTAGGAGTTCAATCAGAAAACGTGAGTTAATGTGTGTGGAAAAATAGGGATTTTGTGATTGTTACATTATAATCCATTAAACTGATGGACGACATTTTCAACTTAAAGCCAAATCCGACTTGTAAACTAAATAATAGTGTTTTTTCCCTCTAGTATCCATGAGAACGAGATTTAATCTCCTATTATTAGTTATGACCATAAGATGGCTAAAACAATTATAGAATAACTTTTGTTATGTTTATTTGTATGACTGCAATCCAGTTATTGTCATATAATGTGAATGTATATCAGATGTGTTACAGTAAGTAACATGTAGTTGCAGCATTGTAAACCAATATTACAGATGTAGACATTGTAGAAGTCCTGCTTTTTACTGCATACTTACAACAATCCTTGTGCACCTTTGCTCAAACTGCGGGAAGAAATTGTGGAAATTTTAAATGATTTAATGTTTTCAATCAATGGGATCAATGGGAGAGATAAATATCTCTTTTACTCTCCTGTGCAATATTACATAAAGAATGTCTACAGTGGCTGCTGCGGTACTAATGCAAGGCAGATGCGTAACGAGGGACTTCTATATATGACTACCACTGTACTTCCTGGATTCTGGAGATGCTGTTATATGGTCCAATCCCTGTTTAGCGGACCAGTGATGTCACTGTATGTGTGTGTGTGTGTGTGTGTGTGTGTGTACTTTGATTGGTGACGGGCTTAGTTTTAAATCGTCATGGGTGACTACCACTTCCCCTCAGTCAATTTAGGACAGTCATTAGAAATGGATGAAATTGCTAATTAGAAAAAGCCAAAACATCCATATAGACCCTTTGCACAGCAGCCATTTTGAGTGTCAAAGCAAGGTAAACACAGTTGTAACCAATAGCATTAACGAGGAACACCTGTTATTGGTTATACCTGTATTTACCCTGCTTTGACACCTTAAAATGGCTGCTGTGAAAACGGCCTATTCCTTTATGGCGGAACACAAGCAATTTCTATGTCAGCGCTTCAATGTGCATTTTCAATTAACTGAAGCGCCAAAATCGATACAAAATTCATTACAAAATTCTTCCTCAAAATTCTTCAAAACCTCGAACTAATTTACAGAAATCATCTCTTTACTTCCTTTCATATTAAGATGAAGATATTCCCTTCCTAAATGTACTGGCGTGGGACACAGTGAAGTCCGACCCAGCTTCTGTTAATGGATGAGTGTTCATCTGAAATGTGATCATGTTAGATGTTGTTCTGATCTAGTATTATGATCTATGTCAATCTAGTTGTGATGCAGTAACTTCTCCTCTATAGTGCCTTACACTGACACAGACTGGCCTGACCCACCCAGAGACATAGAGCAGTGCTTCTCAACCGCCCCCCAAAACACTTTGGGCTGGGGCTCGCTACACCCCCTCCCGCCACTACCCACCCCGACGACAGTGTGCATGCATTCACTCACTCACTCACTCACTCACTCAAGCTTTATGAGACATTCAATCATTGGTATGCAAGATTTAATCATCAATGGAGAAAAAAGTATATTTTTTCTTTTCTTTTTTGACAATCATCCCACGACCCCCTAAACCCTAATCTTGCGACCCCCAGGTTGAGAAGCACTGACACAGAGTACAGGGAGAAGAGTCGGGCTGCTTAAGTGAAAACAGAGACGAAAGTAGTTTCAGATACTGTATATATCCAAATAAACGAGGAGTTCTTGGTTTATCTTTAAACAAGTTTTGACTTTTGAACATGTTCATGTAGGCTACTTTAGATTTTAACACACCTCAAATTGTATAGCTCATTCGTCTCAGTTTGCCTTTACTGGAACTGTTTTGTGTCCAGAACTACTTTTTGTGAATGTTGTGTTCAGAACTCTTGGAGTCTCTGTTGATTTCAGTGGTGAAACTCTCTCCGCTCTACGTCTGTTTTGGAGTATTGATCAAGCCAGTTGCTGTTACTGTGTGTTTTTTTTATTACTCTTATCTCCACGTTACAAATATCACTCATTTACATGGCATGTATAGATCAGCGGTGCCTCAAAGCTGACCCAAACTGTCTTCAGACAACTTGTTTCCTGGGCTATTTTGTGCTCAATATTGTAGAATGGCCCAGAAGCAGCGCTCTTACTAAAAAAGAAACTCACCTAACCCTATTTCACCGCTGTAGCACAATAGTAACAGCTTGGGAATGTCTTTTCATTGCCTTCTTATTTGATGCCTTACAGGTTTGTACTCCTCCCCTTTACATTTTCAAATAGGGTTACTGGGATATGCATAGCCTACTGCATAGTGCCGCAGTTTGTGTGACGTGTAACTTGTCTTTGCACCGCATAGCTGTAATACAGGACAGAGACTGTTGCTAGCAGCCTAGCCTCAAGCTGAATGAGATGAATAGTCTGTGATGTCACTATGGATAAACTCTACTGTACATACTGTAGGCCAGACCCTGGGTCAATGCTCCGTTTGGAATCCCTTCATATCCTTTATTCTGTGATCGACTGAGTTTGTCTGGCACATTGGAACCAACAGAAAGCTCATTCTGCATTATACTACCACCTGGTGGTGAGTGAGAATACACAAAACGTCTACTAGAATAGTAGCAGCTGTCTCCGACATATTGATCCCTTTGAAACACGGAAATAGCCCTTTGATTGCAGCTGCTCACGTGAATTTAAACGTTATTGACGGGAATGTGAAAAGATCATTGATCCAGGTGTCTGCAGGACACATGCAGGACACATGCAGGACACATGCAGTACACATGCAGGACACATGCAGTACACATGCAGTACACATGCACAGGCCCAATCCTTACTCAAGCCAAAAGGAGCGATTCCTCCTAAAGGAAACTGAGATGGAATCGTAGGAAGCTAAAAGCCAGGAGTGGACAGGAGGACTGGACAGTGAGGTATTGGGGTATCAAACATGCACAGTGACATAACCAATCAGGCTTACTGTATCTACAAGAGTGGAAACTGCCACCGCACAATGATCACAACCCCAATACCTGCTGCCTTCTGCTGTTGTCCAGTCCTGCATTTACTGAGAGCCGAGCAGTCACATTCCTTATCATCAAAACAGAGACACAAACATTTGGATCATGGCGTCCAAACCAGAATGTATCTGAGGAAATCTCCACTTGTCGGCTCCTGAAGTGCACTTCCTGGATAACGCTCGGGCATTAATCACAGCCCAGCCCAGTCCTGCCTTATACACACTGCCTGTCAACCCCCCCCCCCCCCCCCCCAAGAGGGGAGTAATATGATCATCATAAAAAAGAACAATGAAACAAGCAGAGATGTCTTGTAGGTGATTTTAATAACACAATCTCTTTGGGAGAAGCACTTTCCTATCCTGTATACATCTTGATTCATTAAACATATTTAGACAATTCATGTTGGTTTAGTGTAGGACTCTACTTTTTATTTAAGTATGCTGTCTTTTTTTTAACTGTCTTCTTAATTTGATCATCTGGCACTTGTTTTGTTTTGTTCTTTTCTTTTCTTTGTGAATTGTGTAAATAATGTTTGAGGAGTCAATAAAAGAGTTTTTGTGGGGGTTGCTGTCCAGTCTCCATGCTGTCTGTCTGTCTGTCTGTCTGTCTGTCTGTCTGTCTGTCTGTCTGTCTGTCTGTCTGACTGTCTGTCTGTCTGTCTGCCTGTCTGTCTGTCTGTCTGTCTGTCTGTCTGTCTGTCTGTCTGTCTGTCTGTCTGACTGTCTGTCTGTCTGTCTGCCTGTCTGTCTGTCTGTCTGTCTGTCTGTCTGTCTGTCTGTCTGATTCATATTTTTTTATTACAGTAATATAGAGTACCGCAGGGATGATGTGTTTTTGGAGGCTTTATCCAGAAATCGCCGGCATTTGGTTCTTCAGTGGAAAAGTCTATGGGGGTTTTAGAATGGGGATTTCACTTAAATGCATAAAATAAGGTCTGTGGTTAACAAAAGTTTATGGGAACGTGAATTTTGGTTCAGCATGATTCTCTTCACAAACGTGATTTTTTTTTGTTCTAAAATAATTTCAATAGCATGACTATTGAAATTATTTTAGAGTGTGCGTGTCAGCGTGCAATGTGCATGTGTGTTTCGGTCATACTTTCTGGCAAGCGAGAATAAACGCGACATGAACTGAAATATTTGATATGTCAGGTATTTGTAACAGTGAATGCACACACACACACACACACACACACACACACACACACAGTCTGGAGTTAGTGAGTGATTGTGACTGACAGGTCTATAAAGACAAGCTTGTGCACACACACACACACACACACACACAGTCTGGAGTGTGTGAGTGATTGTGACTGACAGGTCTATAAAGACAAGCTTGTGCACACACACACACACACACACACACAGTCTGGAGTTAGTGAGTGATTGTGACTGACAGGTCTATAAAGACAAGCCTGCGGCCCTCAGAAATGAGATGTGGGAATTCTCTTTAAAGGTCTTCTCACCACACACAAACACATTCATCGCATACTGCACCTACTTAATCACATGAGCTGATGAGTCACCTTCATTCTGCATACACAAGCCATAAAAATACTAATTAACATTGCAAGCAGCCACTGGTAAGATCAGCTGATAATCACTCATCAACGATTTTGTTTTTGATTCCAAGTCAATTAAACCTAATTATCTTTCACAATTGAAACTAATTCAGCTGTGTGGGTCACTAATTCATCTGTGTTGGACTGAATCCCAGAACTTTTCAAATTTGTATAGTCTAGATTTTTTTAAATGTAGCAAAGAGTGCATTTACAGTGTACAAAAACCCTCTGGCAATATGCAGGTAATCTTCTCTATATAATCAAGTTGAAGTTGTGTGCATGTGTATCTTTAATGCACGCTCACACCTCAGGTCAGATTGGGCTGAAGATGTGTTAGAATCCAGGGAAGGTCATAAAGTCCTCCTGTACTGGGGCTGGTTGCACAAACGCCACAAAAGATTGTCCGAGTCATAAAATAAAATTGGTTGCACAAAATACCCTTACATGTGAGTCTTCTCCTTAAGATTTCCTTAAAATGTTTAATCTTATGGACAAGACTTAAGGATTTTTTGTGCAACCAATTTTACTTTATGGAAAACTCTGACTTTAAGGAAAATCTGAACTCACAGGTGATTTATGACATCACTTATGATGTCATCAGTGGGACAGACAGAGAAAGAGATCCCGTCATCTCAATGGGACTCACCTGGTTAAATAAAGGTGTATTAATATATATATATATATATATATATATATATATATATAACCTGGTTAAATAAAGGTTTAATAATTGTATTTTTTTTTTACCATTTTACCTGGCGCATTTACTCTAGACATTACGGCACGTGGTATGTGCGCTCAGTCAGTCAGTACGGTAGAGGCAGTGGGTGTGGCCAATGACGTCGGCGGAGAGTGGGAAGTGTGACATTTTTACTGTGGAGTATGAATCGCTGTATTGTGCCGTTATGAGGTGAGTCCATCTGGCCAGTTTGTACTATTTTAGAACAACTTGACACTTCTTCCGAATTCTAAAACCAACTAAAAGACTTTAGCTGAAACTATAAAAGTGGACGATGTGTGTGATTGGGTTTTTGCTGCTGACTTTATTTGAGCATAAACTACACAGCGTGAACAACAGGTATTTAGTTTGCAGCTATGTTCTGCACCACCAGTTTGCCCAGGAAAGATGTGCTGCGTGTGACTTCTTGCTATGTGGAGGAGTTAATCATTGTGTGCAGTGATCAGTGAGCAACGCGAGCCATCTCGGCCAGACCAAATAATGATTTACAGGCCAATGATAACATATTGACCTAGTTTAGTCTCGAAGTGTGCTCATTATCTAGGCTACTTGTACTCTTGTACTTGTTACAAATTAAACGGTGCCTCTTGTAAAACACTAGCTGCCATATCTTTCAAGAACAGAATGAATGAGTGCAAAGATGAAAGGAAATCATTACCCACCCTTTCTCTAGTATTCCTCATGCTAAAGACAGGATCTAGTATTCCTCACGCTAAAGACAGGATCTAGTATTCCTCATGCTAAAGACAGGATCTAGTTCCTCACGCTAAAGACAGGATCTAGTATTCCTCATGCTAAAGACAGGATCTAGTTCCTCACGCTAAAGACAGGATCTAGTTCCTCACGCTAAAGACAGGATCTAGTATTCCTCACGCTAAAGACAGGATCTAGTATTCCTCTCGCTAAAGACAGGATCTAGTATTCCTCACGCTAAAGACAGGATCTAGTATTCCTCACGCTAAAGACAGGATCTAGTATTCCTCACGCTAAAGACAGGATCTAGTATTCCTCATGCTAAAGACAGGATCTAGTATTCCTCACGCTAAAGACAGGATCTAGTATTCCTCACGCTAAAGACAGGATCTAGTATTCCTCATGCTAAAGACAGGATCTAGTATTCCTCACGCTAAAGACAGGATCTAGTATTCCTCACGCTAAAGACAGGATCTAGTATTCCTCATGCTAAAGACAGGATCTAGTATTCCTCACGCTAAAGACAGGATCTAGTATTCCTCACGCTAAAGACAGGATCTAGTTCCTCACGCTAAAGACAGGATCTAGTATTCCTCACGCTAAAGACAGGATCTAGTTCCTCACGCTAAAGACAGGATCTAGTATTCCTCACGCTAAAGACAGGATCTAGTATTCCTCACGCTAAAGACAGGATCTAGTATTCCTCACGCTAAAGACAGGATCTAGTATTCCTCACGCTAAAGACAGGATCTAGTTCTATATAAATGGGGTCAGAGCCAGTTGTCCATCATTTTGGCTGCCATTACTCAATGAAGAGTGAGATGTTTGAGAGATGCATGCTTGGTTCGCAGGAGCAAAGCTGGTGTTGGAATACAAGTCAGAGAGGAAGACGTCATCAACTAGAGGCAATTGTCTGTGGACAGAAATTGACCTATTAATTTTGTGCAAAAAACAGGTAGAGGCTTGCTGAGCAGTGGCAACATCTCCTCTGGTCGGACAGCTGATGAATAGCCTATGTGTGAGAACCCTGAGAGTCTCCCACACTGAAGGATCTCTTTCCTGGTCATCAATACGTCAGTGATGATCAGTTATAACACAAACTGCAGAAAAAGCATGTTTTGACAGAATCGTTTATACTCTAACGTTGACTTAAAGCCTCTTTCACAACATGGGCCTTATGCCTTGTTTTGCTACAGCAACCAAAGATGTATTATAGAGAGCCAAAGTGACTGCCTGCTTCCTGCTTCAGCACTGTACCAGAGATTTTCATCCGCCATTTATTTTCCCATAGACATTTTGTAAAATGCTTATGAAAATAGTTTTACTTCGTCAAACCAAACGGTTCAGATATATTTAGAATCGGGAGAGACCATAGAACATTTCACTCCAACCAAAACTAAAAAAAACAATACAGAAAAAACATTTTCTTTAAATCTGCGATTTTCTTACATTTTGATCCAAGTGAAATGTTATGTGGTCTCTCCTGTTTCTAAATATATCTGAACCGTTTGGTTTGACAAAGTAAAACTATTTTTATAAGCATTTTACGAAATGTCTATGGGAAAATAAATGGTGGATGAAAACTCTGGTACAGTGCTGAAGCAGGAAGTGAAGTTCCACTTTGGCTCTCTATTACTGATGAGTTCACATGAAATAAAGTGGAGCCTGAGGCCTGCAGAAAACACTTGTGTTTAGTTTGTTTGTGCCATAAAGCCAAGTTCTGTTCCAACAGAACATAGGAGCTGCCTGTAGGAGGCAGTGCTACGAGGCAGATAACAAGTTCGGCACTGCCCCCCTCTAGTGATACTGTATGAAAAAAACAAATCCCCCTAATTACACTCTGTGGAATATGGCAATTAAGTTGGTTAAAAAACAACAACCCTTCAATATGTTGTGTAGCTGCTTCTATGTATTAGTAACTGACTGTGCACTTATATACATACTACATAGACATATTTGAAAATGCAAATTTGGTGTGTCTGTGTGTGTGGTTTCAGTGTTTTTAAGGCATTGCTTACCGTCAACAAATGGAAACGATTGTGACGGTAAGCAATGCATTAAAAACACTGGCTTTATAAATGGCCTTTGAACTTTCACCTTTAGGCCCCTCCCACTGGCCCCTCGTGTCCTCTTCCTGCTTGTGACAGTACTTCCTGCTGTCATGGGAGCAGAGGCGGACAGGATGCCCAACTTCGTTCTGATGATGGTGGATGACTTGGGCATCGGCGATGTGGGATGCTACGGTAATGATACCATCAGGTAACCCTCTAGCAATGTGTGTGTGTTGCGGTCAGCGCGGTTATAACTGCGGCCCGCGCATCACTACTGTACAGTAGGGGTGGGAATCACCAGATGCCCACGATACGATACCGAAACGATACTTGAGTCACGATACGATAGTATTGCGATACTGCGATATTTTCGATATTGCGATATATCGATATTGCGATATATTGAATATTGCGATATTTCGATATATTGCGATTTCTTACTTTTTCAACTGCAAATGATGTCCCCAAAGGAAAACTTTGTCAACATCTGGTTTATATATAATTTTCCAGTCTGTACATCCGACTTCAACCATTTTATTGCAGCAACATTGTCAAGTAGACAGACCAACAACTTTCATAAAGTCATGTCATAGTTGCATGCACCTGACAAACTGAACTGTTTGTTACAGTCTACTTACAGTCCACCTTAACTGGATGTGTGTGTGGACTACTGTACTTATGTAGTTTTTGCAACTTCACTTCACTTACACAAAACATCTTGTGCAGCCCATTCAGTAACTGGGGAATTTGTAAATGACTGTTATGACAAAACTGTTACTGTTAAAACAAAAAAATATGCTACCGTTTGTTTACTGCTGGCCTTGGAACTAAAGTTTATAGTAGCCCGGTGGCCTGGCATGGCCTGCAAAAAAAAAATATATATATTTTATTTTGCAATATCGATACAATATCGTCAGGCAAAATATCGCGATACTGTGGTGTATCGATTTTTTCCCCCACCCCTACTGTACAGTCTGAAAAGCATTATCTCTCTCCTCTCTCTCTCTGTCTCTCTCTCTCTCTCTCTCCTCTCTCTCTCTCTCTCTCTCCTCTCTCCTCTCTCTCTCTCTCTCTCCTCTCTCTCTCCTCTCTCTCTCTCTCTCTCTCCTCTCTCTCTCTCTCCTCTCTCCTCTCTCTCTCCTCTCCTCTCTCTCTCTCTCTCTCTCTCTCTCCTCTCTCTCTCCTCTCTCTCTCTCTCTCTCTCTCTCTCTCTCTCTCTCTCCTCTTTCTCTCCTCTCTCTCTTTCTCTCTCCTCTCTCCTCTCTCTCTCCTCTCTCTCGTTCTCTCTCTGTCTGTTTTCATTATTTCCATCGCCATCACCATCTTATTCTGCTTACTGCATCACCTTTGTCCTTTATCTCTCATCTCTACCTCCTTCCAATGTGATGCTAGTAAACTTCATTTGCATCTATTTAAAGGGGGACTGACCCCCCCAGATTTCTTGCAAAATGGTATTCTACTTGATTTGAAAACTCTGCAGGCAAGATGGCCGCCTATACTCCCTTCTGTACCCTGGCAGAATAAACTGTCATAACTTGGCCAATAAGTATGTAAGATACAAAATAAAATAAATTATAATGTCTTTAATTTGTTGTAGAATGCAGAGGACATGTAACTGTTTAGTTAAACTCGCATTCCAGGAATATTGTATTTACTGCGCTGCTCTAAACATAACGTAAGTGGCTCGAGACTGTATCGTCCCGAAACCCACTCGCTTTGCGCCAGAACACAATCGATTTGGGGGTGGAACACGCCAGGATTGGCCAACGCCAACGCCATTGCCCAGAACTGTCAAATCAAATCATCGACAGAGACGCTATGGCCCGCCTCCCAGTATTTTCAGTGTATCAGAGATAGAGAACGATAAATGATAAATGGCGTAAATGGCTATGGCGTAATCGCGTGTGTCGCTGAAATGAGCCGTCTCAAAGCGATTACATGGAATGATCAGCGGGAAGCGTCACCAAGAATTTCACTCTGGAGGGTGGTTTCAAAATGTGTCGTTTCCGAAGCCCAAATTCACCGTCGCCGTCTAAAAGGGAGGCACCAACGATACAATAATTCCCCGTCAACATAGGAAACCGTCCTCGTGTGTCTATCTCTCTTCACACTGTCTCTGCCTCTCTTTAAAGCCGTTTTCACACATGCGCTTTATACTGGGAAATGACCAGAAAGTGGTCTATGCCTTTCATGTGTGAAAATTGTTTTCCGTCATCGCGGACATTTCACCAGTTCGTAGGTTGTCAGAAGAGCGGTATGTCTGCTTCATGTGTGGGCGTGCAGATTTCCCCCCTCCCCTCTCTGCTCTCTCTGGCCAGTCCTTCAGTCAGCAGCCCGACACACAGGACACAGCAGCTTCTAGTCTGAAGCCGCCCAACGCTTGTTGAGAAAGCAAATGCACAAAGCGAAATGTGGAAGTATTTTGCTTACTTATGTTGCTGACAGTGAAGGCAAGCCCGGACACATCAAACGAAGCCAGTCTGTAAAAAGTGCTTCAACGCGACGCAGGTGAACGGATCCCAACTTCTTCAAATATTTCAGTTCAAAGACTGGTTAGCGAATGTGAAGGATACAACATACATGCCCTCTTAAGTCAAACGAGTGTGATTTATTGTGTGACAAGCGAACTTATTTCACCATCAGAGTTTTGCCGACCCCCAAAATAAGATTCCCCATCCAAGTGCACACGTCACTCCCCACCCGCTCTGCAGTGCCCCCCCCCCCCCCCCCCCCCCGACCCCCCTCAAATACAGCTTATTTGACGGATATATTCACACATGTGAGCCCTTAGGTGTGAAGGGAAATTCCAGGAAATGGCCGATATTGATTTACAGGCAATGTTCCTGTACGCATGTGTGAAAACGGCTTAAGTGTCTATCTCTCTTCACACTGTCTCTGCCTCTCTTTAAGTGTCTATCTCTCTTCACACTGTCTCTGCCGCTGCTCAATCTCTTCTATCTCTTCATTCTGCCTATCTCATGTATGTCCTCTGTCCCTGCAGGACTCTTAACATTAATGTATGTCCTCTGTCCCTGCAGGACTCCTAACATTAATGTATGTCCTCTGTCCCTGCAGGACTCTTAACTCATTCATGGCCAGTTTAGGACTGCCAATATTTAGCACAGGCCAAAGATTTTCATAATTGTTGGTCATCTTTCAAGACCCACAGTAAATTATCTATTAGCACCAAAGTGATTTGCAATACCTCAAAATGAAGATGTACGTCTCTGGGTTCACCAGAAAAAAAAAGTGAGCTTTTAGCATGTTCTGTACTCTACTTATAGCCATTTATATACACCCTGTTTTCACCCAAAAGGTCTCTCTGAGAAGAAAAACAGGAGAAAAGGCGATTTTTGTAAATCACACAATCTCAGGCAGAACTCGCTCTCAATTCTTTTATTTTGAACTGTATTGACATCAGACATGTAAATATTATTCGTTATGACACAAATGACAAAATAAATAAATATATATATATATATATACTGTATATACATGTACATACATATACAAGTGCTTTTTTTACATTCAACAATACAGTTTACTCAGTGTGAGTGAGTGTGCAGACAGACAGACAGACAGACAGACACACAGACAGACAGACAGACAGACAGACAGACAGACACACACACAGACAGACAGACAGACACACACACACACACACACACACACACACACACACGATCCCCCTTTTATCTTCGTTACGTTGTTTCCGGGTCTGAGTACTGCTGGCGTCTGCTGCTGTGACTGCCGCTTCTGCCTTGTTAGCTGTTCGTGTGTTTATTTTGTTTTGTTCTGGTCCACCCGTCCTCGTCCATGTCTCCCTGTCCTATACTCCCTGCTGTTTGATCGTTCCCGTTTTCCCCTCGGCTATTCAACACGTCCTCACCGCCCTCTGGATTACCCGTCAAACTGATCGATCATTTCCTCATTCCTCCGATGATCAAACACATCTCTGGATTACTTTCTCCCGTTTTCTCCCGGCTGGCACACAGGAAGGCGACCAGCTCGTGCAGCGCGCCGAGGGGCGTTTCAATGGTGTTTCTCCTCTCTGCACAAAGAAGCGTTTATCCGTTTTCTGTTTTTCCTCCTGCTTAATTTCAAAACAACAGCTGCGGTATGTGTTTGTTCACGTCTTGTCGGCTTGTCTTAGATGCCAGGGACCTCTGATAACATGTCACAGGCTGGGGAAGTGTTTGAACTACACGCTGCACTAATAAAAACAAAAACACGTCAAACACGTCATTGGCCCTGAGGGCTATTCCTGATAACACGTCAAAGACGTCTTTGGCCATTAATGAGTTAACATGAATGTATGTCCTCTGTCCCTGCAGGACTCTTAACATTCATGTATGTCCTCTGTCCCTGCAGGACTCCTAACATGAATGTATGTCCTCTGTCCCTGCAGGACTCCTAACATGAATGTATGTCCTCTGTCCCTGCAGGACTCCTAACATGAATGTATGTCCTCTGTCCCTGCAGGACTCCTAACATGAATGTATGTCCTCTGTCCTTGCAGGACTCTTAACATGAATGTATGTCCTCTGTCCCTGCAGGACTCCTAACATGAATGTATGTCCTCTGTCCCTGCAGGACTCCTAACATGAATGTATGTCCTCTGTCCCTGCAGGACTCCTAACATGAATGTATGTCCTCTGTCCCTGCAGGACTCCTAACATGAATGTATGTCCTCTGTCCCTGCAGGACTCCTAACATGAATGTATGTCCTATGTCCTTGCAGGACTCTTAACATTAATGTATGTCCTCTGTCCCTGCAGGACTCCTAACATGAATGTATGTCCTCTGTCCCTGCAGGACTCCTAACATGAATGTATGTCCTCTGTCCCTGCAGGACTAACATGAATGTATGTCCTCTGTCCCTGCAGGACTCCTAACATTAATGTATGTCCTCTGTCCCTGCAGGACTCTTAACATGAATGTATGTCCTCTGTCCCTGCAGGACTCCTAACATGAATGTATGTCCTCTGTCCCTGCAGGACTCTTAACATGAATGTATGTCCTCTGTCCCTGCAGGACTCCTAACATTAATGTATGTCCTCTGTCCCTGCAGGACTCCTAACATGAATGTATGTCCTCTGTCCCTGCAGGACTCCTAACATGAATGTATGTCCTCTGTCCCTGCAGGACTCCTAACATGAATGTATGTCCTCTGTCCCTGCAGGACTCCTAACATGAATGTATGTCCTCTGTCCCTGCAGGACTCCTAACATGAATGTATGTCCTCTGTCCCTGCAGGACTCCTAACATGAATGTATGTCCTCTGTCCCTGCAGGACTCCTAACATTAATGTATGTCCTCTGTCCCTGCAGGACTCCTAACATGAATGTATGTCCTCTGTCCCTGCAGGACTCCTAACATCGACAGACTGGCTTCAGAAGGGGTCAAGCTGAGTCAGCACATTGCAGCTGCTCCTCTCTGCACCCCGAGTCGAGCCGCTTTCCTGACGGGACGCTACGCACTGCGCTCAGGTAGAACACACACACACACACACACACACACAGACACACACACACACACTTACACACTACGCACTGCGCTCAGGTAGAACACACACTTACACACACACACACACACACACACAGACACACACACACACACTTACACACACACTTACACACTACGCACTGCGCTCAGGTAGAACACACACTTACACACACACACACACACACACACACACACACACACACACACACACACACACACACAGACACACACACACACACTTACACACACACTTACACACTACGCACTGCGCTCAGGTAGAACACACACTTACACACACACACACACACACACACACACACACAGACACACACACACACAATTACACACACACTTACACACTACGCACTGCGCTCAGGTAGAACACACACTTACACACACACACACACTTACACACTACGCACTGCGCTCAGGTAGAACACGCACTTACATACACACACACACTACACACATTTACACACTACGCACTGCGCTCAGGTAGCACACACACATTTGATACTTTGATGAAAGTATCAAAATTGTAGGGTCTCTCAATTGTGTGTGTGTGTGTGTGTGTGTGTGTGTGTGTGTGTGTGTGTGTGTGTGTGTGTGTGCAGGGCTGGGCAGTACGGGCCGTGTGCAGGTGCTGCTGTTCCTGGGTGGGGCGGGGGGGCTTCCCCCCAGTGAGAGCACGTTCGCTAAGAGGCTGCAGCAGCAGGGCTACACCACCGGGCTAGTGGGTAAGACCAGCAGGGATACACCACCAGCCTGTGTGTGTGTGTGTGTGTGTGTGTGTGTGTGTGTGTGTGTGTGTGTGTGTGTGTCTGTGTGTCTGTGTGTGTGTGTGTGTGTGTGTGTGTGTGTGTGTGTGTGTGTGTGTGTGTGTGTGTGTGTGTTGTGTGTGTGTGTGTGTGTGTGTGTGTGTGTGTGTGTGTGTGTGTGTGTGTGTGTGTGTGTGTGTGTGTGTGTCTAGTCTCAGCACCAGACCCATGACAGTTCTTATGCTGATACACTATGTTACTGCATGCTGCAGATGTCTGGGACACTTCCCCTCAGCCAGCTGGGGTCGGAAGTGGTTCACTTGGCCAGTGATTGGCCAGTGGTGGATTCACTCCACCAATCAGTAAGGTCTTTGCCATCGACACGGTAGACCCAGCCCATTTTTCGAACCGCTCTCTCATTGGCGCTACGACCTGTCACTCATTCAATTTCAACCCGCCCTCAAACTCCAGAAGTGGCTGTGAAGTGGCACAGACTCATTTATGTAGCATGCAGAGCTGGGGAGAGACTAGTGTGCATCTGGCTATGTCTCTTCCTGCCTTTCT
>NC_139629.1:969917-982417 GCF_964638095.1 Poromitra crassiceps | reverse complement strand
ACACAGTACACAGTACACTACATACCAAGATGCACTGCACAGTAATCTACATACCAAGATGCACTACACAGTACACAGTACACTACATACCAAGATGCACTACACAGTACACTACATACCAAGATGCACTGCACAGTACACTACATACCAAGATGCACTGCACAGTACACTACATACCAAGATGCACTGCACAGTACACTACATACCAAGATGCACTGCACAGTACACAGTACACTACATACCAAGATGCACTGCACAGTACACTACATACCAAGTCTTTTCATATGAGACAGATGCACTGCACAGTACACCGTACACTACATACCAAGTCTTTTCATACAAGACAGCAATACTTTGAGACGTAGTTGTTATATATTCTAAGCAGAGATGAATTATAAATGCATTGTAAACATGTTATATGTATGTATGTATGTATATATATATATATATATATATATATATATATTTTATTTATATAATAATATATTATTATATATATTATATATTTATATTTATATTTATATATATAATGTTGTGGGTAAACATATATATCAGTAACACTCTGATGTGTTTGTAGGTGAAGTGACAGACACGGTGGATTCCCTGGGCCTAGCCAGTAACACTCTGATGTACTTTACATCAGACCACGGTGGGCACATAGAGGCTGCTGACGCCCGCGGCCAGAAGGGAGGCTGGAACGGCATCTATAAAGGTAGATGACAGAAGGGAGGCTGGAACGGCATCTATAAAGGTAGATGACAGAAGGGAGGCTGGAACGGCATCTTTAAAGGTAGATGACAGAAGGGAGGCTGGAACGGCATCTATAAAGGTAGATGACAGAAGGGAGGCTGGAACGGCATCTATAAAGGTAGATGACAGAAGGGAGGCTGGAACGGCATCTATAAAGGTAGATGACAGAAGGGAGGCTGGAACGGCATCTTTAAAGGTAGATGACAGAAGGGAGGCTGGAACAGCATCTTTAAAGGTAGATGACAGAAGGGAGGCTGGAACGGCATCTTTAAAGGTAGATGACAGAAGGGAGGCTGGAACGGCATCTATAAAGGTAGATGACAGAAGGGAGGCTGGAACGGCATCTTTAAAGGTAGATGACAGAAGGGAGGCTGGAACGGCCTCTTTAAAGGTAGATGACAGAAGGGAGGCTGGAACGGCATCTTTAAAGGTAGATGACAGAAGGGAGGCTGGAACGACATCTTTAAAGGTAGATGACAGAAGGGAGGCTGGAACGACATCTTTAAAGGTAGATGACAGAAGGGAGGCTGGAACAGCATCTTTAAAGGTAGATGACAGAAGGGAGGCTGGAACGGCATCTTTAAAGGTAGATGACAGAAGGGAGGCTGGAACGGCATCTTTAAAGGTAGATGACAGAAGGGAGGCTGGAACAGCCTCTTTAAAGGTAGATGACAGAAGGGAGGCTGGAACGGCATCTTTAAAGGTAGATGACAGAAGGGAGGCTGGAACAGCATCTTTAAAGGTAGATGACAGAAGGGAGGCTGGAACGGCATCTATAAAGGTAGATGACAGAAGGGAGGCTGGAACGGCCTCTTTAAAGGTAGATGACAGAAGGGAGGCTGGAACAGCATCTTTAAAGGTAGATGACAGAAGGGAGGCTGGAACGGCATCTTTAAAGGTAGATGACAGAAGGGAGGCTGGAACGGCATCTTTAAAGGTAGATGACAGAAGGGAGGCTGGAACAGCCTCTTTAAAGGTAGATGACAGAAGGGAGGCTGGAACGGCATCTTTAAAGGTAGATGACAGAAGGGAGGCTGGAACAGCATCTTTAAAGGTAGATGACAGAAGGGAGGCTGGAACGGCATCTATAAAGGTAGATGACAGAAGGGAGGCTGGAACGGCATCTATAAAGGTAGATGACAGAAGGGAGGCTGGAACAGCATCTATAAAGGTAGATGACAGAAGGGAGGCTGGAACGGCATCTTTAAAGGTAGATGACAGAAGGGAGGCTGGAACAGCATCTTTAAAGGTAGATGACAGAAGGGAGGCTGGAACGGCATCTATAAAGGTAGATGACAGAAGGGAGGCTGGAACGGCCTCTTTAAAGGTAGATGACAGAAGGGAGGCTGGAACAGCATCTTTAAAGGTAGATGACAGAAGGGAGGCTGGAACGGCATCTTTAAAGGTAGATGACAGAAGGGAGGCTGGAACGGCATCTATAAAGGTAGATGACAGAAGGGAGGCTGGAACGGCCTCTTTAAAGGTAGATGACAGAAGGGAGGCTGGAACGGCATCTTTAAAGGTAGATGACAGAAGGGAGGCTGGAACGGCATCTATAAAGGTAGATGACAGAAGGGAGGCTGGAACAGCATCTATAAAGGTAGATGACAGAAGGGAGGCTGGAACAGCATCTTTAAAGGTAGATGACAGAAGGGAGGCTGGAACAGCATCTTTAAAGGTAGATGACAGAAGGGAGGCTGGAACGGCCTCTTTAAAGGTAGATGACAGAAGGGAGGCTGGAACGGCATCTTTAAAGGTAGATGACAGAAGGGAGGCTGGAACGGCATCTTTAAAGGTAGATGACAGAAGGGAGGCTGGAACGGCATCTTTAAAGGTAGATGACAGAAGGGAGGCTGGAACGGCATCTTTAAAGGTAGATGACAGAAGGGAGGCTGGAACGGCATCTTTAAAGGTAGATGACAGAAGGGAGGCTGGAACGGCATCTATAAAGGTAGATGACAGAAGGGAGGCTGGAACAGCATCTATAAAGGTAGATGACAGAAGGGAGGCTGGAACGGCCTCTTTAAAGGTAGATGACAGAAGGGAGGCTGGAACGGCATCTATAAAGGTAGATGACAGAAGGGAGGCTGGAACGGCCTCTTTAAAGGTAGATGACAGAAGGGAGGCTGGAACGGCATCTATAAAGGTAGATGACAGAAGGGAGGCTGGAATGGCATCTATAAAGGTAGATGACAGAAGGGAGGCTGGAACGGCATCTTTAAAGGTAGATGACAGAAGGGAGGCTGGAACGGCTTCTTTAAAGGTAGATGACAGAAGGGAGGCTGGAACGGCATCTTTAAAGGTAGATGACAGAAGGGAGGCTGGAACAGCATCTTTAAAGGTAGATGACAGAAGGGAGGCTGGAACGGCATCTTTAAAGGTAGATGACAGAAGGGAGGCTGGAACGGCCTCTTTAAAGGTAGATGACACAAGGGAGGCTGGAACGGCATCTTTAAAGGTAGATGACAGAAGGGAGGCTGGAACGGCATCTTTAAAGGTAGATGACAGAAGGGAGGCTGGAACAGCATCTTTAAAGGTAGATGACAGAAGGGAGGCTGGAATGGCATCTTTAAAGGTAGATGACAGAAGGGAGGCTGGAACGGCATCTATAAAGGTAGATGACAGAAGGGAGGCTGGAACGGCATCTTTAAAGGTAGATGACAGAAGGGAGGCTGGAACGGCTTCTTTAAAGGTAGATGACAGAAGGGAGGCTGGAATGGCATCTTTAAAGGTAGATGACAGAAGGGAGGCTGGAACGGCATCTTTAAAGGTAGATGACAGAAGGGAGGCTGGAACAGCATCTTTAAAGGTAGATGACAGAAGGGAGGCTGGAACGGCATCTTTAAAGGTAGATGACAGAAGGGAGGCTGGAACGGCATCTTTAAAGGTAGATGACAGAAGGGAGGCTGGAACGGCATCTTTAAAGGTAGATGACAGAAGGGAGGCTGGAACGGCTTCTTTAAAGGTAGATGACAGAAGGGAGGCTGGAACGGCTTCTTTAAAGGTAGATGACAGAAGGGAGGCTGGAACGGCATCTTTAAAGGTAGATGACAGAAGGGAGGCTGGAATGGCATCTTTAAAGGTAGATGACAGAAGGGAGGCTGGAACGGCATCTATAAAGGTAGATGACAGAAGGGAGGCTGGAACGGCATCTTTAAAGGTAGATGACAGAAGGGAGGCTGGAACGGCATCTTTAAAGGTAGATGACAGAAGGGAGGCTGGAACAGCATCTTTAAAGGTAGATGACAGAAGGGAGGCTGGAACGGCATCTTTAAAGGTAGATGACAGAAGGGAGGCTGGAACAGCATCTTTAAAGGTAGATGACAGAAGGGAGGCTGGAACGGCCTCTTTAAAGGTAGATGACAGAAGGGAGGCTGGAACGGCATCTTTAAAGGTAGATGACAGAAGGGAGGCTGGAATGGCAACTTTAAAGGTAGATGACAGAAGGGAGGCTGGAACAGCATCTTTAAAGGTAGATGACAGAAGGGAGGCTGGAATGGCAACTTTAAAGGTAGATGACAGAAGGGAGGCTGAAACAGCATCTTTAAAGGTAGATGACAGAAGGGAGGCTGGAATGGCAACTTTAAAGGTAGATGACAGAAGGGAGGCTGGAACAGCATCTTTAAAGGTAGATGACAGAAGGGAGGCTGGAACGGCTTCTTTAAAGGTAGATGACAGAAGGGAGGCTGGAATGGCAACTTTAAAGGTAGATGACAGAAGGGAGGCTGGAACAGCATCTTTAAAGGTAGATGACAGAAGGGAGGCTGGAATGGCAACTTTAAAGGTAGATGACAGAAGGGAGGCTGGAACAGCATCTTTAAAGGTAGATGACAGAAGGGAGGCTGGAACAGCATCTTTAAAGGTAGATGACAGAAGGGAGGCTGGAACGGCTTCTTTAAAGGTAGATGACAGAAGGGAGGCTGGAACGACATCTTTAAAGGTAGATGACAGAAGGGAGGCTGGAATGGCAACTTTAAAGGTAGATGACAGAAGGGAGGCTGGAACAGCATCTTTAAAGGTAGATGACAGAAGGGAGGCTGGAATGGCAACTTTAAAGGTAGATGACAGGTTACAGTCACAGCAAAGCCACCAAGATGCTTCAGACACATTCCAACTCTCAAAATCACCATTTACATGATTTACATCCAGCAAACGAACTCTAATGCAGTGGTTCTCAACACTGGTCTATCAGCCCACATTTTCCTTTAGTCATTAAGTCGCGACCCAAATTACAGATTTTTATTTTATTCTTATTTATTTTTCAGGCTTACACTTTTTAAACAAGTTCAAATTAGTGATGCTCATCAAGTTTCAAGAATCTAAATTCAACTGTATGACATGTGGAATAAAAAGGTAGAATTTTTTGAATTAAATAAAAATGCATACTGATCTTGAATCACACATAGATTCATTACACACAAAGTGAAATATTTCTAGCCTTTATTTGTTTCATTTTTCATAATTGTGGCCTACAGCTCCAGAAACCCCCCAAAACAGTATTTCAAGAAATTAGAATAGTGTAGGGGTGTCACGATACACTCAGTTCACGATACGATACGTATCACGATACTGGGTTCACGATAACGATACGATACGATACGATTTTAACAATATTTTTTTAAACTTGAATAATGACAATATATGACTGGAAAAGTAGTATTTTATTTGAAATGCACAAATACAAAACATGCTGTTGTGGGAAATTGTTATTACAATAACTAGAAAAAACATGAGATTGGAGATAAGGCTTATCTTGAAATAGAATGAGTTACACCGTCACTTAGATTTACTTTGAACTAAAAGGTTTCTCAGCAGTATAAATTCTCATTATGCATCTTCAGTTTTTCTTCAAACTCAAACAACAAGACTTTTCTTAGTCTATTTTTTATGCATCTTCAGTTTTTCCTGTCAAGTAAACAGTTTTGCCAGAAACTCAATTGAATGGTTTCTCTCCTGTATAACTTCTCACGTGTCTCAGAGACTTGTTCAACTGAACTACTTTCCACACATTGAACTTCAACAAACAAAGACGTTTCTTAGTCTATTTTTGAAAAAAAAAAAAAAAAAAAATTGCGATATGAGATTTCATCTCAACGATACATATCGTGACGTTTTACTATCGCGAAATTTTGTGGGACGATATATTGTGACACCCCTAGAATAGTGTGAAGAAAATCAGCAGTTACTTCTCAGTTATGACTGACTCCAGCCTCAGTCCACTCCCTCTGAATCTCAGCCAAATTTTTGGAATCATCTTTGCTTGACAATCCGCTGAAGCCCACGGTCATCCATGATATTCTATTTTTTTTGGAAAGGATCTGTATATGTTAAACTGGTGGTGCTCTTTTCGGAATGTTCTAGGTCTCTAGTTTGTGGTTCTAAAGTTTCATGAGGCTGTCATTATCCTAGAGGTCACAATAGGTCATTTTATACAGTAAGGTCAGGTTTCGAAAATTGGTCTCACTATAATGAAATGGCTTCTATGGAGACTAACATCATCACACATGAATACAGTTGGGCTCATTGAATCCACAAGAGTCTCAGCTTTCCAATCATACCCAAGTTATGCAATTCCAAGACTGTCTAGGTCCTGTATAATAATAATATTTTATTTTTATTATTATTATTATCAGCGCACAGGCCTTCTTGAGGCATCCTCCCTGCCCATGGTACGGCATGGTAGGATTGCCTTCTTCCACGGGAGGTTCTGGTGAGACGAAGGAGGTGCCCCCCTGGAATCACCAGTTTTCTGTCTCATACTCCCATTGCGCCCTCACCTGGTTGCGAGTTGCGACCATGTAGTGAAATCCACTCGTAGTTTCAGAATGGTTTCAGCACATCTAGGCCTATTTGATTTGATTAAAAAAATAAAAATAAAAATCGATCAAAACTCCACATGATCGAATTGATTTCTTAACGATCACTTATCGATTTTCGATTATTGATGAACATTCCTAGTACCCACAGAACCTATTCTCATTCAGATATTGTGAGGTGAGAGGTCAAGAGACCCCTTTGAAAATGGTCATGCCAGTTTTTTGCCTAGCCAAAATTGAGCCAAAATTTTGAGCATTATTTAGTCCCCAAAGCTAGCATGAGAGGATTGGTACTGTCACGATTTGATTGATTACTGTAGGTGCCAGTTTTGTCATATGTTTGAGCAGATGATTGGCGGAGGACTGACTTGAGGCGGGCCTGCCTAGCGCTCAGACATGAAGCGTGTTGAATTGTTCGGTGCGGACGCCATGTAAAATGCCAATCCAAACTGGATTCAAAACCGAGGATAAACGGCCTAATAATGAACTATTGACTGTGTAAACATGAACCGAACCCCGTAGATGTTTGTCAGTGTAGGTGTGGACGCTTGTAGCGTCTCGTCCGGTTTCGTATAATTGTCTGGCTAACCAGCTGGTGGCCTTATGAGACCTAGACCACGACAGTGAGTTTAATAATAATAAGTTAAAGTCCCTGGAAACCAGAAATATTTCTTTATTATTTAGCATTTTGAGTTCATCACATCACAGGACCCTATGTTAATAAGCCACCAGCCAAATTTGAACGATGATGAACGTCGCAAAGTATATAAATTTAGGTTTGACAGTCTGGCAAAACTCATGAGAAAATCATTATTTTTTAGAGTGTATTTCTCCCGCGGACTGTGTGGGCGTGTCCTTTCTGCAGCAGGTTTTCCGAGAGAGAGAGAGCGCAAGACAGAGAGGGGAGGGAAACGGAGAAAGAGATCAAGTTACACAGCACTCGCGAGTGTGTGTGTGTGTGTGTGTGTGTGTGTGTGTGTGTGTGTGTGTGTGTGTGAGAGAGAGAAAGAGAGAGTAACCTGCGTGTCTCTCGCTCTCTCTCACTAGTCCAGAGAGAGAGAGAGAGAGAGAGAGAGAGAGAGAGAGGCACGACGGCACACAGAGTGGGAGGGAGACGGACAGGCTCCCTCGCTGTCCGTCTCCCTCCCACTCTGTGTGCCGTCTCTCTCTCTCTCTCTCTCTCTCTCTCTCTCTCTCTCTCTCTCTCTCTCCTAGAGAGAGAGGGAGAGGGAGAGGGAGAGGGAGAGAAGCATAGCGCTCGCACACAGAGTGGGAGGCAGACGGACAGCGAGGGAGCGCTGTCACTGGGGGCAAAGAACGGACAAAAGGAGGGTGGGTGCGGATTGCGTGCGTGTACAAAGGTTATAGAGCTTATGACGTCATAAGCTCCTGCGTTTTAGCACCTCGCGCACTGCTGTCTTCAATGAGGAAGTACTTTGTAGAATCTTGTAGAAAAGTGGCGATTTTAAGGCTTTGGGTTGAAAGTAATGTATAATAATTTCGGAGGCACAAAATTACTAACATAAGACCCTAAATAACATAGTTAGAACGTTTTTGTGGATTTTGGTTTCCAGGGACTTTAACTATCCACTAGGCTGGGACACTGTGACAGTACGCCTTAGTTCTTCTAGTTTCTCCTGATACCAGAATCTTCACTATAGCTTTTAAATAAGCCAGCTACAGCCTCTGAAAGACAGTAAGGTCAGCCACGGATGCCCGGCGTCCTCAAGGAGTTGAAGATTTTTTTTTCATGGTTGCGAGCCACTAGTTGAGAACCACTGCTCTAATGCATTCAGATGAAAAGACACACTTGCAAACGTAGAAGAAGAACCCGAGTTTCTTCAAAACAATTTAAATGCAAATATGTGCCAAGCAATCTCATCTCTCCTTTGTTCTCACTCCCCTCCCCTCCTCTTAAGTAATAATGTTGCATTAAAACACAATAAAAAAAAAGTTTGGGTTTTTCACCATTATTTTAATGACTCTTAAGATTTTCCCCGTGTCGGCCCAAAAAACAGATTAAAGAGGACTGGAAATGAAAAAACTTTAATCTCAAGGTGGGAAAGCAAAAGGATATACAGTAGATAATTTAAGCCGTTATATTAATACTGGAAACTATTATTATACTTTTCTTTTGGCAGGTTGATATTGATAACGCGTAATATGTTTGATGAAGTGTGTGTGTGTGTGTGTGTGTGTGTGTGTGTGTGTGTGTGTGTGTGTGTGTGTGTGTGTGTGTGTGTGTGTGTGTGTTTGGTCTGTACACCTACATTTTTCAATGCAACTCACTGCTGGCAATGGAGATATTCACGATGTGTCACTTGTCCTCTCCCCTGTAGGTGGGAAGGCTATGGGCGGGTGGGAGGGGGGGATCAGAGTTCCTGGTATTTTCCGCTGGCCGGGCAGACTGCCAGCTGGGAGGGTGGTGGACGAGCCCACCAGCCTCATGGACCTCTACCCTACACTCAAATATTTGGCCCAGGACACACAGCCAGACAGGTAAGGAGGCCTTCTCTCTATGTCTCTGTCTCTCTCTCTCTCTCTCTCTCTCTCTCTCTCTCTCTCTCTCTCTCTCTCTCTCTCTCTCTCTCTCTCTCTCTCTCTGTGCTGTTGCGTTCATGCTCTCTCTCTACCTTGATCTTGAATCGTATTTTGTATGGCATCATCTCCCTTCTCTCCTGTCGCCCTCTCTTTATTTCACCTCCTCTCAGACTGTTAGATGGCCATAACCTCATGCCGCTGTTAGAGGGGACAGCAGAGCGATCAGAGCATGAGTTCATGTTCCACTACTGTGGCGCCTACCTGAACGCCGTACGCTGGCACCCACCTGGGAGTAAGTACAACTGAAATGTTTGATGGTCACTCACGATTCAGTAGGTCACAGGTTAGCTTGGTCCCAGCCTTAAAACTCGTTATATAAGGATTTTTCTAAATGTCTATGGAGAAATGAATGGGGAACTCTCTTCCGGGGCAAGAAATGTCACGTGACAAAAATAATTAGGTTGCAGATGTTATTTTTGGTCTATGAGTGAGCGCCAGCTGTGGTAGGGTCAAGGTCACTGTACTCTGAGAAATTAGATTTTTGTGTTGTTGTTGTTGTTTTCATACATAATTAAATAGGTGCACTGAATACCCAGGGATGTGATCTAAAAAAGAAAAGAAAAAATCTTTTCAGCTTGACTTTGGGAACCCTACAGCAGGGCTATTCAACTGGCGGATGAGTTCTAAAATATATATGTATATATATATATATATATATATTACAATAGAACCTCATTTACTTATTACACCCGACTGGTTGTTTTTCAGATGTGATCTAGCTAAAGGGCGCTAAACAAGTCAGATCCACTATAAATGTTTTTCAGGAGATGCTGTGATGTAGCCACAAGAAAGGTGCAATATTAATGTTTTTCAGGAGATGGCGCTGTGATGTAGCTAGTCAAGAAAGATGCATTATAAATGGTTTTTCAGGAGATGTGTGATGTAGCTAGGTTCTAAACAAGAAAGAATGTTTACAGTTGTTTTCCTTTCCTGATGCACTATACATGTCTACAATGCTGTGTGGTGTAGCTAAGAGATGTCAGAATTGACCAAATTCTATTTCAAATAGCTGACATGTGTTGTAGAATACTTAGATTTGTTTCAAATGTGTTTACTTTTTGGGCTTTAACACAGCTTTTTTTGCACATAAATTAAGCAATTTTAAATTAAAATTAAGCTACTTTTGCAATGTAGTGTAGTGAAATACAAGTTTAGAAAATTATGGTGGCGCGTTGTGTCAAGTGGACATACTGTATAATGGGATTAATAGCTCGGGGAACGGTCCGGCCCCCGGCCCCTTAGGTTTCTCACAATGTGGCCCCCTGAACAATTGAGTTGAATAGCCCTGGTCTACAGTATCAAGCTGCTCTAAGGTTAAGCAGCACAGTATGTTAGTACACTCGCCTGCATCAGGATTCATCAGATCAACCTTGAGAAGGGCCGTTTCAGTGCTGCTCCGCTGACAGAAACCAGACTGAAATCTCAAATGTTGTATTATTTTCCAAACGACCTTCTCCACGACCTTCTTGATGAAAGGTAATTTTGAAATAAGCACATAGTTGGCGAGAGTAGAAGGATTAATGCTGAGTTTAACAAAAAAGAGGCTGAACACAGGCAAGAAGATGACATCGGTAAAGAAAATAGGAGATGAAATCTTAATCTTCATCTTAGCTTCCACAGTCAGCAGCATTTGAGACACCAGGGAGAGCGAGGTTCACATGGTGATCAATAGCCCTCAGTATTTCAATGATGACTCAGTAGTTCTGTAAATAAACAATAAACACAACAAAAGTAGAAAAGTGCACACACTCAGTAGAGTGCACATCTCCGCCAGGCACCGCTCGCTACACCTAAAGCCCCTAAAGATGATGATGATGTCATGTCACTCAAGCAATTGTGATGTCATCAGTGATGTCATCAGTGATGCCGAGCTGCCTTATTATAGTAGTAGGACACTGATGATAATAACACAACCCAGCGAGGAGGGAACAGACAGACAGCACTGATGCAGGATGCATGTAACACAATCATATTATTATTGGCTTTATTAACCCATTGATACCTGATGCAGCATTTGTGTGCTGCTGCTGCCTGGAGCAGCTGCTGCCTGGAGCAGCTGCTGCCTGGAGCAGTGCTTTGAGTGCAAGTCTCAAACATGGAGGTCTCAAACCACATGGCGACTTTCGACGTCCTCTGGTAGGCGTCGACGCGTGATAGTTACAGTGTGTCATAGCATTGACAAGTTCATGTATCCCCCAGTAAATACTATTGTCTATGTGTGCATATGTTCATTGGTGTGTGTGTGTGTGTGTGTGTGTGTGTGTGTGTGTGTGTGTGTGTGTGTGTGTGTGCGTGCGCGCGCGCGTGCGTGCGTGCGCACTCGCTTCCAGGTGAGTCCATCTTCAAGGTGCACTTCTTCACTCCCAACTTCTCTCCACCGGGAGCCGGCGGCTGCTATGACACCAAGGTCTGCTTCTGTGACGGAGACCATGTGACGCACCACGACCCCCCGCTGCTCTATGACCTCCTCCACGACCCCTCCGAGTCCCGCCCCCTGACCCCTGACACTGAGCCACGATTCGCCGAAGTCCTCGAGCAGACCGCCGTAGCTGTGGAGAGGCATCGAAGTACGCTGCCAAACAAACAAGAGTCCGATGGTACTCACACACACGGCGACACGCACACACACACTGTTCCTAGCCAGTTGAGTTGGGAGAAGATTCTGTGGCGACCCTGGCTTCAGCCCTGCTGTGGGACCTTCCCATTCTGTGGCTGCAAAGAGGATACCACACACGCGTAAAGAGGATACCACACACGCGTAAAGAGGATACCACACACGCGTAAAGAGGATACCACACACGCGTAAAGAGGATACCACACACGCGTAAAGAGGATACCACACACGCGTAAAGAGGATACCACACACGCGTAAAGAGGATACCACACACGCGTAAAGAGGATACCACACACGCGTAAAGAGGATACCACACACGCGTAAAGAGGATACCACACACGCGTAAAGAGGATACCACACACGCGTAAAGAGGATACCACACACGCGTAAAGGAAACAAATCCACCCAGAAAAACTCTTTAAACAGATATTGCCCAGATATTGCCGATATCGGCAATATCTAATATATAAATTGCGGTTTTGGGAACATTTTGTTTTTTTTGGTGGTGTCTTTTTCTTATTCCAGCGGATAACTGGCCAAACATAGATAATGTGACGTCACATTGAGATATTTCCAGCGCAGCTACAGTGGAGCTCTATATTTGATAATATCGAACATTGAATATTTTTATATTTCTACATTATTTTCATGCTATTGAATATCATTACAGTATAAATCCTTATGAATTGTGACAAATACTAATAATTATTATTATTATT
>NC_139629.1:959917-964917 GCF_964638095.1 Poromitra crassiceps | reverse complement strand
TGAAAACAAAGGTAAATACATACTGAGTCTTTCTACACTGAAAACAAAGGTAAATACAATCCAAATCAAGAACAAGTCGATTTAAGGTACCGGCACCTTGGCTCCTGCGTTAAATCGCTGGCTTGCCGAGGAAGCTAAGCAGATCCTTGGATGTGAGACCATGGTGCTGGAAGTGGTGTTGGAGGACCAGTAGAAAGTGTTCTTGCCTCTGGTCTCATAAATAATATCCCCAATGCCCCAGGGCAGAGACAGGGACTCTGCCCAGAGTGAGCATCGTCCTTAAACCGAGTTCCTGACTCTCTGTGGTCACTAAACATCCCATCAGCACTCTTCACAAGAGTAGGGGTGTAACCCCGGTGCCCTGGGGGGTGTAACCCCGGTGCCCTGGGGGGTGTAACCCCGGTGCCCTGGGGGGTGTAACCCCGGTGCCCAGGCTAAATTCCTAAACAGGCCCTCCTTCAATCATGGCCACCGAATCATCAAAGTCAAGTTTAAATATATTTATCAATATAATAAAAATCCCTCAATATCTAATTGGCTCTTTCAGTCCTCAACTCTCCACCATGGTAGCTGATGTGTGTGCTGCCGTGCATCGCCCAGGTGGGTGCTACTATCGGTGGTGGATGAGTTGAAGCCCCCCCCCCCCCCCCCCCCACACACACACACACACACACACTGATATGTGAAGCGCTTTGGCGGCCTTGAAAAGCACTATATAAAAATCCAATCAATTCAGATAAACAAGCAAAGAAGTCTTGAAGTGATGGAGACAAGTAATGAATTAGAAACATTTGACTTCATCTCTTCCTCATCCTCCCAAAGTTTCACATTCATCCACAAGTGAGGAGGAGCATTTCATTCTCATTGCCATTGTAATCGTCAGCATCATCTTCACAGTACTCACCTCTCTGCCTCCAGCAGAGCCTGTATCTCAAACATGCAGCGAGTTCATTACAGCAGCCAGTCTAT
This sequence comes from Poromitra crassiceps, assembly GCF_964638095.1. Classification (NCBI taxonomy): domain Eukaryota; kingdom Metazoa; phylum Chordata; class Actinopteri; order Beryciformes; family Melamphaidae; genus Poromitra; species Poromitra crassiceps. The sequence goes on along the minus strand of NC_139629.1, from coordinate 963,948 downwards.
TACATCTCCAACAGTAAATCACGCGCTCAACCAGACATAACCACATTTGGCTGTATGTCAAACTTAATGATGGCTGCTGGGATAGACGTGACAGGCAGTATATATATCACGTCACACCCACACACATTTCACCACATAGGAACAGGGAAGCATACACAGGCGTAAACGCACACAAATGTGCGAGCGCACACGTGCTTCACCATATCATGTTGTTTTGAACAGATCAGTGGCTCTCTGGAAAGGTCAGTGTTTGACGAAAAACCATAAAACATCTTTATAGCCCGCTGTTTACCCTCACACACACACACACACTCTCTCTCACACACACACACATACACACACACATACACACACTCGCACACACACACACACACACTCACACACACACACATACACACACACTCGCACACTCACACACACACACACACACACACACACACAGCTTGCTATAGATAGGAACATGGCATGGCAGCATGCACACATGCTCTTACATACCCAGCATGCTACACACAGACACCGACAGCTGAGGGGCTGTTGTGGATTGTTGTTATTTCAATGCGTTTGTGGTTTTATGCCTTTATAGTTAGAAACATGCCATAAAGAGAGCTCATTATGGAGCAGTGAATGTTGTTTTTAACTCAACACTGTCAGCCAGTTGTGGCGGAATGACTTTGTTCTGGAAAATCTGTTTTCCATAACGGCAGGCGGCTATCGCTGCCACCTGAATTCAATGAAAATATCAAGCAAGGCTTTTTTAAATTATCTTGTATTCAATATTTCAATTTTTTCCCCACAATTATGAAAACTTTTCTCTTAATGAGAATGTTCACACACACACACACACACACACACACACACACACACACATCCAGCAACAACTGTGCTATCAGTCATATATTGTTGTGGAGGGAGTTTCAGTTTCGTACTAAAGGTATACTATGCAACTTTGTCCCTGTATTTTCATAAATATAAACAATATATACACTCATACAAAAGTTTTCCCTCAATCATCACTTGTGCTGTAAGGTTAACATTGGAGATGTAACATCAGATTTTTTTTTTACCCCCCATTAGTGCTAATTTAATTTATTTATCCTGGTTGTGGCTCCACCCTCTGCCGATCTGGGGAGAGCCGAAACTGGCTCCATGCTTCCTCCGAGACATGGGCACTTAGCCAAGCCGCTTCTTTTCACCTGACAGGGGAAGCTAACCCAACGAGTTCCCCTCCCTCCCAACAGGCGCCCCTAACGACCAGAGGAGGCACCACTTCAGCGACCAGGATATTGCATGTTTTTGGTGTGGGGTTCCTATATGAAGGAAACCCCCAGGTACACAGTGTTAAAGGAGAATTTCGGTTTATTTTAACCTGGAGCCCTCTCCTCACATTAAGTATTATCTGACGACTCACCCAGTGTTCTCCGTTGCGATTTTGAGCCTCCTAGTTACAGTTACAGTCCTTTATTGTCACTTCATGGTACAAGTATCACGAGCGAAATTTGGGTTTTTTGGTTTGGGGGAGTGCGTGCGTGACCGTGTGTAGGCCTGTGAGTCCTTAAGCCCAATTTATGCTTCGTCTGCCGACACTTTTGAAACGGTCGCCGACAGAAATGAGGACTTGAGTCGACACTTTCAAGTGTCGGCGAGCAGTGTCTGCTACCTGGTTAAATGTCTAGTGTCGCTGACTACGTCATAGTATTGCGCAAGTCTGACTGGCTATATAGACGGCACGCGCTTGACTTCCTTGTTTTGGTTGGGGTCCACCCGCTAGTTTTCGCTCGATTGAAATTAATGAACGTGTCCCCGCTATTTTTATCAGTCTGTCCTTGATGTATGACTTTGTGAAAATCACAAAGAATGTCGTGACCAATTTCCTAGAGAGAGAGGAGGTGAGTTGTGTGGTTGTGTGCTGTTTATATGCAGCTGCAGAGGTGGTTTCACTGTGCATTTCGTTCCCTCTCTTCTCTTGGCTGTCTGCAGCTGCTTATAGCGTTCGGGTGTCACGTGACCGTTGAACCGAGGCGAACGTCCTCTGAAGTATAAATGCAACACCATGAGCGACACTTTCTTTTTCGTCTGCGACCATGTGCTGAGTGACACTTTATAATAAGTATAAATTAAGCTTTAGAGTCCATGGGTGTTTGTGTGTGTGTGTAGTCTGAGCCTCCTTCGGCTGAACACAGCGTTGCTGTGGAGATGGCCTCGTCAATTCAGTCCAGAGTTCAGGCGTCAGATGTCGGGGCGGGGGGGTGACGTTGGAGACGCAGATTGCACTCAGGGCTTCAGGAGAGTTTTGCTGCTAGTGTCCTTGACAGCTTAGCAGGTGGCCAGATTAAATCCGTTTGTTTTGGTTTTCCCCGGTGGGTGTGGGATCAACAACATTCCTCACACGAGTCAGTCCTAATCCTCGGTTTTAAACACTTCGGCGCAGCGGCAGTGATATCTCCAAGAAGTAATCCATTTTTACGATTCAGATCAGAAATCGCAATAGTCCAAGTACTCACTGCCCCGCTCATCTCGTTTATCGTGACGGGCAGCCTAGGGTCAATGACTGCTGTCTTCCCGTATCCCGCGGCGGTCCCGTCTGGGCAGAGGGGGGGTTCCCCGGACCCAACAATAATAATAGACAGTTTTCTTCCCGTTTTCTACCCATATCGTCATTATATGATCCCTAAAGAAACATCAGAATGCTAATCACCCCCGGGCTATTTCCAGTAGTGTTTACCAGGGATCTCATATCCTCATTCGGGGTCTGTGTCACCAACTCTCGTCAAGTCACGCGGCAGGAAAGTCTCGCGCGTGTGTGTGTGTGTGTGTGTGTGTGTGGTGTGTGTGTGTGTGTATGTACATGTATGTGTTAAGGTGCGTTCACACCGACCTATTAAAGTTTTTCGCTGGCATCGAGTTTACATACAAAGTCAATGCAAACGAGCGATTGAGCGTATATTCGCCCGGGAGAAAAATCGCTGGGCGTCCGAGCGGCAGAGACAGAGCGATAGGGAGAAAATACGCTCGTCGCCCGAGATGAAATATCCCAACTCGAGCGAAAAATACGCTGGCATCAGTCGCTCGCTGTTCAACGCTGATTGGCTGCCGTGTGAGAGTGAGTCAAGGATCACACTGGCTTTGAACAAACCGCTGGTTTATTGTGTGGCAACAACCCGCAAAACGGGTGCGAGACATGGACCCTTTCCAAGGCCACATCAAGATCTATAGACGGATGCTACACGCGGATGCTGCGAATGGCATTTAACATCTGCTGGTCACAGCACATCACAAATAAGCAACTCTATGGTAAAATAAGAGACAGGCGACTACAGCTAGCTGGCCACTGCGCCAGACACCCTGAGCTGCCTGCTAGCCAAGTCAGTCTGTGGGAACCAACTCATGGAAGGATGAACCCAGGAAGACCAATTAAGACCATGGTCAACACCCTAAAAGAGGACTGCGGAGCTGTAACAACTGGGGAGCTACGCTCCCTGATGGAAGCACGAGACGTGTGGAAGGTCCGACATCGTGCCCGACGGCGGCCATCCCGGCCTGAGTCGATGCAGTGAGTGAGTGAGTGATTGAGTGAGTGAAGTGAACAACCCGCATTGACAGGCTGACAGCTGACATGAAGTGAAGTCTGTACTACCGGTATGGACGTCGCGTTAGGAGCACGCTGATAGGCTTAGCTTGTAAACAACGACGGGGGCTCGTAGTGGACAAACAGCATGACATTGCGTAACGTTATAGCCCCCACATGTCCGTCAATTCGTGTGCCTGTTGATGAGCGATTTAAACAGAGCGACAGAGCGATTCCAAAGGGTTGAATCAAGCGACAGAGTGAAAAATAAATATCTCGGTGTGAACACAGCTTTAAACTTAAAAGAAACTACAGAAACTATGCATTAGGGATGAAATGATTACCGGCTTAATGATAAACGGTGGTAAAGTTCTGGATGGTTAGTTAGATGTATTTAAGGTTAGTAGGATTATTACATTTCAAATGTGACTGTAATTATCATTTAAAGCCGTGTTACTGTGATTAC
>NC_139629.1:947417-957417 GCF_964638095.1 Poromitra crassiceps | reverse complement strand
ATAGCAAGGTCGTAGGGAGTCGGGGTTCGAGGGGTGGGGGAGTGGCTGGGGGAATGTGGGGGGCTAGGTAGATAGGGGTACAAGTACCCCCAAAACATTGCCTAAAGTGCCACACCACTGCGCCGTGGTCTTCAAGGTATTACCTCCCGGAGTATGGCGCTAATGGTTTTAGCATTCTCCATGCACATGCATTAAACGGTTAGCATTTCATCTGACGCTATTGTAACAGGGTCGGTGCTAGAATGGATCGACCGGAGGTGGTTGGCTTTAGGGATGAGGAGTCACGTTTGGTTAAGGTTAGGGTAAAATATCAGGCCAAGCCAATCAGAGGCGGAGTCGTCCCTCGCCGATCCATTCTAGCACCAACCCTGTAACAGACTACCCAGGGCGTTTGATTACATTACTAACATCACTGAAGTGATTAATACAGATTTGGGTAATGTAATTTCAAATCTCAATCTAGCTCAAAGCAAAGTGAAGTGCAGTGCGTTGTTTTCCGATGGTGGTAGGAGGTGAAGTGCTGTTCTCTATTAGTGTTGAGCGTGTGGCCAAGTATTACACATTGTACCTGTAAGTGTGTCATGTTGTGTACCATCTGCTTAACATTACCCCTCACAACAAGGGACATTGCTTCAGGCAGGGAATAGGGCACTTGTGCTGGCATGTAGGTACACACACACACACACACACACACACACACACACACACGCGCGCGTGCACACACACGCGCACACACACAATCAAACCACATAACACTTCCATCATACACACACCCTCACACATGCATTTTCTAATGTAACTTAAACACATAATGTAGATATACTGACAAACAGGCACTCTCTCAGGCGTTAAAACACACACACACACACACACACACACACACACACACACACACACACACACACACACACACAGATACACACACACATGCACACACACACACACACACACACACACACACACACACACACACACACACACACACAGATACACTCTCTCCCTCTCTCACACACACACACACACACACACACACACACACACACACACACACAGATACACTCACACACAATCACAAAGCGACACCCCCCCCCCCCCCCCCCCCCCCACCCCTCCTCCTGCTGGGTCAGTCCCATTACAGTTGGCCCCTCCTTGTTGACAGGAAGTGTTTAGGGAGGTGGGGTATGATGAGGAACAGATAACTAAATAACTAGGCTAATTGGGCAATGCTAGCCTAGCGCGTGCGCACACACACACACACACACACACACACACACACACACACACACACACAGGCTCTCTGCACTTAACAGCTCCCTCCCCAACTTGACAGTACTGTATTGGCCTCATTCTCTAATCTTTTCTCCAGCTTAGCATTCTCCAGAGCAACGGCTCAACCTTGATTCAGAGCAGGAAATGTGGAGTCCAGCAAAAGTGCTAAATGATTCCCTCTTACTGGAAAGGCATCAGAGTAGTGTGTCATTAGCATTAACTGTATATAATAAGTCAGTAGGGAGAGTTACAGGTTTCCCACCACCTCCCACAGCTGACACCTCCACTTCCATACACACACATGTCACTTTACAACATCAGTTCAGACGCAGTGAGAGACCCTGTCAAACCTTACCTGAAAATGAAAGTAGATTGTAGCCTACTAAAGTGATTCTCAACCTTTTTCACATCAAGGACCAAGTGCCACATTTGATGACATTTTGACTCAAATCTGAGAATGTTTATATTGTTAGATTGTTATTTTGTCCAGAATACCATGAGTATCTGTATTGTACAGGTAGAGATAACAGTGAAACTACTGTATCACCAAAACACTCATTCTTCTAGATTCTCTAATTGTGTTAGGGTTAGCCTAAATGAAATCATGAAGTTGAACGTTGCTGAAGTTGAGCATGTTTGCTTTGGACCCTTGGAAAACCCTAACCCGCAGTCCACATTAGAACCACTCACCCCACGTTGAGAACCACTCACCCCATGTTAGAACCACTCAGCCTACTTTGAGAACCACTCAGCCCACGTTAGAACCACTCACCCCACGTTGAGAACCACTCACCCCACGTTGAGAACCACTCACCCCACGCTAGAACCACTCAGCCAACGTTGAGAACCACTCAGCCCACTTTGAGAACCACTCAGCCCACGTTAGAACCACTCAGCCCACTTTGAGAACCACTCAGCCCACTTTGAGAACCACTCAGCCCACTTTGAGAACCACTCAGCCCACGCTATAACCACTCAGCCCACCTTGAGAACCACTCAGCCCACGCTAGAACCACTCAGCCCACGTTAGAACCACTCAGCCCACGTTAGAACCACTCAGCCCATGTTAGAACCACTCACCCCACATTAGAACCACTCAGCCCACGTTAGAACCACTCTCCCCACGTTGAGAATCACTGGTGTAGGAGACATACAGGAGGCTGCATTTCCAGTTCACTTATTGTTTTTGCAACAGTTTTTTATGGTTTGGCAGATAAATGATTTACATTTTTCACTGTATCACAATTCTATTCCATTGTTGAGCCAAGTCAGACAGTTTACTTCTGATGTTGAAATAAGTCAAAGTGTATCCTTCCACATGGCATTGGTTCTTGGGAATCTTGTGAAATGATCTGGCATGGAAGACCCGTTTGAATATGGACTTTTCTGCCAGTCTGTGGCTGGTAGTTTTCTGTCTGAGCAAGGGGTCCACGCTGGATCTCCCCTCTGTAACTCATGGTGACAGGGTCCACTCTGGATCTACCCTCTGTAACTCATGGTGACAGGGTCCACACTGGATCTATCCTCTGTAACTCATGGTGACAGGGTCCACGCTGGATCTCCCCTCTGTAACTCATGGTGACAGGGTCCACTCTGGATCTATCCTCTGTAACTCATGGTGACAGGGTCCACTCTGGATCTACCCTCTGTAACTCATGGTGACAGGGTCCACACTGGATCTATCCTCTGTAACTCATGGTGACAGGGTCCACACTGGATCTATCCTCTGTAACTCATGGTGACAGGGTCCACTCTGGATCTATCCTCTGTAACTCATGGTGACAGGGTCCACACTGGATCTATCCTCTGTAACTCATGGTGACAGGGTCCACACTGGATCTATCCTCTGTAACTCATGGTGACAGGGTCCACTCTGGATCTATCCTCTGTAACTCATGGTGACAGGGTCCACACTGGATCTATCCTCTGTAACTCATGGTGACAGGGTCCACTCTGGATCTATCCTCTGTAACTCATGGTGACAGGGTCCACTCTGGATCTATCCTCTGTAACTCATGGTGACAGGGTCCACACTGGATCTCCCCTCTCTAACTCATGGTGATAGGGTCCACACTGGATCTCCCCTCTGTAACTCATTGTGACAGGGTCCACACTGGATCTACCCTCTATAACTCATGGTGACAGCGTCCACGCTGGTGAAATGCACAAAAGGTCTGAATGAATCATGGAAAGTGGTGTGATGGTCAGTCCAGACAGAGGTGTAGAGGGATGATGTGTGATGGAACGAATGATAGTGGGCTTGGAGGACAGAGAGTGGAGGAACAGAGGAAGTGGTTGAGGTGTGACCAACCAGATACAGCCTGGCTGATGACAAAGTGAATAAAAACTCCTCTTCTTCTTTCGGAGAGTTACATGAAGGGAGGGAGGGATGGAGGGAGGGAGGGAGGGAGGGAGGGAGGGAGATGAATTGAAATCAGCCTCTGTCATTCCCTTCCATAGGGGAGAGGGACAGAGGAGGAGCTGAGATGATTGGGGAGAAGAACAGAAGAAGACAGAGGCACAAGTGTATGATGAGAGAGAAATCCCCAAATACTGAGTGAAACCTCCCTTCTATCTGGGGCTTTCTCATCTGAAGAGGGCTGGGTGGAGGGAAGGAGAGCTAGAGGAGAAGTAAGTAAGTCAAGATCAAACACAAGAATGCTCCGAGGGAGGGAGGGAGGGAGGGAGAGAGGGGAGGAAGGGGGGGGGGGGGGGGTGGAGAGGGAAACCAAGAAACCGTGGCATTCTATGTTTCTGCAAAAAGACAATGAATGAAGTCAATGTTTGTGAATCAAAAATATGTTGCATATAATTTTTCCCCCCTTTCTGGCCACTGGGTTGAAAGAAATGCCACAAAGACAAGTCTAGTGATTCTGTCTCACAAGAAAGCACGATATGAGAGAGAGATAGAGAGAGAGAGAGAGAGACGAGAAGGAGGTCTATCGGCAACAAAAAACAACCCCAGCAGAATGATAGATTTGTGTATTTAATGCTGTCCAGGAGGGAGGAGGAGAAGGAGAGAGATGGAGGGAGGAGAGGAGGAGGAGGAGTGTATACTGGGAGAGGCGGGGACGTTGCATCTTGAAGGAGAAATGGAGAGATTGAAGGAGGCAGGGCAAGAGAGCAGAGAAATGGCAGGAGGCTGATTGAAGTATTCGTCATTCTGGAGTGATGAGGAGAGCAGACAGTAAGATAAAGAGAGGGGCGAGGGAGAGAGAGGGACAGAAGGGATAGAGAGAGAGAGAGAGAGAGAGAGAGAGAGAGAGAGAGAGAGAGAGAGAGAGAGAGAGAGAGGCTTTAGAGGCATAATAACGACAAAATGACAAGAGGATGATGGAAGCATGGCTGATGTTTACCCACAGGAGAGAGAGAGAGAGAGAGAGAGAGAGAGAGAGAGAGAGGGAGAGAGAGAGAGAGAGAGAGAGATGGTGAAGGGTCCAGAGGCAGAGGAACGACAGCAGACTGAGAGAGGCAAGTGTTTACGAGGAGGAGAGAGGAGAGATGGAGGGATATTGATGGAAGGAAGGAGGGATGGGAGAGATGAGGAGAGACAGCCTGGCTCCAAGGGAGAGACGGAGAGAGAGGGATGATGATGATGATGATGATGAAGGAAGGAGGGGACTGACAAGGGCCCGAGAGCAGGATGGAATATCTCAAAGCCACACTTGAGTTAAAACTATACAGATCTTGGTAGAAGTTAAAGTCACCTATTACAATATTACTACTGAGGTGCCCTTGAGCAAGGCCCTTGACCCCAACCGCTCCAGTGGAGCTGCTCAGTGGCCAGCAGATCAGACTGTGGTTGTACTGGGCAGCTTCCAGGTATGAATGTGTGTGTGTGAATGTGAACAGGGCGCTCCTGAAAAAGAGAGCATTGCTCTCAGTGAGACTTCCCCTGTATAAATAACGGTAAAAAAAAATAATAAATCTTAAATTATATCTGATATTTAGTGTACTTATGTATCAAAAGTAATTCATGTCCATCTGACATTCCTCGGCTTGAGTGGAAATCTTCTTCTTCTTGAGTTTTACAACAGTTGGCAAACAACGTTATGGTGCATTACCGCCACCAACTACAATGGAGTGTGGATCATGATTAATGCAACTTGCAAGCTAGGAGCACTGATTCACCAAACCTGCTTGTTTGCCTGCTACCAAATTTCTTCAGATTTTATTTTGCCGTAACGAGTGACGAAGAAAAATGTAATGCCGCGGTAAAAGTAGATATTTTATTTAGGAAATGTAGTGGAGTAAAAGGGAAAGTTGATATAAATATAAATACAGATTGATACTTGATGATTGAAGTACTGTAACAAAGTATTATTACTTTGCTACATAACACAACTGCCCGAGAGGAAACTCGTTAAAACACTGTCGCGGGAGACGAGGGTTGAAGAGAGGGAGAGAGAGAGGGATGTTTGATGGGAAAGATAGAGAGACATAGTGATCTAATGGGAGTATATGGAGTCCTGCAAAAAACCCAGCGAACAGGAGCGATTGGGTCTGTGGCAAACCCAGGGCTTTTATAGATGAAGGAGAGGAGATAAAGAGGCAGGGGTGAGTTTAGTTGGAGGGAGAGAAGTGGTAGCAGGGTGAGAGACCTCTGTCAACACTTGAGAGAGAGAGAGAGAGAGAGAGAGAGGGGGGGGGGATGATGTGTCAGAGGGCTGACTTTTTTTCTGAGGAGAGAGAGAGAGAGAGAGAGAGCGATGGAGGGAGATGACCAGAGGAGTGAGGAAGAGAAGAATAAAACGCTGAGTCACTACACTGGGAGGAAATGGAGGTAATGATCTGAGGGTGAGGGAGAGAGGGAGGAGGGGGGACAATGAGGGGGGTGGGGTGAGAGAGAGAGGGAGAGAGGTGAAAGGAGGAGTGGAGAGATGTGGGGGAGTGGTGGGGGTGAGGTCATACTTTTCTTATTATTAAACTATGTAGGTCACCCCTCTCTCTCTCTCTCTCTCTCTCTCTCTCTCTCTCTCTCTCTGATGATTTAGGCTTAGAGCACACCTGTTTCTCACTGATAATGGGAGCACATTGGAATGTGTCTCAATACAATATGCTACACTGTAGCATATTGTATCGAGTGTAGCAGCTACACTATACAATATGCTACACTGTCTGTAGCATATTGTATAATGTAGCTACTACATGTTGGACTGGACTGCTCTTACCTAACAAGCCCTCAGCCTTTTCACAATAAGATCATCACTGATCATCACATGTTTTCCGTTTGTCTGTTTGTCAGCATGATTATGAGAAAAACTACTGGCCCGAATTTCATGAAACTTCATGACAGGGTGTCACATGGGCCAAGGAAGAACCAATCACATTTGGGAGTGGATCTGCAATGCTTCTAGTTATCATCAGAATTCTCCATTTGATCTCTGGATTGGGTGTTTTCCCAGGAGAGAGGAATGGAGTTATTAGAGATAATATCGAAATGCTGTGTGTGTGTGTGTGTGTGTGTGTGTGTGTGTGTGTGTGTGTGTGTGTGTGTGTGTGTGTGCGTGCGTGTGTGTGTGTGTGTGCGCGCACGCACGCGCGTGTGCGAGTGAGAGTGATTGAGTGAGTGTGAGGCAGTGATAGAAATAGTGTGCATGGATGTGAGCGATATAGAGAAAGGGAAAAAGAGCACAAGTGTGTGTGTGTGTGTGTGTGTGTGTGTGTGTGTGTGCTTGCTTTGCGTGTTTGCATCTGTTAGCGAGAGAGCATTACAGAGAGGTTGAGTAACTGACGAGAGAGGAGAACCCTGACACGTCTTCAGTGCACAGCTCATCACAAACTACCGGTAGTTTAGCAGCAGCGAGATTCACTGCTTCACTCTCTGCAGAGGGAAGAGCAACTAAGGTCAGGGATCTGTTAGACTGCACCGAGTCAGGGATCTGTTAGACTGCACCGAGTCAGGGATCTGTTAGACTGCACCAAGTCAGGGATCTGTTAGACTGCACCGAGTCAGGGATCTGTTAGACTGCACTGAGCCAGGGATCTGTTAGACTGCACTGAGCCAAGAAAAGAGCCATTGATATCCATCACTTTCTTTGCAATCGTGTTCCAGGTGCGATTCATCCATTGACTTTTCTTCACAGTCTTGGACCCACAAGCTGCGCTTGCCAATATGTGAGATAGGCTGCCTACTTCAAAAGCAAAGTCTTTCCACCAGAGGCCTTCACTGACTTAGCCGTATCACCCATGCCTAATATCCAGAAAAGTACTTGTAGGAATGAAACATTGTCTCTATGTATCTACATGTGATGAAAGATCATTGATTGAAGACAGTAAAAATTTGATTTTGTTTGTGCAAATAATTTAAGGTAATTGCTTTTTCTTCCTTTTTTGCTTCCTGTCAGGTAATTTGCAGCATTTTTCTTAGTCAAAGTGTTTTTATTGATCAAATGCACATTGTGAACAATGACATTCTTAGGACAAGGCAAGCAACTACGTATCACGCATATAAAATATAAAATTGTTAAAAAGAGTCACAAATAAGGGCAAGAATAGCAAATATATATATATACATATATGTAGTAGCAGAACAATAACAGCCGTTCCAGAGCCAGTAAAGATGGGCAATATGGACAGTAAGAATAAGAGTAATAAATATTGTATAGTGTAGTAGTACACACTGGATATGTACAATACATTTACCTGGGAATTGTCTAGAGCATACACATTGAAGTGATCAATGTGATCACTGAGATTAATGTTGCTGGTTGAGAAGCCTGATGTCCTGGGGGGAAAAGCTGTTTGTGAGTCTGGTTCTCCATGCCTGGATGCTCCTATACAAGACAGGTGCGATGTGCACTGTGAAGGTGATGACCTAGGCTACATCTGTTAGGGTGATGGCCTAGGCTACATCTGTTAGGGCGATGACCTAGGGTAGATCTGTTAGGGCGATGACCTAGGCTAGATCTGTTGGGGCAATGACCTAGGCTACATCTGTTAGGGCGATGACCTAGGCTACATCTGTTAGGGCGATGACCTAGGGTAGATCTGTTAGGGCGATGACCTAGGCTACATCTGTTAGGGCGATGACCTAGGCTACATCTGTTAGGGCGATGACCTAGGCTAGATCTGTTGGGGCAATGACCTAGGCTACATCTGTTAGGGCGATGACCTATCTGTTAGGGCGATGACCTAGGGTAGATCTGTTAGGGCGATGACCTAGGCTACATCTGTTAGGGCGATGACCTAGGCTACATCTGTTAGGGCGATGACCTAGGCTAGATCTGTTGGGGCAATGACCTAGGCTACATCTGTTAGGGCGATGGCCTAGGCTAGATCTGTTAGGGCGATGACCTAGGCTACATCTGTTAGGGCGATGACCTAGGGTAGATCTGTTAGGGCGATGGCCTAGGGTAGATCTGTTAGGGTGATGACCTAGGCTACATCTGTTAGGGCGATGACCTAGGCTACATCTGTTAGGGCGATGGCCTAGGGTAGATCTGTTAGGGCGATGACCTAGGCTACATCTGTTAGGGCGATGACCTAGGCTACATCTGTTAGGGCGATGACCTAGGCTACATCTGTTAGGGCGATGACCTAGGCTACATCTGTTAGGGCAATGACCTAGGCTAGATCTGTTGGGGCAATGACCTAGGCTACATCTGTTAGGGCGATGGCCTAGGCTAGATCTGTTGGGGCGGTGTGCACTGTGCACTGTGAGGGCGATGGCCTAGGCTAGATCTGTTGGGGCGGTGTGCACTGTGCACTGTGAGGGCGATGGCCTAGGGTAGATCTGTTGGGGCGATGGCCTAGGGTAGATGTGTTGGGGCGGTGTGCACTGGGACGGTAGTGGTTCAGGCAGGTGATGGAAGGTTTCTTTGCTACAGGAACATTGGCTGTCTGTTTGAAGCAGGTGGGGACTGCAGACCGGGTCAGCGAGAGGTTGAATATGGAGGTGAAGAATACCTCTGCTAGCTGGTCGGCGCACGCTCTGAGGACACGGCCTGGAATGCCAACTGACACACTTGAACAGAGCTGGTGTTGTCGACCAATCAGCGTCCAGTCTTGTGACTGCTCTGCCTTTTACTGTAGCACCATGTATATACTGTAGAAGAGTCACGACATCTCCATTCACTCCAATGGACGAGTCTTTTACAAGATCGGCAGAGGGCAGAGGGCAGAGGGCAGCAGTGCAGAGGGCAGAGGGCAGCAGAGGGAAGAGGGCAGCAGGGCAGAGGGCAGAGGGCAGAGGGCAGAGGGCAGAGGGCAGGGCAGCAGGGCAGCAGGCAAAAATGGGCCAAGTACAATTGGGGAGAAAATAGGGGGGGGCGTCAGAAAAAAAGGTAGAGCGGTGTGTAAGAAACAACCATCACCAGTTGCTATTAAATATGCATTCAGTTCATAGTATACACTGTAAAAGAATCCCGGGTGCAGCTGGAGCAGGAACAGCAGAAACAGGAACAGTGAAGAGATCCAGCGCACACCAGGTTGTTAGATTGTTATTTTATTTAAATTACAAAGACATAGTGAACGCTATCTTTATGCATTCAGTTCATGTTTGTGTGCACCCTTTTTCCACAATGTCATTTCACTGGCTTGTGTTGCCTCGGGGAGACGCAGCGGCAAGGTGACACGCCTTTCCCTGGACTTGACTTGACTTCTCATTAATTTGTCACCTTTTATTGAAGCACCCGCCTCACCCATGGACGCGTATTCTCGTCACACTGGCACACAATGTCTCCTCCCTTAATAGCAATGAAAGACCTAAGCAATTAAAGAATATCCATAA
>NC_139629.1:937417-944917 GCF_964638095.1 Poromitra crassiceps | reverse complement strand
AGTGTGTGTGTGTGTGTGTGTGTGCGTGCGTGCGTACGTGCGTACGTGCGTGTGTGTGAGAGTCAAGGTTATTATAGTTAACGAAAAAACAAAAACTAGAATTGAATAAACATGAAATAAACTGAAATAAAAATAAAAACTAAGCTTTACAAAAAAACGATAACTAACTGAAACGGTATTGTGTGTTTACAAAACTAACTAAAATAAATTTGAAGAAAAAATGTCCTTAGTTTCAGTCTTTGTCAGTTTACAGTATTTCATACATAATAAGTCTAGTATTTTGAGTGGAGATTAAATCTATTTTCCTAGTCCTATCATCTGTTATGACCTTTTTGAATCTCACCCATGACAAACACCTCATATTACAAAAAAAGAGGAAAGGAGCAAAAAAGACTAAAACTAACACTGAAACTAATAAAAACTCAACTAAAACTAAGCATTTTCAAAAAATAAAAACTAAACTAAACGATCAAACCCACCTTAAAAACGAATGAAAACTAAACTGAAATTGAAAACAAAAAGTCAAAACTAATCAAAATAAAAACAATTTAAAAAATCCAAAACTATTATAACCTTGGTGTGAGTGTGTGTGTGAGTGTGAGTGTGAGTGTGTGTGTGTGTGTGTGTGTGTGTGTGTGTGTGTGTGTGTGTGTGTGTGTGTGTGTGTGTGTGTGTGTGTATATTTGCATCATTGTTTGTGTGTGGGGGGAGGGGGTGAAGGCCAGAGCAAAGAGGGTGGAGTCAGGCTCTGTCTTGTTTTGATTTAGATTTGTCATTCATGATTCATCTTCATGGCTGTGTTGGGGGAAATATTACATGGTACAGTACGTCTTTAAGACACACACACACACACACACACACACACACACACACACACACACACACACACACACACACACACACACACACACACACACACACACACACACACACACACACACACACAGTCCTTGGTTTTGACTGTGGCCCAATTGGGCTTTTAAGAGCACCACCCGTGCATCATTATAGGCCTGACCCAGATTCTGTCCACACTGCTGCTGACCAAGTCATAACATACTCATTCACATATCCTCACACACCCACATACTTGCTGACTTACACACACACACACACACACACACACACACACACACACACACACGCGCACACACACACACACAGGCACACACACACACGCGCACTCACGCACACACACACACACACACACACACACACACACACACACACACACACACACACACGCGCGCACGCACACACACACACATGCATGCACACTATCCATTTTCTAATGAAGTCCAGAAAATGCTCCTCGCGAGTGACCACTATTCATTTATATGTTCGCATCCTTCACTGAAATAGATCCCTAGCACACACACACACACACACACACACACACACACACACACACACACACACACACACACACACACACGCACACACACACACACACACGCACACACACACACACACACACACACACACACAGCTTGGCCTAATTGATCAAAAACAGTCTAGTTAGAATGTGAGTGAATGTAACAGAGATAATAGTGGTTAGTAAAAGACTAGTGTCTATTCAACTCTAGTGTGCCTGGGTGGAAGCAGCATGGTGGACTCAGCTCTCTCATTGGTGCAGCATGGTGGACTCAGCTCTCTCATTGGTGCCGGCCATTTCAGTCGGTGCCGGATGGAAATCCCATTCTGCTCCCTGCAAGCTCTGCATTGGCTCTGACCCGCTCTGACTGACCGGCTGTGACCGTATTTGGATTTCCTTTCCACGCCTGTGTGGAATCTGTATGCTTCTGCTGCTGTACGTGTTGAATCTGCCGAGCTCAAATGCCTGCGCTGCTGCCTTTAAAACAATAACTGTTAACAACAGCAGCACTAGTCGCTAGCTCGTTGCTACACGCTGAAAACGATTGATGTGGATTATGCAATGAAGGAGCCTGCATGGTACGTTCGGTGGATGCCTGTAAATAGCCTTTTCCCCCTCTAGTCCACAATAAAAAGCGTCCCCAGCCAGACTCTCCTCGCCCCTTTGCTGGGAGAGTCTGGCAGGCGAGACTAATTCAACTCTAAGCAAAGTGTACAGAGGGATGCACTGTAAGTAAGTGACTGTCAAGCTTCAGCTGAAGATAGTTACAAGATGCCTTTAGTGTCTCCTCTCCGTGCCTTAACGCAGTGCTTCTCAAACCTTTTCACGTCAAGGACCCCTAAACTGACAAATTATACCACTGACCCCCATCTGATAAGATTTTAGCCAGAGACGGTCAATATCAGAGCGAGACACCCCATCTTCCAGTCACTTCCTGTATCCATGTCACGTGGGCTTTGCCCATGGGTTTCCATGGCCACGCCCACTTAGGAGACTTGTGGCAGGTCCTGAGTCTATTGGAGTCAATGGGAGGAGTGAGTGTGATCTCAGATTATGACTGATTCTTTCGCCCCCATTGTCATCAAAGTAAATATTGCGCTCATTTTCCACAAGCCACATATCTTCTGAACATTCCGACACTAAAATGTCATTTTTCAGACAGATCAGGAGAACATTTACTTTGTTCAAGACCTGTCTCTGTCTCAGCAACACACTCTCGTGAGGCAACAGGAGCTCACGTTAGCAGGGAGCTATTAGCTAAAGCTACATGTGAAGTTAAGGGACGGTTTGGTGTTTATATGCGTGGTGTGTGTGGAGTGACTGACCAGGAAACCGGCAGAGTACATTTCTTATTATTGGCTGAGCCTGCAGTGGGATGTCTCTATCTAATATTAAAGGTCTCTGTTTAGCTTTTGTGACAACCCTCCCACTCTCCTGGCACCCTCTTGCAGGAGCCTGGTGTAGGGGTCATTAGGCTGATTGGGTGCACCTATAGCCCAGTGCACTCATTGGGCTTAAGAAAACCTTCAGACCATTCAGGCCATGTCCACACGAAGACGAGTTTAGGTGTATCCACTAAAGTTTTTTCTCGTATGGATGTTTCGTCCAGACGGAACCAGCGTTCTGGGAGTATACGTCCTGGGAGAATACGCTAATTTTTTAAACCGGGTCCCAGAGTGAACAAATCTGAAGACGCCACCCTTGCATTTCTGTGTTTACAACCCATACGCATCTTTCCTGAACCGATGACGACATAGCCCCACCTCTCTCCGCCAGCAACAGCTACTAGCCTCAGTGCTCCACAGCTGACTCTTCCCATCCACCCCTCCCCTCCCTTCATCGGATATTTCCCAGAAAGCTTAGCGGCGGCTAAGTTTTTACAAGAACACACAAAAAATCAGGCTAAACATGTCAGATAGAAATAATATTTATTTTTAATACAACATGCAATTCTGGAATATTTGAATATTGGACAAAATGAAATGAAATAAAATGTAAACCCTGAGTATAACACACATACTCGGGATGCTCTATATATAGCCCTCGCAAATACAACGTGTTAGTGAAGTGAGAGGTTTGACGACCACACGGTTGCACTGTGATGTCCAGTCATGTCCACTCCAACAAGACTTTAGCTTACTTGACGCCACTTTTTCAATAAAAACACATTTATGCCATGAGTTTATATAATGTATACGGTATTTATGTTGCATCATTTAGCCTGTGCTGTGATGTGCAGGAGCGGCCAATACGCTGGGATGTGTTTGCAACATGTCTAAGTGGATGATATCAGGAACGTCACCGATAGTTAACGTTCTATATTGTAGGCTACAGGGAGACCATCAGCCCTGCTGAACAGCTCTCATTTGCCTGTATAGGTTTAATCATTTTATTAATCGACATGGCAAACCTCGTCTAGAGTTGAGATACAGAGGCTACTAATAGTACCCCACAAAGCCAAGGGTTTAAGCTGCTCGCTACAGTGAGATACACATAATAGACTCTATGCGCCCCTAGTAGTTGAATGCCATTCGACGAGATTGTCTTATTCTCTGTTTTTGGTGTACTTTGTGGCAGCGTTACAGCGCCACTTACCGGCCTGGCATATATTCTACAGCGGTTTCAGCGGTATTCAGTGGTTTCATGTGGATACACACATTTCTTGAAACGATTCCTAAACGAAAAAAAAAGATTGGTTCCGTCTCCGTGTGGACATGGCCTCAGTCTCTCCCTCCTCACTGATCCACCTTTTGTTAGGTTCATTTGTTTATGCAGTTTGTGTTGTCTAGTTATTTCCCCTTGAAAATAATTGTTTTAACTTTTACTTTGGTATGACCTAGTCCCCTGATTTGTTACTTTCTTGAGCTGGGTTGCATATGTGGGGAGTCATACACCAAAGTAAAAGTTAAAATAATAATGTATTAGCTAAAACTAATGGACAAACTACATCAAAAAGAACAGAACAAAAGGTGCATCTGTGAGGAGGGAGAGACACTGAATGGTCTAAAGGTCTTCTTAAGCCCAGGTGCGCCCAATCAGCCCAACGACCACAACACCAGGCTCGTGAAAATAAATTATTACCCTTTTTGCTGGAGACCCCTTGGAGCCCCCTCAAGGACCCTTGGGGGTCCCATGTACTCCACTTTGAGAACTACTGCCTTAACATCGATTTGACTGTTCTTTCTGCCAGTGACTGCAGAGACGATTGGCCAGGATGTATAATATATTGTATAATCTGTGCTAGCTGATAGCTATGTTCGTATAGGCTATAGCTAGCTGATAGCTATGTTCCTATAGGCTATAGCTAGCTGATAGCTATGTTCCTATAGGCTATAGCTAGCTGATAGCTATGTTCCTATAGGCTATAGCTAGCTGATAGCTATGTTCCTATAGGCTATAGCTAGCTGATAGCTATGTTCCTATAGGTCAGTGATCCTCACTATTTTCTCCATGAGAGCCACACTAGCAGGTCAAAGTCAAGAGGAGAGCCACTTTTACCGCAAAACCACACAGTAAGTGTTTGATTTAGTTTTTAGTTTATTCCATGATAAAACCAATGATAAAAAATGTAGAACCAATGATAAAAATGTTAGAAACAATTATAAAAATCATAAAAACATTCAGACCGACTTTATAAAAAAAGATGTAATATTATATATACAGTATATACAGTATATATTTATATATATATATATATATATATATATATATATATATATATATATATATATATATATATATATATAGTGTATAGTTTGTATATATATATATATATATATATATACATATATATATATATATATATATATATATATATATATGATATAAAAAACATTCAGGCCGACTTAATAAAAAATTATAAAAGTGATGAAAACATTCACACCGACTTGATTAAAAAAATAAATATGAAAACATTCTGATGTCCAGTCTGTCTCTCTCTGGGATGCAGCTCCACACACCTCCAGCTCAGTAAACAGCCTGTTCTTTCCTGGTCTCCACACCCAGCTCAGTAGGCTAAACCAGGGGTTCCCAAAAAAATATGTGCCAAGGACCGGTAGATAGATGGAAAAAAAAGTTGCGGACCGGTTGTCAATTTTTTATTTTTTTTTATTATTATTTTTTAATAAACATAGGCTATACTATTATAGGCTGTGTGGTAGTTGAAACATAGTTTCAAGTTGACGTTTATTTATGTTTGTTGTTTGTAAAAGAAATTTGTAAAAAAATCTATATATATATATATTTTGGGACCGGGCTCGCGAGCCGCCAATGAAAGAGTCTAGAGCCGACATCGTCTCGTGAGCCGCGCATCGAGGATCTAGGCTATAGGTAAATGGTAAAATGGTAAATGGTCTGCATTTAGCGCTTTTATCCAAAGCGCTTTACAGTCAGTAGGTACATTCACCCATACACACACCGATGGCGGCAGGTTACCACGCAGGGTGCTGGCACACCAACGGGAGCAATTTGGGGTTCAGTGTCTTGCCCAAGGACAGTCTGCCTGTTTGACATGCAGACTGGAGGAGCCGGGAATCGAACCACCGACCTCTTTTATCCAAAGCGATTAGTGGACGACCCACTCTACACTCCTGAGCTACAGCCTAATATAGGCTATAGCTAGCTGATAGCTATGTTCCTATAGGCTATAGCAGGCTGATAGCTATGTTCCTATAGGCTATAACAGGCTGGGGATCAGAGCATATTTAGTCTATCTGATTAGTCTCTCTGAGGAGAATCAATTGAATGACTTTGATATGAATGTAGACTCTGACAGAGACTGGGGGAATAAAAGGACATCAACATAACCATAATTATAATGTTATTATCCTGCTCTTACTCTGATTCTGGAGATACTGTGGAAATGGCAGTGCCCCCCCCCCCCCCCCTCCCTCTCTCTGTCTTTTTGGTTTCTCTCTTTCTTTCATTCCCCCCCCCCCCCCCCCAGTCATTAGAGAAGATAACATTGAGATAACATTAGAAAGAGCTCCTTTCGAGTCTCCTGTGAGGAGAATATCATGATTACTCTGTCTGGGTCTTAGCCAGATTCTGTCGCCTCATATTGTGTTTTAAGAAACCTCATTTTCACTGGTGCAGTTACTGTCACAATGATGGGACAAGAGTTTGACTTACTCTAACCGCAGAAGTTACCTGACTTTCCTTTTATTGTGAGATGACTGTTGGCCAAACTGTTGTCTGTGTCCTGGAATAACTTCTTTATCTTAAAAAAAAAAAGTAATAATAATAAGTCTTTCAAGAATTGCTAAATACTTTCAGATTTGACACCAATGTATATTTATAGACATTATTTTACAACACATAATGAATGGTCTGGCATTTTTCTTTGTGTCGAGGAAATGACAGATTTGGAGATGGGATGTATTTTTGCGAGGCTGCGGGGAAATGGGACAGTAAAAATGCAAAGACCTCTCTGTCTGCCTGTCTGTCTGCCTGTCTGCCTGCCTGTCTGTCTGTCTGTCTGTCTGCCTGCCTGCCTGTCTGTCTGCCTGCCTGCCTGTCTGTCTGCCTGTCTGTCTGCCTGCCTGTCTGTCTGTCTGCCTGCCTGTCTGTCTGCCTGCCTGTCTGTCTGTCTGCCTGCCTGCCTGCCTGTCTGCCTGCCTGTCTGTCTGTCTGTCTGTCTGCCTGCCTGCCTGTCTGTCTGCCTGCCTGCCTGTCTGTCTGCCTGTCTGTCTGCCTGCCTGTCTGTCTGTCTGTCTGCCTGCCTGTCTGTCTGTCTGCCTGCCTGTCTGTCTGCCTGTCTGCCTGCCTGCCTGTCTGTCTGCCTGCCTGTCTGCCTGTCTGCCTGCCTGCCTGTCTGTCTGCCTGCCTGCCTGTCTGTCTGCCTGTCTGTCTGTCTGCCTGTCTGCCTGCCTGTCTGCCTGCCTGTCTGTCTGCCTGTCTGTCTGCCTGTCTGCCTGTCTGCCTGTCTGCCTGTCTGTCTGCCTGTCTGCCTGCCTGTCTGTCTGTCTGCCTGTCTGCCTGCCTGCCTGCCTGTCTGTCTGTCTGCCTGTCTGCCTGCCTGTCTGTCTGCCTGTGTGCCTGCCTGTCTGTCTGCCTGTCTGCCTGTCTGTCTGCCTGCCTGCCTGTCTGTCTGCCTGTCTGTCTGTCTGCCTGTCTGCCTGCCTGTCTGT
>NC_139629.1:912417-927417 GCF_964638095.1 Poromitra crassiceps | reverse complement strand
GAGTAGACGCCCCAATGGACCAGAAGAGGCACTAGTGCAGTGACCAGGACACATACCCTTAATCTGGCTTCCCACCCGCAGACACGGCCAATTGTGCCTGTATGGAGGCCGGACCAAGCCGGAGGTAACACGGGGGTCGAACCTACGACCCTCGTGTTGCAGGCAGGGAATCTACTGCTAAGTTAAGTTAAGTTAAGTTAAGTTAAGTTAAGTTAAGTTAAGTTAAGTTCCATCACTACTGCTCATACTGGCCCTCTGAACTCTGTTGGCTTGTATCTGTTCATTGGCCTTTTTTAAAGTTATACAGTAGCTAGAATTGTATCAATAAAGCAGAAAGAAAATCTGCCACTATGAGGCCATTTACACCTGGCATTAACATGCGTTTTCTGCCATCAGATTGCAATCCGATTGTATTTTATCACTTGAAAGTACAGGTGTAAACACCCCCAAAACGCATTGAAGAAGGATTGCAATCTGATCGGCCAAACCACCTCCGGAGGTGGTCAGGGACGCATTATGACAACATTTAACACAAGTGTAAATGCAATGCGTCCTCTCAAAACGCATTCAGCAACTACCATGCGGAAATACACCGCACCGGTGTGTGTGCCCTCATCTCGCCGCTGTGTCAAATGCGCACACACACAGGCAGCCTGTCACCGGACCGGCTAAAAATTATCTCCCCCCCCCCCCCCCCCGCTCCGCTTTTGCACAACACTCTCTTTCTGCTAGGTAGCGTTGCTTCAAAGTTTTTCTGCGGAGGTTTTGCCACGGCTTATCGAACCCTTTCTCCCTCATTTTCCTTTCATTTTCCGCTCCTTTTCCAAAGGAGAAGTGTTGATATAAAAGAGAAATTATGCTCTCAATTGTATAACGTTGTAATTTAGGATGTTACCTGAACGCAACACAGGTGGTTACAGCCAATGACATGCACGGAAAACGTATGTATGTGTGTGTGTCTCGGACCCAGTGTCAAACAGCTCCATGGGAGAATAACCTACAGAGAAAACTGCTATATCGACACGTCTGAAAAACTACTTCATGAGAGCGCAAAAGCTTTTTGCAATATTTGGGAGGTTTTTCGAAATTTACGTGTTTGCATTACCCGATTTTTATTGCGATATTTAGATTTTGCGCATTTCTGAGGGTAATGGAAACACGGCTTACAGACAGGCCAAGGACAAGAACAAGAAAAGTGGCAGGGGCAGATAGCAACGTGTCCTTTTTATAAAGAAATAGATGCAGTGCTGCGTGATCGGCCATCGTTTTGTCCAGGTGAAGGGGACGTTCACTGTGCATTTGAGCTTAACAATAACCTCTATTTCCCTGTGCATGTATGCAAACATGCATGCACACGTTCAGGGGGCGCGCGCGTGATGACGTTCGAGCTGGAGAGCAATCGGATTGCAATCTGTTCACCCA
Source organism: Poromitra crassiceps (assembly GCF_964638095.1). Lineage (NCBI taxonomy): Eukaryota > Metazoa > Chordata > Actinopteri > Beryciformes > Melamphaidae > Poromitra > Poromitra crassiceps. The sequence goes on along the minus strand of NC_139629.1, from coordinate 925,995 downwards.
AAACGCATGTTAGTGCCAGGTGTAAATGGAATCAGGCTGAAGTGATAAAATACAATCGGATTGCAATCTGATGGCAGAAAACGCATGTTAATGCCAGGTGTAAATGGCCTCAATTTGCACTTCCAGTGTGGTGACTTTATTCAAATAATCCTCTCATCTTAAAAAGACAGAGAATCAAAGCCTACCTTGTTGGGATGTCTTACTCATAAGTCTTGACTGAACTGTCTGAGATCCTGAAAGTACAGATAGGAAGATAGGGCCCCTGGTGTTTTGTTCTGCGTTGGATTGTTCATGCAAATCGAGTAGAGGTTATTTTGTAGCTGAATAAAGCCAAACACATCTGTCCACATGATGTGACCTGTTGACAGTCCTCTCAGTCGTCTACATGATGTGACCTGTTGACAGTCCTCTCAGTCGTCTACATGATGTGACCTGTTGACAGTCCTCTCAGTCGTCTACATGATGTGACCTGTTGACAGTCCTCTCAGTCGTCTACATGATGTGACCTGTTGACAGTCCTCTCAGTCGTCTACATGATGTGACCTGTTGACAGTCCTCTCAGTCGTCTACATGATGTGACCTGTTGACAGTCCTCTCAGTCGTCTACATGATGTGACCTGTTGACAGTCCTCTCAGTCGTCTACATGATGTGACCTGTTGACAGTCCTCTCAGTCGTCTACATGATGTGACCTGTTGACAGTCCTCTCAGTCGTCTACATGATGTGACCTGTTGACAGTCCTCTCAGTCGTCTACATGATGTGACCTGTTGACAGTCCTCTCAGTCCTCCACATGATGTGACCTGTTGACAGTCCTCTCAGTCGTCTACATGATGTGACCTGTTGACAGTCCTCTCAGTCGTCTACATGATGTGACCTGTTGACAGTCCTCTCAGTCCTCCACATGATGTGACCTGTTGACAGTCCTCTCAGTCCTCCACATGATGTGACCTGTTGACAGTCCTCTCAGTCGTCCACATGATGTGACCTGTTGACAGTCCTCTCAGTCCTCCACATGCTGTGACCTGTTGACAGTCCTCTCAGTCGTCTACATGATGTGACCTGTTGACCGTCCTCTCAGTCGTCTACATGATGTGACCTGTTGACAGTCCTCTCAGTCGTCTACATGATGTGACCTGTTGACAGTCCTCTCAGTCGTCTACATGATGTGACCTGTTGACAGTCCTCTCAGTCCTCCACATGCTGTGACCTGTTGACAGTCCTCTCAGTCGTCTACATGATGTGACCTGTTGACAGTCCTCTCAGTCCTCCACATGCTGTGACCTGTTGACAGTCCTCTCAGTCGTCTACATGATGTGACCTGTTGACCGTCCTCTCAGTCGTCTACATGATGTGACCTGTTGACAGTCCTCTCAGTCGTCTACATGATGTGACCTGTTGACAGTCCTCTCAGTCCTCCACATGCTGTGACCTGTTGACAGTCCTCTCAGTCGTCTACATGATGTGACCTGTTGACCGTCCTCTCAGTCGTCTACATGATGTGACCTGTTGACAGTCCTCTCAGTCGTCTACATGCTGTGACCTGTTGACCGTCCTCTCAGTCCTCCACATGATGTGACCTGTTGACAGTCCTCTCAGTCGTCTACATGATGTGACCTGTTGACAGTCCTCTCAGTCGTCTACATGATGTGACCTGTTGACAGTCCTCTCAGTCGTCTACATGATGTGACCTGTTGACAGTCCTCTCAGTCCTCCACATGCTGTGACCTGTTGACAGTCCTCTCAGCCGAACTCCAAACAAAGACTGTTGAAATAAACCCACCAACTAAACAAAGACCCACTCATCTGTCGCTCCTGACCGGGACTTTGGTTCTGGTTTGCATGTCCTGCCACACAGCATCTGGGCTTTTGTGTGTGTGTTCTCATGAGTATGTCTACAAAATGTTGTGCTCACAAACGCATTTGTCAATCCATACCTGTGTTATAGTTATTCCTATGTGTGTGTCTGCTTGTCCATACTGTACATGTGGGCAGATGTGTGTGTGTGCGTGTGTGCGTGTGTGTGTGTGTGTGTGTGTGTGTGTGTGTGTGTGTGCGTGTGTGTGTGTGTGTGTGCGTGTGTGTGTGTGTGTGTGTGTTGCAGTGATCCAGATTCCAGTCCCAGTAAAAGTAGGCCAGCCAGTGAGCCCGTGAGTCAGCCTTTTCTCCTGAGAAAGGCGACTCCCTGACATTACAGCATCAGGAACAGCTGACCAACACACCCTAACAGACAGACGGACACACACACACACACACACACACACACACACACACACACTCACACACACACGCACACACGCACACACACACACACACACACACACACACACACACACGCACACACACACTCACACACAGACGCGCACACACACACACTCACACACACACACACACACACACACACAGATGTTTGAACGAGCATATGCAAGTAGCATGCATGGCATCATGCTCAAGCGTAGACACACACACAAAAAGAGCACACACATAATACACACCCAGCTGGGCTGTGCTGGACTGACCTGTTTGCACCCCAGCACACACACACACACACACACACACACACACACACACTGTTTGCACCGCCACACGCCCTCAATCTGCTCTCAGCACTCTTTCGTGCGGGATACTTCTTCATTCTCCTCCCCTGGTGCAAAACCCTGCTGCTGAGGTCACTGACTGACACATGAATAGTAATGGAGGTTGACGTGCACTGGGTTGAACTCAGCTCCGAGCTGATCAGAGGTTAAATGGGTTGGCTTTTTATTTCTTTAATCAAATATATATTTTATTGAGTATGGATTTTTTTTTGTATTTTGGTTATTTTTATACAAATTAATTGTTTAACATAAAGCCTTTTGATAATGAAAGAAGTCATCTAACACTACTTACCCACTCTTCTGCTTGCCCAAATCAAACAAACGTCATGCCTTCAAATGCTTATTTAATATACATTTGGTCGAGCTGAACCGGGCTCTTGCGGACCGCTTATGAAACGTTGTATCTGCAGGGAACAGTCCTACTTACTTATGAAACGTTGTATCTGCAGGGAACAGTCCTACTTACTTATGAAACGTTGTATCTGCAGGGAACAGTCCTACTTACTTATGAAACGTTGTATCTGCAGGGAACAGTCCTACTTACTTATGAAACGTTGTATCTGCAGGGAACAGTCCTACTTATGAAACATTGTATCTGCAGGGAACAGTCCTACTTACTTATGAAACGTTGTATCTGCAGGGAACAGTCCTACTTACTTATGAAACGTTGTATCTGCAGGGAACAGTCCTACTTACTTATGAAACGTTGTATCTGCAGGGAACAGTCCTACTTACTTATGAAACGTTGTATCTGCAGGGAACAGTCCTACTTTATGAAACGTTGTATCTGCAGGGAACAGTCCTACTTACTTATGAAACGTTGTATCTGCAGGGAACAGTCCTATACTTATGAAACGTTGTATCTGCAGGGAACAGTCCTACTTACTTATGAAACGTTGTATCTGCAGGGAACAGTCCTATACTTATGAAACGTTGTATCTGCAGGGAACAGTCCTACTTACTTATGAAACGTTGTATCTGCAGGGAACAGTCCTACTTACTTATGAAACGTTGTATCTGCAGGGAACAGTCCTACTTACTTATGAAACGTTGTATCTGCAGGGAACAGTCCTACTTACTTATGAAACGTTGTATCTGCAGGGAACAGTCCTACTTACTTATGAAACGTTGTATCTGCAGGGAACAGTCCTATACTTATGAAACGTTGTATCTGCAGGGAACAGTCCTACTTACTTATGAAACGTTGTATCTGCAGGGAACAGTCCTACTTACTTATGAAACGTTGTATCTGCAGGGAACAGTCCTACTTACTTATGAAACGTTGTATCTGCAGGGAACAGTCCTACTTACTTATGAAACGTTGTATCTGCAGGGAACAGTCCTACTTGACAAACCCATAAAACATCCCAAGATGGAGTCAGGAGAAATCAGTAAAGACGTCCGCGTTCCATCTTTGTAATTAAGTCCAGCGTCTTACAATAAAACAGCCTATTTTTTTGGTTACATAATTGACTCGCAGCAGGTCAAAGCTTTCAACGTTCACGTCACCATCAAAGCCCCTTCTCTCCCACATAACACTCTGCTCCCACACACACACACGCACGCACGCACACACACACACACACACACACACACACACACACACACACACACACACACACACACACTGCTGGAGAGGCTTGAGTTGTACCAAGCATTTTCTTAACCCCACATAAAAGTGTGTTGCAAAACAGCTGAGAATGGGACGTGGAAATGCAGCCCACGGCCATGCGCCGCCTGTCAGTCTCTTCCATGGTTACAACAAAGGCACGTTACCATGCAACTATTGAATTGAGCACTTTCAACCCTGCAACCTTCAAATGTGTTGCTGCTGCTCTGCTGGGAGAGAGGAAGCACATGCAGGCGCTTGTGAGAGGTGATATCACTGAGAGTGAGTGTGTGTTTGGAGGCAAGATGCTGAGAGATCTGCTTCACGTTGGGAGTTCTCCTCTTCCCAGCCATTTGCTATTGCAATGGTGCTAAGGTGGATTCTGCCATACAGGAAGGACGGGGCGTGTGTGTGTGTGTGTGTGTGTGTGTGTGTGTGTGTGTGTGTGATTGCCTGTGTGTGTTTATGCATACGTGTGTGCGTGTGTGTGTGTGTGTGTGCGTGTGTGTGTGTGATTGCCTGTGTGTGTTTATGCATACGTGTGCTTAGTCTATTAAGTCGCCATCTGTGTTCCCATTAAGTCACGTCTATGAAATGTATATCACAACATGCTGACTGAAGCCCAGCTTAAGACTTCCAAGATGAGTTCCAAATAATTGCTACAGTATACCCCCCCCCCCCCCCCCCCCCCACACACACACACACACACACACACACACACACACACACACACACACACACACACACACACACACACACACACACACGGACTGTTATTGGATTCCCCCCCACCCCAGCTATTATCATTTGTCTTTTCCATTAGCGCAGTGGGGGGTAGAGTAAACAAAAACGGTACTCAAGTAAAAGTACACAGAGACATCAGGGGATCTCTAATAGCCTAGATACACTAGACGACTTTGAAATCTTAATGACTAGACTAATTATGCTGATCTGAATGGCATATATCAAGAAACATTGACCCCTCTCTTTGCTGTATAGTGGGAGGTGCATTTTTGAGTAGGCTATTAAAATAGCATGTCAAGTTTACATTTCTTTATTGCCAGATTAAACAATTCGTATTGGTTGTTGGTTGGTTCAACACAACATGTGCGTGCATGCGCGCTTCTTCTTCTTCTCTAGCCTACAAGCATGTAACTTCCTTGATTGTTATTGTTGATAATTCTATTTAAATAGGCTACATTTTCATTTCCCGAAACATTCTTAAACAAGAAAGGAACATAGTGCACTGCAAAATATATATATATTTTTATTATTATTATTTTCTTTTTATTTTTTCCCCCGATTTTTTATCCCATTTTATCCCCCGTTTAGTGCTCATTTGATTGCTCAATCCTGGTTGCTACTCCATCCTCTGCCGATCTGGGGAGAGCCGAGACTGATTCCATGCTTCCTCCGAGACATGGGCAGTCAGTCAGCCGCTTCTTTTCACCTGCCAGAGGAAGCTTCACCGGTAGGACATAGCACGTGGGAGGTTCACGCTATTCCATCCAGTTCCCCTCCCTCTGAACAGGCGCCCTTAACGATCAGAGGAGGAACCACATTAGCAACCAGGATGTTGCATGTTTTTGTGAAGGGGGTTCCTATATGAAGGAGACCCCCGGGAGGCACGGGGAGAACAGACAAAATATTTTTAATTACATTTGTAAAAAAAAAAAAAAAAAAAATCTCTGAAATGATTAGGGAGGTCCGGACCTCCCTGTGTTCATAGCTAGATACGGGCCTGATTCAAACACGTTTGATATAATCGTTGTGGCTCCGACTGGTTCTGAGTGGCGTCGGGAGGCAGTTTACACTAACAGATTAGAAATCTGTACCCCGTAATACACTAACAGATTTTGCTGCCGACTGGCACAACAACTGCAGCCTAGAGTCAACAAAGACAGACTGAGCCCAACTGGAAATCCTGTGTAAAATCGGAGGGAAAGTCTTGTAGTGTATTTTAGACATTAGTTCATCGCCTTTTGTAAATGGAAAGAAGAAAAGCTGTAATCAGCCGTCACCCCTTTACAGATCCAGTAAGGTAGCATGTTTCAATAAGGCAGCGTGCACACTATGAGCGAGAAGCGCCCAGCTAGCACACATGCTTTTTTTAAGCGTTAATTTCCTGGGTGTGCTTTCTCAAACGTTCCCGACCTTTGACCCCAGAAAATCTTTTTCACAGCCTGCCATGTTGGCAGGTGGTGATACATTCCAACATGTAATAGCCTATATTACATGCCTATTACTAATAGGTTTACAGCGATCTGATCTGACAGCAATAGAGAAAAATAGCTAATAATTGCCTTATCTCACATTATTGAGGAAAACACATTTTGAATGTGAGATTATAGATGATAGATTCCAGATTAGACTTAACAAATCTCTACTGACATCATAGGCTGTAGAATGCTTGCAGGTGCTGCTTCATGCAGGAATACAATATCCAATTATTTCCAATTATATCATCATTCTAACTGCACACCGAAAGCCTTCACACCCTTTTCCTTATTTTCATATCATTAATGTTTCCGTTTGAGCAGCAAAATGGGAACAACACATTGATGATGAGCAAACCTGATGAAGCATGGAGGCTCCAGAGGCTCTTGTTGTTCTAAAGCAACGTTAAAGATGTGAACCTAATGAAGGCGGTCTGGGGTCTCGTCGTGTGCGGTAGGATGCTTTCATCGTATCAATTACGTCAATGAATGGGAGTAATCCAAAGATCACGTTGCTGATTACAATTCTTGTAGTTAATCAGTAGCAGCGTCCATTCTGAAAGAGATCTTCCACCTCAGTGTGTGCTTCGTTGCAAAGGAATAATGGGGTTCCTCTCCTGGCCAGGCCGCCGTCTGGATTGTGGTCAATTTGTGCAGCCCTCTTTCTGCTTTCTCCCTGCCTCCAGAAAATGAATTTTGCTCAATAAAATGCAAGAAGTTGGACTGCCTGTTTTCCATTTAAACACACAAACGACACACAGACAGAGAAACACATGACTAATTATTGTTGCTGTCTTTTTGACTGGGATACAAACATGAAAGCCGGGTGGACCGTGACATGTGTCTTGTTGATATGCCAGATTCAGCTGGCATTGATGTCTACGATGAAAATGTGAGCAGCAGATGTAGTAACAGGGTCTGCTTTGTGTTACAGGACAAAGTGTATACTGCTCCTATGCCAGGTAGAGGTGCACTGATTTATTTATAACGTCGCTGAAGCCTGCAGGTTGCAGAGATGGAAGATAATGGGTCTACCAGTATTAGCACCAGTAGAACCTTTGAGTACCAAAATAAGCACTTTGTATTGGTGTCAAAGAGCGTTCGCTCTCTATAGCCACTTTCAGACATGAACTCCGGATCAGGCCAGGGTTGCTTCCCCTGAGCCTGACCCAGATGATACGTGAAGTGTACCCTTTCAGACATGAGGCATGTTGCTTGAGGAGCACCTCCGCACAGTGATATGATTTGGTCTCAATGTTGTTTTAGACACATTTTCATAGAATAGAAAATAGAAAATAGAAAAAACTTTATTGTCCAGCCAAGACATGTGTTGGATGAACTAAATGCCTAGTTGAGTTGACATTATATTATGAGTCAAACCAACAAACATGAAACTGATAAAACAGTTAAATCAACTAGATATTTAAAGTTCAATCAGCAACATGTTTAGTACTATACCAACAAGGAAATTCAAGTTGGATGAACTAAATGCCTAGTTGAGTTGACATTTGAACACAACATTTGAACTATCCCTTTAATATCTTTCATGACAGCGTTTATGCACAGATTGTTGAAGGTCGCTGCAGGTCAATTAAAGGTTTTGTTTATGTTATGATCATAAAGTGTGGAGTGTAGTTACCAGAATGAATTGACATGAGGAATCTGTTTAGGCGTTCAGACAGCTGACATGTAGGTTAATGCTTATACTGTGACAGACTGCTAAGACCACAATAGCTATGCTAGCTGCTAGCTGTGCACTCCTACTCCTACCAACAACATGGTGACATTTCTGCAACCTGCTCACAAGGGCTACAGTGAAACTGAAATAGATGAAATGTACTGATCACTGTAAAAACTGTACAAAAATAAAGAGTAAGAAATAATTCACATAAGTATAAACACGTATGGGCCCTATCTTCGCAAATCGGTAATTTAGCGTTTGCGCTCGTTTAATGTCGCACGCAATGCAAATTGGGGGCGTGCACAAGCGCATGCCTGTTATAATTGTACTGGACATAGGCATGCCTATCGTCAGCAGCGCGCAATTACTTTGCACTAATTAGAGCCTTTAAAAGCACCTCTTACGCGCTAAATACCCCGCTGCGCTTGAGCGCACCATAATCTCCGTGCTGGGCAGCACAGTGCAGAGTAAAATTCCTTTTGGATATGTCATTACTCACAGCCTTGCCACGCCAGGACATCACATTCTGCTGCTAAAATGGAGTATTAGCAGATAATTCAGTGAGGCAATCAACTATAACTCACTGAGAAACCTTTATCACATCGCAAAGAGGGAAATTAATTAAGAAAACTTGTTGGACAATGGACATTAGCCTACTTGCAATAGGCTATTCACCTTCACCTACCCCATAACCCGGAGGGTCGTTGGCACCACAGACGTTCTGTCAACAAGCTCTCTCCATCTCTCTCTGTCCTCGGCACGAGTGAGTCCACTCTATTACGCATGGAGAGAATTACAGCATATTGCATGCCTCGCGCAAACAGTGATTGCGAGACAGGAATCTGATTGGTTTCATTGATGTAATGCCCAGGCATTGCCTGGCCACACCTGTGAATAATTCTGGTGCTTAAGAACGCCCAAATCCCGTTTGCGCTGGCATTTTGGGGGCGCAGATGATTTGGCACAGCTCCCATTTGCGCCTGCGGCAGGTGCCATGAACGTTTCCGCATCCCCGCCGAGAATTGCATCCCACCATATTTCGGGCCTGTTTTAACTTAGAAAACAGGGAGCTCACGTCTATACCCAGACAATTATATCACTTTTAACCAGTTACATTTCTGTATAAATCATTACAATATGCTCTCGTGAGGTGGGGATGCGTTTGGCTGCTGGGGGTGCAAAACTCGGCATAACACCTGGACACTTGCGGTCTGCTATTGTTAAGGCACGCAAGCAGGTGTGCAAGCGCAAATAGGGGATATCGCCTGTACCAAGATAGGGCCCAATGTGTGTAAATTGTATTACAGGGTGGATGAAAATGATCAGCAGACACAGCCAATCGTGCCTGTATGGACGCCCGACCAAGCCAGAGGCAACACAGGACACGAACCTGCGACCCTCGTGTTGGTAGGCAGGGGATCTACCGCTGCAGTACCCAGATACCCACATTTCTAATTCAACCAGCTCCACTAAGAGGTTTAAATCGATTGCATTTTTCACCATATAACTAACTGACATGGACAAACTCACTCGGAATAGGCACTAAGCCTGATTTGAGGCCAGACCCTGCAGCAGGGTCAAGGGTCAACCACAGCTTTCCATCATTTAACAATCATGTTATCAAATGTATCCCCTGGGGTAACTGGTGCTAAGTGAGCTGGGTGACTACTTTGAGTCTACAGGGATAAAGATAGCCCTGCAGTCACAATATAGCCTTTGAGTCTACAGGGATAAAGATAGCCCTGCAGTCACAATATGAGATGATGTAAAAAGCACTTGGCAGGTGAGAGCGCAGGGTAGTATGTGTCGTTGCAGGGTGGTATGTGTGTTGTTGCAGGGTGGTGTGTGTGTTGTTGCAGGGTGGTGTGTGTGTGTCGTTGCAGGGTGGTGTGTGTGTTGTTGCAGGGTGGTGTGTGTCGTTGCAGGGTGGTGTGTGTGTTGTTGCAGGGTGGTGTGTATCGTTGCAGGGTGGTGTGTATCGTTGCAGGGTGGTGTGTGTGTCGTTGCAGGGTGGTGTGTATCGTTGCAGGGTGGTGTGTGTGTCGTTGCAGGGTGGTGTGTGTCGTTGCAGGGTGGTGTGTGTTGTTGCAGGGTGGTGTGTGTTGTTGCAGGGTGGTGTGTGTTGTTGCAGGGTAGTGTGTGTCGTTGCAGGGTGGTGTGTGTTGTTGCAGGGTGGTGTGTATCGTTGCAGGGTAGTGTGTGTCGTTGCAGGGTGGTGTGTGTTGTTGCAGGGTGCTGTGTGTCGTTGCAGGGTGGTGTGTGTGTCATTGCAGGGTGGTGTGTGTGTCGTTGCAGGGTGGTGTGTGTCGTTGCAGGGTGGTGTGTATCGTTGCAGGGTGGTGTGTATCGTTGCAGGGTGGTGTGTGTCATTGCAGGGTGGTGTGTGTCGTTGCAGGGTGGTGTGTATCATTGCAGGGTGGTGGGTGTTGTTGCAGGGTGGTGTGTGTTGTTGCAGGGTGGTGTGTATCGTTGCAGGGTGGTGTGTGTCGTTGCAGGGTGGTGTGTGTCATTGCAGGGTGGTGTGTATCGTTGCAGGGTGGTGTGTGTTGTTGCAGGGTGGTGTGTGTTGTTGCAGGGTGGTGTGTATCGTTGCAGGGTAGTGTGTGTTGTTGCAGGGTGGTGTGTATCGTTGCAGGGTGGTGTGTGTCGCAGGGTGGTGTGTGTTGTTGCAGGGTGGTGTGTGTTGTTGCAGGGTGGTGTGTGTTGTTGCAGGGTGGTGTGTGTTGTTGCAGGGTGGCGTGTATCGTTGCAGGGTGGTGTGTGTTGTTGCAGGGTGGTGTGTGTCGTTGCAGGGTGGTGTGTATCGTTGCAGGGTAGTGTGTGTCGTTACAGGGCGGTGCGTGTCGTTGCAGGGTGGTGTGTGTCGTTACAGGGTGGTGTGTGTCGTTGCAGGGTGGTGTGTGTCGTTGCAGGGTAGTGTGTGTCGTTACAGGGTGGTGTGTGTCGTTGCAGGGTGGTGTGTATCGTTGCAGGGTAGTGTGTGTCGTTACAGGGTGGTGTGTGTCGTTGCAGGGTGGTGTGTGTCGTTGCTATGCTGGCACGACAGGCTGCTGTAAGTTTTATTGCATTTCCCAGGGAGGGGGTTATGATGTCATCAACATGTGTCTCATCTAAAGTTAAGACCCCATTTCCTGGTTTGACAGCTGAAGCTGGGATAAGGGCTTTCTGTTCCCATAATATACTCGAGAAAAAGTTTCCTCCCTCTCTTTCACACTGCTATATTTTCTTATCTTGCTCATACACAAATGAGCATGATCTATATCTCTCTATACATGTAGTTCAACAGTTGACATTTGATGGCGTAAACACTACAATTGTTTTCCAATTTTATTTATAAAATATAGTTGATAAAAATATAGCAAGCATTCATCGATGGCTAGGACACTCACAGTAATAATCTCTCCCTTTATGACGAAGAAGCACAAAAACACTGGTGTCTTACAACAGTCTTTACAAGACAAATAATTTAAGGACAACATGAAAACATCAAAGAGGTTATGGAAACAGGACTGGCATGAGCGTCTAGCTTAATACATGAGCTTAGGGCAGGCTCTGGAATCACACGCATATTTATTATGAACTTTAATATCAAAATAATTTGAAATATCACTTATCAAAGAATTGGCCAGTGTGTCTATGTGAGGGCTTTGTGCTGTATTGGGTTGTGCCTCAGTGATGCAAGTAAGATGCAATGTGGGGCAGTTGTGTTAAGGCTGTGAGAATGTGAGGTGGGTGGTGGTAGGACAGTGTTTGTCTGGGCCAGCAGCCAAACGTTGAGTGCGGGGAGATTAAATGCCTTCCCAACTTCTTCTGAATAAACTGCTGTTGAATGTGATCGGTTTAGATGCTAAAGCCTTCTTTTATCACGTTCCTTCTCAAATTGAATGTAAAGAGTAGGCAGCACAATAAAACCTAGGCTACATTCACACAAGTCAAACAACAAAATCCAATATACTTATCGTAGTTTATCAATCCAACCTGGTGTGTTGCATCATTCAATTCAATACAACCTGGTGTGTTGCATCATTCAATTCAATACAACCTGGTGTGTTGCATCATTCAATTCAGTACAACCTGGTGTGTTGCATCATTCCATTGTGAATGTATTCACAGATCAAATGAGCCCCCAAAGAAAACGCTTCAACATCCAAGTGCATTTTCATTCACCTGACACTGCCAGAGGGTTTGTTTTCACCTAACCATCTGGGAAATCACTTGGGAAACCGCTTCAAAGGGCGGGCACTTTAAAAAATACCTGACAGGTGATTTGGATGAAGCCTCTGTCTATCACGTCTATGACGGGCTCGCTCTCGCTGGCGTCACACCAAAGCCCGGCCGTAGCTGCCTCTTAGGATGCTGATTGGTGCAAACCACTGGTGGTTCAGATTCAAACCAATAGAGCGTGGCAAGGTGGATTTGTCATGTGATCGTGATCTCATGTGAATCCAGCTGCCTTGCAAGGTTACATCTTCATGACCAAGGTCCCGATCTGATGTTCTAGATCAGTGGTTCTCAAATGGGGGTCCACGGACCCCCAGGGGTCCGTGGCACTTTGCCAGGGGGTCCGCGAAAAGTTTGCAAGTTAAATTCTTTTTTTTTTTTCTTTTTTTTTTAATTAAGAAATAAAATGCTACATGTTACTTATTCCTTCTCAAACTACTTCCTACATGGTGCTAGTCTATCAAAATATCTTGGCTGTCATTGATTGTGTTGCATAGTGGTTTTCTGTACTGTTGACAAATTGTGATATTGTAAGTCGCTTTGGATAAAACAAAAGTGTCTGCTAAATGACGTAATGTAAATGTAATGTAATAAAAAAAAAAATTTTTTTTTTTTTGCAAAATCTTCATAGTTCAACGAAAATAGTTTATGCTTTAAATCTAAAATGGTTCATGGATTACATTCTAATAACAAACCTATCAAATTAAAAGTCAAGCATGTTACCGTGGAAACAATTAAGCTTAGCCCAAAATCACGAATCAGAATGAGGGGGTCCCCGGTATATTGTCTATCTTGTAAGGGGTCCTTGGCTGAAAAACATTTGAGAACCTCTGTTCTAGATGTTCATACCTACATTTAGCAAAGAGTACTTTATAAATGATACAGAAAGACACACAGGATCATATGATGTGATGATGACACTCTGCTGATTAGCGTATATGTGATGGCAGACTAACAGCCTCCATGTGTTGCTGTGATGTCCAGACTGCTCAGTGATCCAGTGAAACTAGGTGCTGTACTTCAGAGCACACTAATTCCACTCTGCCCTGGTCACAACACGAGGATCTACTGTTGCATGTTCTCATGATGAATGTGGCAATTAGTCACATATCAGTTGACATTAATTATTTTTGCTTAATTGGAAACAAAATTGGTTCTAAGATGGGGTTGGTAGACCTTCAGGGAGGTTAATCACAAATGATTTGCAAATTTAATGAGGAATATATATAACACTTGGCAAAGCAACCAGATTTGT
>NC_139629.1:857417-909917 GCF_964638095.1 Poromitra crassiceps | reverse complement strand
CCAAGACCCCACCGTCACTCGGCCGCACGCCCCGCAGCTCCAAGGAGCCATTCCGGTAAACGGTGAGTCGGCTGCCGTAGTACGGAGCCGGCAACACGCCGTTACCGGGCAGAAGCCAGGACAGACGAGGGGGAGGGGAGCCGTGGGAGGGGCACGCTAAAAGAACAGTTTGGCCTTTAACCACGTGCTGCTTCACCGATGTTACCGCACCCGCCACGGCGTTAGCTTTATTAGCACGTGTATTGCTAACACGTTGATCATCTGCATTACTACTCCTACTGAACCCATTTCCACCAGCTCCATTGTTAGACGCACTGCTACTAATAACTCCTACATTACTAGGAGTACCACGTGTGCTACCATAGACTGTGTTGTGACTGTTACCCACACTATTACTACTACTTGCAATGTCGGGTCCATTCCTATTTACTCCCATGGTATCTGTTTTAATAGCTATATTGCTAGCCCCAATCACCCCAACACTGATTACACTGCTACCGAGTCGTGTTGTAACTCCGTTGTTCGGCCCGTTGACTCCAAGACTACTGGAAGTTCTACTGGGGGAATTGAAGCCATTGTTTGGTATGTTAATGCCAGTACTTGGTACGCTGTTTCCTACCCTGTCATTACTACGACTGCTGCTGTTACTGCCAAGCCTGCGTGTGGCTCCACTGGTCAATCCATAATGAGGAGAAGCCCCGTTCAGGCCTGTGTTGACAATATTGTCACCTGACCTACTACTACTGTGACCACTACCAGGGCCATTGCCTGTACCCCTTCCACTGACTCCCACAGTAACCCCACGGCCCCCCACCCTGCCACTCAGCTCGTGGTTAGGAGCCTCCACCTCCAGGCTCACCACCCTGCTGCTCTCCCCGGCCCAGCTGCTCACTCGGCAGGTGTAGTTCCCTGCGTCGCTCCTTTGGGCCTGACGGAGTTCCAGAGTTCCATCTGAAAGCGTCACGACCCGCTGCAGGAAATAACCAGAACCCCAACTTCGTGGGATGACACGGCTGCTTGGCGAGAGCCAGGTCACTCTCTGGGCGGGTCCTCCTGTGGCCCGGCAGCGAATGGAGGCAGTGGCTCCCTGTCGCACTTTGATGATTTGATAGGTTGGGTCATCAGTGAAGGTTGGTGGAGAAGTCATCATGACCTTGACTTTGACCTTAAAGGGATGAATAGATCGATTGAATGAATGAATGCACTGAGTGGTATATTTTTGAGTGGAGTATGTTAAATTGAATGAATAAATGAACACGATTAATTAGATATGAATGAAATTATATAATTGTTATCTCAATGAGGAAACTCTGTTCTTACCTTCATGGTATCTTGCCCTCCTTGGTTCTCGGCATAACAAGTGTACTCTCCCTCCTCTCCCATCCCCACTGCTGGAACCAGTAATGTCCCGTTGTCAAACACAGTTAGCCTGCGTGCTCGGCCTCCTCGGTCCCCCTGCAGCACGCTGTTCACCATGGTCCCGTCCGGGAGGCTCCACCGCACAGCTGGGTCAGGCAGTCCTGATGCCAGGCAGTCCACCTGGAGGGAACACCACCAATACTCAATTAATTGCTGCAATGCTGCTGTATTATGACTTACTATGACTTGTGTGCCGGACTATGTGACTTTCATTGTGAACTGTGGATATTGCAGTTTGCTATATATGTCAGAAGGTGTTGTTCGCTCTCAATGTATTTATTTGTATGTATTTTTGTCTTATTTATTTGTTTTTGCTTTGTCTTTACTGTGAATATGTCTGTACTGTCGTGAATGTTTTACATCTTGAAAAAATCTAAATAAAATATATAAGAAAAAGAAGGTGTTCTTCATGAATTCAACTTTCTTTTTGCATGGAGACTCGCTGGAAAAAAACAAAAGTCACAATAGAAAATGGATCTCCACCGCTGATGATTCATGGGAGCAGTTGGATGAGAAAACTGGACCACTTTTGATTAGAAAACAATTGAGGAGGCAGCCTGGAGCAGTAAAATGTTGGCACCACACAGCCAACAGTAGAAGAAAATGCCAAAGCCACACAAACCACTGCATCAACAAACAATAAAACGACAATTGTAAAAACTAAACAATCGAGGGATGGAAGATGGACTGGTCGGGGATCCTCTTTTGTAAGGCTTACCGCAGGTTTCCAGCAGTGGAAAACAAGTGGGATATATTACTATATAAAATAAAGCAAAACTGCTACAAATTGAGTGTTTATTTGCTAATAGTTAGCCTGGTAAACCATACTGATCATGTGAACTCACAGTCTGGTTGGCCCACTGCCATTTTCAGAAATTACAAAGTGCACGGACCAATCAAGGACCTGTTTCATATTTGACAACGTGACCGGCCAATCAGGGCGCTTGTAAAACAATATGGCGGCTCCCGAAGCAATGAGCTGTATGGCTGCAACGTTAATGTTAAGTAGAGTAAACACAAGGTGTTTTATAGAAATACTCAATAACAACAATTATACAAGAACAAGAGTATTCACCAGCAGAGTTTCTAAGCAATCGATTTGGGATTGGATTTGGCGGACGATTGGCTGAAGGAGTTGTCTGTCATGGAAAGAACTCCCACCCACTGATATCTCTGTGGACGGCTTGGATCCGCAGAACCAAACAGAATGTGATCAGTAATGGTTTACCCGGCTACCAATATGCGCAATGTATTATTTCATAGCTCAATAAAATTGCCCCTGAAAGGACCCAAAATGTCCCAGAATCAAATCAAGGGCAAGGGACAAAAAGACCCTCTGAAATGTCTCACCCTGTGCCCATGTCTCACCCTGTGCCCACAACAGCAGGCTTGTCTGTGATAGAACATAAAAGAAGATCAAATGTAAAGCACGCACATCCACTTGATGGGCAGGTGCAGGACAAACAATCAGTAACCAGTAAAAGAAGGAGAGTCCGCACACTGCTTGTAGACTTCTCCCAGTAGATTTGTTTTTTTGACGTTTCGCTCAACAAACTACCTTCTTCAGAAGAATAAAGTATTCCTTTCTTTTTCTGGCAGCTCACCTTCAGTGACCCGCCGAACGACACCATCTGATTGGACGGCTGCTTGCGCTCGATCTTAGCGGGCTTGGTAGCCACGGAGACACGCAGGAGGCGGTAGTCATCGGCGACCTTGTTGCGTGCGATGCAGAGGTAGTCTCCAGCATCCTTCTCTGTCACCGCCTGGACTGAGAGGCTGCCATTACGATGGACCTTCATACGACGGTCAAAACTAGAACACACACACACGCATACCACAAACACATATGCACACACACACACACACACACACACACACACACACACACACACACACACACACACACACACACACACATACCACAAATACATATGCACACATTTAGAAACACAATTACTGCAAGATACACACACACACACACACACACACACACACACACACTTCTCTCTTCCTCCTACGCACATGTACCTGAAATGCATGTCCACCAGTTTCCTGTTGGGGGTCCTCCAGATGATGGTGGGGGATGGGTTGCCAGATACTGAGCAATGGAGCTGCAAAATCCTCCCGTAGTGGGCCATGGTGATGGAGGGCGAGGTGGAGATGATACGGGCTTTACTGAGGACGGAGACAGGCAGAGAGGGGGAGACAGGGGAGGCTCTGCTTGTGTCTGTCGGGGAGGAAGGGGGGAGTCTTGCATTGTTGACAACGGGGGGAGAGAGTTTGCTGTTATTCATTGGGACTGAGGGAGAGAGAGAGGAGGGGAGTTTAGCCTGGTTGAAGTCGGGGGAGTGTGTGGGGGAGGCGCTGACTGCCTTCTTGTTTTGGAGAGGGGAGTTGGTGGAGGTGGGTGGGTGAGGATAAAGAGAGGAGCGAGAAGAGCCGGGGGAGAGTGGAGAAGGGGGGGAGAGTCTGGTGGAGTTAGATGGATTGGAGGGGGAGATGGGGAGAGAGGAGGGGAGGGAAGATACTACTCTGCCTCCTTCTCCTCCTTGTCTTTCTGCCCCTCCTACATCCACCCTCACCGTCCTCCTGTCAGCTCCAAAAGAGTTGCCTGCGGTGCACTCATAACGCCCAGCGTCCAGCGGCCCCAGTCGCCGAATATGGAGCGTCCCATTGGGCAAGACGAAGAGGTTCCCGTGGAGGAACTGCGACGGGCGAACCAGGGTTCCATCTGGGATTCGCCAGCGCATGGTCGGAGGCGGGGCGCCCCGGGCAGAGCAGTGGGCATAAACGGGCATCCCCACAGTCAAAACCAAACGCTCCTCTCGGGGCTGATGGATCACCGGCGGCAACGAAACCAAGCGCTCCTCTCTGGGCTGCTGTATCACCGGGGGCAAGGAGGACACATGCACGCGCACAGAGGCACTGGCAGCACCCGCCGAGTTGGAGGCCACGCAGCGATACGCGCCGCGGTCGCTCGGTAACGTTAGCGAGATGTGGAGCGTTCCATTTGTTTGCATGGTGATCCGGCCGCGGGGGGGGTCAGCAGGGGCCAGGACAGAGCGGTCGGGCAGAACCCATGAGAGCACAGGGGCTGGAACGCCGTCCGCTTGGCAGTCCAAGCGCACCTCCGCACCCTGGTGAATGGTGACTTCTCTGTAACTGGCCAGCTGCATCCGAGGGGGGCGGGACCACACCTCCAGGGTGGTGAGCATCCTGGCATGGAAGAACATAAAGCACACTCAATATCAAAACATAGCAACATTTCAAACGCATGTTCCAGATGCAAACACACAGATTTCCTATCACACAATAAGCTAAAGACCTCCAACACATTTAAAGGAATTCAAGCTCATTTCCTGATAGGAACATGGACACTCTTACAACCTGTGTGGGAATGTACCACATTTTAATCATGCTACACCGACACATATACTGTATATGGCATATTTCAAACAAATCAACTGTTTGGATGTCATATAGAAAGAGTTGCATTAAGTCTTTGAATTCTTTGAAATTGAATTCTATATGTATTATATAATAAATCCAGTAACTCTCTGAACTCTACCAGTATAGGAAATGCAGTAGCCAAAAGCTCACTTTTGTTGCAGTTCCTGAATGTTAGGAATGCTCAAATCTTGGTGGATGATGAACATACAGAACTGTGAGTGATACTAAATTAAATATATATATATTATTTTTTCACTGAGTGGACCGTCCCTTTAATGAGGGAGGTCAGAACTCAGAGCAGAAGTGGGCAGACTGGTTCAAGCAAACAGAAAGTTCAGATGTTCCAACGAGAACAGTCTTTACAGTGGAGTGCAGCAGAGCATCTCCCAGCAGTTATGAGAAGTGGGCTGCAGCAACAGACCAGCTGCTTCTACACCTAATAATAAAGACCTAATGAAGTGGCCAGTGAGTGTATATAATAGAGAGCCAATGTGAACGTCACTTCCTGCCTTTCTCTGGGCACCAGCGTCTGAAGGAATATGACTTTTTTGATCCTGTTTGAATTGTGCCACACGGGGGTACACGTGATAAATGTTGTCAATTTAAAAGATAACTATGCATGTCAAGAAAGTCACAGTTTGTCCTGAAACTGAAGCGTAACGTTTAGTTTTGTCAATCATCTACATCTCAGGAGAGACGCCACTTACGCGACTGTTGTGCGTAGTCTTTCTGTTTTATAACTTATAGTGCCACAGTTTGACCACAAACTGCGACGTTCTCGACTTGCAGAGTTCTCTTTGACATTGACAAACCTGACGTGTGTTACTCCCGTGGCACAATTCAAACAGGATCAAAAAGCTAGCGTATCGCTCCGTTCACCACCATTCATATTTTTTTGGAGGCTGGTGCCCAGAGAAAGGCGGGAAGTGATGTTCACTTTGGCTCTCTATAAGCATGCAGCGAGAGTTCTCGTTATGGCTACATAATTAATGATTGCAAATATTGCAAGCGATGATCATTATAAATCATTCATAATGATCATCGTTCATCATTGATTATTAATAGTGAATGGTTTTTGAATATGAATAAGTGCTATGGGTGCTGTTACCTGTCACGGCCCAGGTAGCTGTGTGCGCTGCAGATGTACGTCCCCCTGTCCTGCAGCTGGACATTCTGGATGACAAAGGTGCCGTTTGGCAGCACCTCAAAGCGCTGAGCCCTGGAGTCAGCTGACATCACAGCTCCTGAGAGAGAGAGGGAGCGAGAGAGAGCAGCAGTGTGAGAGAGAGAGAGAGAGAGAGCAGCAGTGAGAGAGAGAGAGAGAGAGAGAGAGAGGAAGAGAGAGGGCAGCAGTGAGGGAGAGAGGAAGAGAGAGAGAGAGAGAGAGAGAGGGCAGCAGTGAGAGAGAGAGGGAGCGAGAGAGAGCAGCAGTGTGTGTGAGAGATAGATAGAGAGAGAGAGAGAGAGAGAGGGCAGCAGTGAGAGAGAGAGGGAGAGAGGAAGAGAGAGAGAGAGAGAGAGAGAGGGCAGCAGTGAGAGAGAGAGGGAGCGAGAGAGAGCAGCAGTGTGTGAGAGAGAGAGAGAGAGAGAGAGGAAGAGAGAGGGCAGCAGTGAGAGAGAGAGGGAGAGAGAGAGCAGTAGTGAGAGAGAGAGAGAGAGCAGAGCGAGTGGGGGAAAACAGAGACAAACAGGGAAATAAAGATGGAGTGTGAGAAAGACACGGAGAGGAAAGGAGGGACAGCCAGTGACACAGAGGAAAGGAGGGACAGGGACAGCCAGTGACACAGAGGAAAGGAGGGACAGGGACAGCGAGTGACACAGAGGAAAGGAGGGACAGGGACAGCCAGTGACACAGAGGAAAGGAGGGACAGGGACAGCGAGTGACACAGAGGAAAGGAGGGACAGGGACAGCCAGTGACACAGAGGAAAGGAGGGACAGGGACAGCCAGTGACACAGAGGAAAGGAGGGACAGGGACAGAGAGTGACACAGAGGAAAGGAGGGCCAGTGACACAGAGGAAAGGAGGGACAGGGACAGCGAGTGACACAGAGGAAAGGAGGGACAGGGACAGCCAGTGACACAGAGGAAAGGAGGGACAGGGACAGAGAGTGTCACAGAGGAAAGGAGGGACAGGGACAGAGAGTGACACAGAGGAAAGGAGGGACAGGGACAGAGAGTGACACAGAGGAAAGGAGGGACAGGGACAGAGAGTGACACAGAGGAAAGGAGGGACAGGGACAGCAGTGGCACAGAGGAAAGGAGGGACAGGGACAGCCAGTGACACAGAGGAAAGGAGGGACAGGGACAGCCAGTGACACAGCAGCACTGAAGTCAACTCAGTGATGCGATGCACAAACTCTTCCATGACTTTGTGGCCGTGTGTTTTTCCCATCATGGCGAGCTGAAGAAAAGCTCATTGTATGAGTGCCAGTGTGTCATGGCTGTAAAGACCTGCTGGTCAATTGCTTCATCGCTGTAAACTCGCCTGTATGTGTGAGTATTCATGCCGTCACAGTTACATACTGAGGCTGAGTGTGATTTCCTTCCAAATCAGTGACTTCACAATGTAAACAGAACTTTTTATGAGTTTGCTACTCATAGAGAATTCATTCGTATTAACAGTCTGGGCATTAAACAAACACGTAATTCGTGCTAAGCTGCAAACAGCTTTTGGCATTTGGGGAAGCCAGCATGCGTGAAGAAATGGCAGTGCTAAAATGACTAATTAAGCATATAACCCTCAAACTGATGCAGTGATCAGTCTCAAAAGAGTCTCTATGGCTCTATGGAGTCTCTATGGAGTCTCTATGGAGTCTCTATGGAGTCTCTATGGCTCTATGGAGTCTCTATGGAGTCTATATGGCTCTATGGAGTCTATATGGAGTATCTATATGGCTCTATGGAATCTATATGGAGTCTCTATGGCTCTATGGAGTCTCTCTGGAGTCTCTATGGCTCTATGGAGTCTCTCTGGAGTCTCTATGGCTCTATGGAGTCTATATGGATTCTCTATGGCTCTATGGAGTCTCTCTGGAGTCTCTATGGCTCTATGGAGTCTATATGGAGTATATACTGTATATGGCTCTATGGAGTCTATATGGAGTATCTATGGCTCTATAGAGTCTCTATGGAGTCTATATGGAGTATCTACACTATATGGCTCTATAGAGTCTCTATGGAGTCTCTATGGAGTCTCTATGGCTCTATGGAGTCTCTATGGATCTATGGAGTCTCTATGGAGTCTCTCTATGGCAGGGGTGCCCACACTTTTTCAGCTTGGGAGCTACTTTTAAAATGACCAAGTCAAAGTGATCTACCAAACATATTTATTTATATAGATATACACTGAAAACAGTGGAACAGTGGAAAAACAGTGGAAACAGTGGAATTTTTTTTTTTTTTTTTTTTTTTTTTTTTTCTCTTCCTCAATGCCATGCGATCTACCACACGATCTACCACACGTATTGGGCACCCCTGCTCTATGGAGTCTCTATGGAGTCTCTAGGGCTCTATGGAGTCTCTATGGAGTCTCTATATGGAGTCTCTATGGCTCTATGGAGTCTATGGAGTCTCTATGGCTCTATGGAGTCTCTATGGAGTCTCTATGGCTCTATGGAGTCTATATGGCTCTATGGAGTCTCTATGGCTCTATGGAGGCCCTATGGCTCTATGGAGACTCTATGGCTCTATGGAGTCTCTATGGAGTCTCTATGGCTATATGGAGACTCTATGGCTCTATGGAGTCTCTATGGAGTCTCTATGGAGTCTCTATGGTTCTATGGAGTCTGGCACATGTGCAGTCAAGTTTTATATGTCTTGTTCTTTGGGGACGGACAGAATGACTAAATACTAGCTGCCTGCAGTGAAATAAAATGTAATAATGCAGAAAGTTTTTCGGTGTTTCAGTTCTGAAGACATTGATGAAATAAAAGTCAACTGAACTCGGCCCTCATACATAGATTCATGCAAGAGCAGTTTCGTTAAGTGTGTGGTGTGTGTGTGTATGTATAGGTGTGTGTGTGTGTGTGTGTGTGTGTGTGTGTGTGTGTGTGTGTGTGTGTGTGTGTGTGTGTGTGTGTGAGTGTGTGTGTGTGTGTGTGTGTGCACGTACGTATGTGCGTTTGTGCATGTGTGGAGAAATGAATGGGTGCCTGACTTATTGTCTGTCTGACTGACCTGTGGAGACCTTGGTCCATGTGATGGAGGGTTTGGGCTCTCCCTGAGCCTGGCAGGCCAGCCTGGCTGTGCTGTCTGCTGGGACCGACACCGTCCTGATGTGGGGGTCTGCAATCCTCGGTCTGGATCTCACAACTGGGACCTGTGACAAAGATTTAGAAACCACATTATAGTGATCAAATAAAATAATCAGTGCTAATCAATGGTGACTGAAAAGAGAGACATGTAACTAGGAAGCACTCTGTAGAGCACAGACCTCTGCAAACACTGAACTGGCAAAGCTGCAACTTGTATGAAGGCTTGAATTTGGTTATTCGTCTTGATTTTCCAACAAAATAACACATGAAGCAATGCTTTTTAAGCAGCTGACTTTGAACGCATAGTTATGGCAATATTATTATTATTATTATTAATAATAATAATAATAATAATAATAATAATAATAATAATAATAAATCTAATGGTGTAAATCGTAGATCTTAGTCACCAGCCATAGTCCAAGTCATTGTAGCCTACTGTATTAGGTTAAAACATTCAATATAGAATCACTGTGTGATCCTAGATCTAAAGTTACTCACTTGTGGTGGACCCAGTGGTTTGGTCTGGACAGGCTTGCCAGCAGAGCTCTGCAAATTAATTAACAATTGATGATGGTAAATCCCCTGGGATCAGGCTCTGAAAGTGCATAATGCTGTTTACTGTGGAACACCTGTTTTTAATCTCCTCTTTAGAGCTTACAGGGACTCTGGAAAATCCATGAAATTGAAGAATTGCTATAAACATCCCTAAGGTTTAATAGCAGGTCATCCGACTATTTTCACATCTAATGTGCATTTTCTGCTCAGCTTTTCCCTGAGGGGTTCCCACACTCTCTGTTTGTGTGTCGCGTGTGTGGCCCACAAACTCACTTAGCAGAGACATGCTAATTTGACTTTCACTTAGCTGACAACAAAGATAAATAGATGTATATAGATGCATTTCAAACTACATACATCTAAGAGAGCTCTGAAGAAACCATTGAATGAATGAATGAATGAATGAATGAATGAATGAATGAATGAATGAATGAATGAATGAATGAAAAAAGAAAAATGGAGGAAAGATCAATGAATTAACAAACAAACAAACACATTGTGGTCCCGTCTAGTTGGGTTCCCACTGCTGTCACACTATATCCCTCTCATGGTATTGTGACATGCTTTGTATGCAAGTATCCACAAAAAGGCATCTTACTGTATGTTCAAGATTCAAGATTCAAGATTCAATCAATGTATTGCCATGTCAACAGAGTTGATAGGAATTTGTCTTGGTTCACTGTTGTTAGGGATATTTTTAACTCACCCCGGGTGAGGCAGGGAGGGAAGGAGAGGAGGGCGGGCGCGGCCTGCTGCTGTGTGAATCTGGAATAGAATTAGCTCCAGGGTTCCTCCAGTCGGGAAGGGGTCTGCTCTGGTTTGGAATCCCAGAAACAGGCCTCCCTCTGGGGTCAACTTGCTCCGGGCTCGGCCTCTCTCTGGAAGATGGTCTGGTGCTTGTGGATGTGGTAGTCGCAGCAGTAGTACTAGCATTAGTATAAGTAATAGGAATCGCTGCCCTAGTGGTAGTTGTCGTGGGTGAGGGTGGAGTTGTAGGAATAGTAGTTGTACTTCTAGTAGTGCTAGAATTTGTAATAGTTATGGTTGTAGTAGTAGTCATAGCAGTGGGAATAGCTGTAGTGCTTCTGATTGTACTCGAAGGTGGAGTAGTTGTAGAAGTGGCTGTAGTACTAGAAGTGAGGGGATTGATTGTAGTTCTTCTAGTTATAGTGGTGGGAGCAATCGTAGTTGAAGGGGTGGTGATGGGAAGTGTACTCGTGGTAGTAGTGGAGATAGCGGTAATGCTTCTAGTAGTACCAGGAGAATGAGTACTTGCAGTGATTTTTGCAGTAGCGGTGGCAGTTGTACTTGTTGTACTGGAGACGGTGGAGGATGAGGGGGGAGAAGGGTGAGGGGTGAAGGAGTGAGACAAATTCCTCTCCAGCTCCCCACCATGTTTGCTCGGGGGTCTATCACCATGTTTGCTCGGGGGTATGTGTCCCCGTGGGACATGTGTATGTGTCCTTGCGGGTGCCTGCGTGGCTGGCATGTGTGTCCCTGCCGTCGCGCCACGAGAGGCTGTGTGTGTGGGCGTGTGTGAGAGAGCGATCTCCACACTGTCTGGGATGTTGAGCGAGTGAGTCATCCTGTCTGTGTGTGTCTGGGAAGTGGAGGGAGGTGAGGAGGAGGGGGAGGGGGAGCGGGTGGTGGATAGAGAGGGAGTCAGGGAGGGAGACGAGGAAATAGCCGGGGAGGCGGATTGGGAAGGGGACAGGGGGAGAGAGGGAGAGACAGAGGGAGACAGAGGATTCAGTTCTAAGCCTTTTGCAGCAGCACTAGAAGTCCTCATACTATGGTTGCTCTCTGCCAACAGCGTGACTGGAGAAGTGGTTGTAGAAGGCAGAGACAAAGTAGCCGTTGGGATGGTGGTGGTGTCAGGCGGGGTCACAGTTTGCGATCTCGGGGTCGTCGGGTCAGGGAGAGGTTGG
The DNA here is from genome assembly GCF_964638095.1 of Poromitra crassiceps. Lineage (NCBI taxonomy): Eukaryota > Metazoa > Chordata > Actinopteri > Beryciformes > Melamphaidae > Poromitra > Poromitra crassiceps. The sequence goes on along the minus strand of NC_139629.1, from coordinate 898,309 downwards.
GGTGGGGTCAAAGGGCGCCCCCTCGGCCTGTTGACGATCCGTCTCCGCTGTCCGATCCTCCTGCGAGCGTTCCAGGGGCTTTGGGGACGCGAGTTGGGAACCGAATTGGGGTAGACTCCCTGCCGGGGGCTCTGAGGCCTGGTTCTTGATGGGTTTGGGTTTGCTCCTCGCACGTCTGCTTCTGTCTGCTCTGGGACAATTTCATTGGTTCCAGAGATGGGCTTAGATGTGGCTGGGTGTTTCTGGGTGTCTGGCGCAGTCTCTGTCTGTGGACCTGTTTCACCCTCTTCCTCTGTGTGTGTGGGTGTCTCTGCCTCACTCTTTCTCTCCGTGTCTGTCTGGATTTCCGTTGGCCTCTCCATGCCTCTCTCTATCTCCGAGTCTGTTTTGGCTCCTGCTTTTGTCTCTCTGTGAGACTCTGTCTCCGTGTGCACAGGGTGAACGGGCTGCAGGCCCTCCTCCTGCAGACTGACGTCATCAATAGACGATCCTTCACTGTCTTCAGTGTCTTCCACTCTACTTCCTCTTACTCTTTCTTCATCTCTTTCTCCCTCGTCTCTTCCCGTCTCTCTATCTTCCTCTCTGCCTCTTGGTTCAGATGTGGCTTCTCCCGCTGTGACTGGATCACTGCCATTATTGTGGTTGGTCCTTTGGCGTATCTTAGCCAGTAGGTCAGCCCATTTCTGAGGGTCTATCCTGTGTTTGCTTGTGCTAACTCTATTTCTGTTGTCAAAGCGGTTTCTCCTCTGCTCAGTGGTGGACGATGCCCCGCCTTCCCTTCTCGGCGGGCCTCCTCTCACAGGCCCACGTCTCCTCGGGTGTCCAATTGGATAGCGTCTGTTTAGCGAGGGGTGCGGTGGCCTTGGACTCTTCTTATTGGCAATAGGAATCCTCTCTTCTTCTTCTTCTTCTTCTTCTTCCTCTTTATCCCCTGACCCCTCCTCCACTGTAGGCTTCCGTAGCAATGGGGCTCGTATCCGGGTTGACCGCCCAGCAGCTGATTGTGGTCCTCTGGGAAATGAAGTCCTGAGAGGCGGGGCGTGATGTGGGTTTAAGTGCAGCTGTGTGGAAAGTGAGTCAGCGCCATATTGGTTGATTGCCACGCAACGGTATTGGCCAGCGTCATTCAAAGAAGGGTGGGGCAGAAACAGAGTCCCATTTGATTGTATAGTGAGTCCACCCGACACAGCTAAGCCCCGTTGTAGGATATTTCCATGTGGTAACACCCAGCTGACATGAGGTGTTGGTGACCCGGATGCTCTGCAGGCCAGACTGACAGCGTCCCCAATCATCCCTGTGACAGACGGCCCCACTCGCTCTCCAGGAGGTGGAACAGAGGACTCTTCCACTGCCAGGCGCACGGGGAGAACGTCTACATCCCTACCGACACGGGCCACGCAATGGTACAGCCCAGTGTCTGAGAGCTCCGATTTCTGTAGACGTAAACCAGACGCCGAGGCCCGGAGCCTTCCATCTGGGGTGGTGGAGGGGGAGATGAGTTTGGACCCGTCTGGGAGAATCCACTGTACGGTGGGGTTACCAGAACTGAGAAGAGGGCACGATAGCTCTACCGTACTGCCTGCTACTGCTGCCAGAGCCGTGGCGGTGTGGTTAGTTGAAATCAGCACCCACGGGTGAAGAGAAGGAGAGGAGGACGAGGAAGAGAGCAAGGTGTGAGAAACGGGGTCAGGGTGAGCAGACACTCTTGTTGTCAGCATGAGCTGAACTCTGTGTCCACTGGACTGCGCTCTGTTGAGCAGAATGCTGATCGCTGGCTGTAGCAGCCAATGCGGTTGGGCTCTAACTGAAACTCTGACTCCAGTATGGTAGTATCCTTCTGTCTCTGCTGCCTGCCTGTAACGGTAAGCCAAAGCTGGGGCTTTGCTCAGCATGATCTCCCTCTCAAGGCGGACAGCAGTCTCACTGTAGTAAGCCAGGATCCTCCACAGTTGCTCGTAGCTGTCTCTCTCCACGGGACATTCCAGGGAGAGCGCCAGAGACAGGGAGAGAGGAGAGGAGGAGGAGAGGGAGAGGTCAGGAGTGGGTGCTCCTATATCCGGGGAGTTGGTAGAGTGAGTGATGTTGCAGCTCAGATCAACTCTGTTCCCCTGTTGGTCCGATAGAGCCAGAGAGCCGGTGCCTAAAGGCTCCCTGAAGGATTCGATTGGTTGGATCTCACTGGGGTCTGCTTCAAGAGGTGGGTCTCTTCCCGGGGAGGAGATGACGGCCGGTGAACAGGATAGGTCACTCTGCTCGAGCAAGCCCCGCCCTTCAAGGGAAGTGGGTGAGGCGCAGACTGGACACTGAGGACCGCTGGGACATTTCATTAAGCCTGATTAAAAAAAGAGAGAGAGGAAAAAGTGAGATCAAAATGATGTCATGATAGGCAGTCTATCATAGGTAGTCTATCATCACAGTCTATCATCACAGTCTATCATATGCCTAGCTGCGACACGCAACTCTAAATGGATTCTCCTTTAGAGTTGCGCACGGCTTGCCCTTCTCCGTGGAAGTCAGACCCAAAAACAAGCTCTACAGGCTTCAAACATGCACGAATCACAAAGACAAAAGTACTCGCACGTAGCCACGGGTGTCTTCCCTCATAACGGACTGGCAACGGTGTTTGTTCACTTTCAGTTTACGAGTATCTTACGGTATCTTTCCCTTTTCAGAGACTCTTCTCCCGGGGGCGTGGCGCTGCTGTGCAGTTGAAACGCGGCCACGCCCCCGGGAGAAGAGTCTCTGAAAAGGGAAAGATACCGTTTCTGGCTACACAAATAAGCATCAGACTCGTAAACTGAAAGTGAACAAACACCGTTGCCAGGCCGGTTTTAGGGAAGACACCCGTGGCTCCGCGTAAGTACTTTTGTCTTTGTGATTCGTGCATGTTTGAAGCCCGTAGAGCTTGTTTTTGGGTCTGACTTCCACGGAGAAGGGCAAGCCGTGCGCAACTCTAAAGGAGAATCCATTTAGAGTTGCGTGTCGCAGCTATCATATGCCGTCTATGGCTTATATGGTATATGGTAAATGGACTGAGTTTATATTGCGCTTTTAAGCGCTTTACAATGCATACATTCACCCATTCATACACCGATGACAGCAAGCTACGACGCAGGGCGCTGGTGCAGCCATCGGGGGCAATTTGGGGTTCAGTATCTTGCAAGGACACTTTGACATGCGGACTGGAGGAGACAGGGATCAAACCACCGACCTCGTTATAATATATACTGTATATATATAATAAATCATAGCAGCTACACAAACATATTAGTCCACATTTCAGCTTTCTGCACACATCAGTTTGTGTCATAAATTAGTCAGGCCATCCTCTTCCTAACTGTTCATCAACCTTTATATCTCAAACTAATTACATAGGGTTAGAAAGCAGCACTATGCATGGCTCCGTTATTACAAAACACTCATTAGCCCACATGTCAGCCGTCTGCACACATCACTGGTGTCATCACACATTAGTCACAGCAGGTAAACCTCGCATATCAATGAGACTCATTTCACGCTCCAACTTCCAACCCTCTTATACATCTCTATCACAGCCAAACGACAGACTGGAGGAGAGAGAATAGACCCTCTTATACATCTCTATCACAGCCAAACGACAGACTGGAGGAGAGAGAGAACAGAGAGGGATGAAAAGCAGGCAGAGAGATGTCAAAGACAACAAAAGCAGATGTGCTGCTCTGTAGAGAGTCAACTTAGCCATGCTTTCTGTCATCTATAGCTACATCTGACACCATATTAAAAGCCTAATAGACTGCTTATAGACCAAATCCCCAACAGGTTAGTCTTCTGTTTCTCCTCCGTTCTCCACATTGGTCTTTCACTGTCCCCTTCCTCCCCTCCAGTCACACTCGCATTACGTATGTGTGACTTTAACTTTCACCCTTTTGCATCCCCAACTGAATGAAACCACTTGCTTGGAGGCACACCAAAATGGCTGCAAATGGGAGATGAAACGACAAATGAAAACAAATGATATATTTCATAAACAATAACATGCCAGTCACCTCGGTGAGCCAGACTCCAGCTGAGAAACCAGTTCATCCCACAGTCGCAACTCCATGGATTAGCCTGCAGCATCAGAGTCTCCAGTAGGGGCGCTGTCACTAGCATCTCTCTGGGCAGAGTGGTTAGACTGTTGTTGGACAGATCTAGGTGTCTGGGGAGGGGGAGAGGAAGTGGGGAAGGGGTTGAGGTGGAAAGCAGGGAAAAGGGGAGAGGAGGAGAGAGAGGTAGCACAAAAGATGAGAAAATCAGGCTCATCACCCATCTCTCATTCTCAGTATCAGCATCATCAGGCCCAAGTTGTACCTATTTCTACCATATATTGTATGTTTACCTCAGTATGCAATAGTAATACATATGGAGCAGAGACTGATGATGGTGTAGCTAGTATTACAAATTACCATATTCACACCTATCAATAACCAATGATGGGAATTTTACTTTCCATCAGGCTATTTTCTGTTTGTTTTTGTTTTTGTTTTGTTTTTCAAAAGTATTGGAACTAGTTCCACTAGTAAGCTACTAGTTTAATTACATGTTGCTATAGCTTGAAGGTACTTCAACTCAACTTTGCTCTGTGTTTTTAGTTTGTGACTTTTTTATTCATGTTTTATTTTTGATTTACTCCTTTAATCAAAGTTGTACAAGTCAGATGTGACAAATAGCCTTCTATTTATTTAAGTTATACAACAGAGTTAACATTCCTTCCACTGTTTTCTGTGCAGAACCCAGATTGGATTGTTTGGTTTGGATTTCAGCGAGTGAAGAGGTAGGAGTGATGGACTTCACATACAACAGAGAGAGTGAGCATTCCTGCGTGACAAAGCCCAGCTAGGGTTATTTAAGGTAGCTTATATAACTACACTTTGAAAAGTCTTGTATTTTGTACCTGAGTGTGGAGTAGTAATAGGTATTGAGGAGGGACAGCGTGCACAGACTGTGAGGGTGCAGCTGATGCAGCCGGTTCCCTTGCAGGCGCAGCAGTCTGAGGCTTGGCAGCTGGAGCAGGGCCTGGGGGTGGATGTGCTGCAGGAGGTTGTGGTCCAAGTGGAGGCGCAGCAGGGAGCTCAGGCCAGAGAAGGCCAGAGATGAAGAGATCTCCTTCAGCTTGTTATAGCTCAGCTTTAATATCTGGAGAGGGGGGAGATTTAGAAGAGCAAATAAGTGGAGATTTTCCTCAGTCTCTGGTTATGAGTTGAAAAAGTGGGCGGAGGGAGGCGAGAATGCGGGGGAAGATCTTCAGTGGCTTATATCGCAGTTTGAAAGTCTGAGCGAGCGGGAGGGGAGGTGGAGAGGTGAGCTGTTGTTTAGAAGATGCTCATGAAACTGTCAGGGGACACAACTTGTATGAATTGTATGACACTCATCCACAGGACCACGGGGGATTTGAGTGTGGATGAAGAGGGGTGACAGCTTCCTTGTAGGCAAAAATGCTTGAATGCACCCTGTGTCAATGTTAGAAGAAATGTAAGGATAAACAGCCATCGCCCACAAGATCCTGTGTTGAATACAGATTAGGTCGTCCTCAGATGAGCCCAACTGTATTTCTTTTCTCTATTGTTACACTTTACAATGCTATGTGAGGACTGAGGGGCGCAACTCCTCTCAGCCCTGGCCAAGTGCCACTGACAGAGTATTAACCCTAATATACATGTCTTTGACAGGAGTATTAACCCTAATATACATGTCTTTGACAGGAGTGTTAACCCTAATATACATGTATTTGACAGGAGTGTTAACCCTAATATACATGTATTTGACAGGACTGTTAACCCTAATATACATGTATTTGACAGGAGTGTTAACCCTAATATACATGTCTTTGACAGGAGTATTAACCCTAATATACATGTATTTGACAGGAGGGTTAACCCTAATATACATGTATTTGACAGGAGTGTTAACCCTAACATACATGTCTTTGACAGGAGTGTTAACCCTAATATACATGTCTTTGACAGGAGTGTTAACCCTAATATACATGTCTTTGACAGGAGTATTAACCCTAATATACATGTATTTGACAGGAGGGTTAACCCTAATATACATGTATTTGACAGGACTGTTAACCCTAATATACATGTATTTGACAGGAGTGTTAACCCTAATATACATGTATTTGACAGGAGTATTAACCCTAATATACATGTATTTGACAGGAGGGTTAACCCTAATATACATGTATTTGACAGGAGTGTTAACCCTAACATACATGTCTTTGACAGGAGTGTTAACCCTAATATACATGTCTTTGACAGGAGTATTAACCCTAATATACATGTATTTGACAGGAGTGTTAACCCTAATATACATGTATTTGACAGGAGTGTTAACCCTAACATACATGTCTTTGACAGGAGTATTATTAACCCTAATATACATGTCTTTGACAGGAGTATTGACCCTAATATACATGTCTTTGACAGGAGTATTGACCCTAACATGCATGTCTTTGACAGGAGTATTAACCCTAATATACATGTCTTTGACAGGAGTATTAACCCTAATATACATGTCTTTGACAGGAGTGTTAACCCTAATATACATGTATTTGACAGGAGTGTTAACCCTAATATACATGTCTTTGACAGGAGTGTTAACCCTAATATACATGTCTTTGACAGGAGTGTTAACCCTAACATGCATGTCTTTGACAGGAGTATTAACCCTAATATGCATGTCTTTGACAGGAGTATTAACCCTAATATACATGTCTTTGACAGGAGTATTAACCCTAATATACATGTCTTTGACAGGAGTATTAACCCTAATATACATGTCTTTGACAGGAGTATTAACCCTAATATACATGTCTTTGACAGGAGTATTAACCCTAATATACATGTCTTTGACAGGAGTATTAACCCTAATATACATGTCTTTGACAGGAGTGTTAACCCTAATATACATGTCTTTGACAGGAGTATTAACCCTAATATACATGTCTTTGACAGGAGTATTAACCCTAATATACATGTCTTTGACAGGAGTGTTAACCCTAATATACATGTATTTGACAGGAGTGTTAACCCTAATATACATGTCTTTGACAGGAGTGTTAACCCTAATATACATGTCTTTGACAGGAGTGTTAACCCTAACATGCATGTCTTTGACAGGAGTGTTAACCCTAATATGCATGTCTTTGACAGGAGTATTAACCCTAATATACATGTCTTTGACAGGAGTATTAACCCTAATATACATGTCTTTGACAGGAGTATTAACCCTAATATACATGTCTTTGACAGGAGTATTAACCCTAATATACATGTCTTTGACAGGAGTATTAACCCTAATATACATGTCTTTGACAGGAGTATTAACCCTAATATACATGTCTTTGACAGGAGTATTAACCCTAATATACATGTCTTTGACAGGAGTGTTAACCCTAATATACATGTCTTTGACAGGAGTGTTAACCCTAATATACATGTCTTTGACAGGAGTATTAACCCTAATATACATGTCTTTGACAGGAGTGTTAACCCTAATATACATGTCTTTGACAGGAGTATTAACCCTAATATACATGTCTTTGACAGGAGTATTAACCCTAATATACATGTCTTTGACAGGAGTGTTAACCCTAATATACATGTATTTGACAGGAGTGTTAACCCTAATATACATGTCTTTGACAGGAGTGTTAACCCTAACATGCATGTCTTTGACAGGAGTATTAACCCTAATATGCATGTCTTTGACAGGAGTATTAACCCTAATATACATGTCTTTGACAGGAGTATTAACCCTAATATACATGTCTTTGACAGGAGTATTAACCCTAATATACATGTCTTTGACAGGAGTATTAACCCTAATATACATGTCTTTGACAGGAGTATTAACCCTAATATACATGTCTTTGACAGGAGTATTAACCCTAATATACATGTCTTTGACAGGAGTATTAACCCTAATATACATGTCTTTGACAGGAGTGTTAACCCTAATATACATGTATTTGACAGGAGTGTTAACCCTAATATACATGTCTTTGACAGGAGTGTTAACCCTAACATGCATGTCTTTGACAGGAGTATTAACCCTAATATGCATGTCTTTGACAGGAGTATTAACCCTAATATACATGTCTTTGACAGGAGTATTAACCCTAATATACATGTCTTTGACAGGAGTATTAACCCTAATATACATGTCTTTGACAGGAGTATTAACCCTAATATACATGTCTTTGACAGGAGTATTAACCCTAATATACATGTCTTTGACAGGAGTATTAACCCTAATATACATGTCTTTGACAGGAGTATTAACCCTAATATACATGTCTTTGACAGGAGTATTAACCCTAATATACATGTCTTTGATGGTGGGAGGAAAACGGAGAACCCGAAGGAAATGCAAATGAACATGGGGAGCACATGCAAACTCCACACAGAAAGGACCTGTGGCGGACCAGGATTCAAACCTAGGACCTCCGTGGCTTGCTGTGAGGCAACAGTGCTAACCACTGAGCCATATATTCATGATGTGAATGAATCAGGTCAAAACAGAGAGGACTAAAGGGACATTACTCTATAACACTGCTGTTTTTTTCTTAAACTTCTTCAGATAAAAAATGTATTCCTTCATCCTGGGAAGGAGACTGTGTAGTAGCACAGTGTTGTTATTCTTATCATGTGCGGAGAATCCACCAAATATTTCAGAAGACACACCATGGAACACTGTTTCTGTGAGATTTATGATAAATCTGCTCTCTAGGGAGACTACTTAGCTGGAGAAGTTCCAGCTGCTGACAGATATAGCACGTGAAGATGTCAACACATGGAAATATGGATCCCATTATCACATAATGGCAAATATATCAGCATCTGCCTCAGAGCTGAGGGAAATAATCGCCGGTTGAGTAACATCACTCCCCCCCCTGGACTGCTAACTCCGCCCTCAGGTTGCTGCTAAAGTGTCCAGTATGTTTCCTGTCAGCGAGCAGCGAAAAGGACGAGGATACGCAGACATCAATTATACAGAAATGACAGAAATTAGGAAAATTAGCTGGAAAATATGAACAGAATCTCATGAGGCAAACACTAAACGGTGTCATATGGATTTACATGCTGATTTACATGCTGATTTACATGCTGATTTACATGCTGATTTACATGCTGATTTACATGCTGATTTACATGCTGATTTACATGCTGATTGCACAGTTCAAATGTTAGATTTGTGCATTAATCATTTTCCATTAATCAAGATTCAGGCACACATCAATGTGGCGACTTGGATATGGTTGATATGGTTGATGTGGTTGATGTGGTTGATATGGTTGATATGGTTGATGTGGTTGATATGGTTGATGTGGTTGATATGGTTGATATGGTTGATGTGGTTGATGTGGTTGATATGGTTGATATGGTTGATGTGGTTGATATGGTTGATATGGTTGATGTGGTTGATATGGTTGATATGGTTGATGTGGTTGATGTGGTTGATGTGGTTGATATGGTTGATATGGTTGATGTGGTTGATGTGGTTGATATGGTTGATATGGTTGATGTGGTTGATGTGGTTGATGTGGTTGATGTGGTTGATGTGGTTGATATGGTTGATATGGTTGATCTGGTTGATATGGTTGATATGGTTGATGTGGTTGATGTGGTTGATATGGTTGATATGGTTGATGTGGTTGATGTGGTTGATGTGGTTGATATGGTTGATATGGTTGATGTGGTTGATGTGGTTGATATGGTTGATGTGGTTGATGTGGTTGATATGGTTGATATGGTTGATGTGGTTGATATGGTTGATGTGGTTGATATGGTTGATGTGGTTGATGTGGTTGATATGGTTGATGTGGTTGATATGGTTGATGTGGTTGATATGGTTGATATGATTGTGTGATCTTGTGTAAACCCTCAGGTTAAATTGGCTCTTTGTCAAACAGTGAAGTAAGATTCAGATGTCATCACTCTTTTAACGTTCTGTGCATGCCCTGCTGTACATATGTACAGAGAGTTGCATTCTCTCCGGTAAATCTGACACATTTCACATTTGAAGTAGTACATGCATGGTCCTCCCTGCCTGGGGAGATGGAGCGGGATGAAAGTCATCTTTCTGGAGATTTGCTCCTGGTTTGCCTTTCATATCTGTGTCGCGCAAAACACTTCATCCCCAAAGAATCGAAGGTTAAATATGTGAGGAAATACTCATTTATTTAGCCAATTAATTAATTAACAGGTATTTCTGACATTTCATAATGCACTATAGATGATTTGGTTTGGTCTCAGTACACAGACAAGCTTCCCATGTTGGCTGCCACTGACGACTGGGAGACTGCTGTCAGTTGCGTAAAGAAAAACGTTAAAATGTAATATGTTGTGGTGGAGGTTTCTCCGGGTTACTATACACCAATTACTGTAGCTATTGGGTCAAACCTTTGTGTATCATGAAAGTAACTGTACTAGCAAAAGAGCATCCAATGGGATTCCCTCTCTGGTCACCTCAGCTCCCGGAATAACATTTCACAGCCTTGACACACTTAGGGCCCTATCGTCATACAGCGCTATCGTTTGCGCTGCCGTTTGCGCGCCTCTTATTGCTATCTTCCCAGCGTCTTAAGCTATCGTCTGCCTCCACCGTCCAGTTTTGCGCTGGGGTCTAAGCGTATACGCAGGTGTAGGCATGGCCCAGGCATGTCCGTGGGCCTCTAGCCTATCATCTCCCTCCCGCAAGTGTCATTCTGCGCTCTGGGCGTTGACCGTGACAAAATAGGTGTTCCAGCGCAATGTGTTAGAAAAAATGGCCTTGGGTGCTCTCAATTTTAATGCCATCAAATAGCTGGTCTTAGCGCAAAAAAAAACACTACGCCAGGCATACGCCTGAGCGCAGACAGTATTCTCCGGGCAGTGCAGGAAATCCTTGCTTGGATACAATTACGCACGGCATGGATGTCACTCTAAAAACCTCGCGCCTGCACACACTCTTCTCTCCTCGGAATGCCACGTTGATTTTCAACTATAGCCTACATTGCAGAAAAAAACACACCTTGATTTAAGAAAGGGAATTTGTTGCCTACCCGTCCAGCTCCCACCTTCTCCGGGAAAGACCCCCCTCCAGCACCCCGGGCTACACACAGACTCCCGCCCCGCCAGACCCTCGTTCCCCTAATCTAATTCATAACGCAAATCACTTTTTGGCACAACACCTGTAGTGTCCGGCCAGTACAGTAACCTCTTTCCCTGCAATTGCACGCATGCAAGACCAGCTTCTCCACAGCGCGGATGGCATGGCCGAAGTCAATGGCTTAACCAGAGTGGACAGTTCTGACACAGGCTATTGAAATAGGCAGATCTCACACATTCCTACCCTATTAAAGAAACAAATATTTGTAGATTTGTAGGCCTATGTTATAGCCTATATGAACGAAACGTCTAATTATAGTAAGCGCACGCTTTGGGACATCACTGCGTAATCGCGCGGCGGCCCTCTCTCTCGTTCTCTCCTCCCCCTCTCTCTCGCTCTCTCTCTCTCTCCCTCTCTCTTTTCTCTCTCTCTCTCTCTGTTTCTCTGCTTGCTCTCAGCAAGAAAGAAGGCGGTGACGCTGTGGCTTTTAAGGGGAGTGATTTCACATTGTGAATCCTGTTATGGGTATAAACACGCCTATGGAGATTTGCGCCGAGATGACGTGAAGCCCAGCGGGCCGACACGCCCACAATTAGGGCTTTGCGCGCTGCTATTCCAGTGCAAAACGGGCGCTAACGCAAAATTACTGCTATTCCAGCGCAAAACGGGCGCTAACGCAAAATTACCGCTGTTGCGACGATAGGGCCCCTAGTCTGGCTCCTGGAATAACATTTCACAGCCTTGACACACCTAGTCTGGCTCCTGCAATAACATTTCACAACCTTGACACACCTAGTCTGGTTCCTGGAATAACATCTCACAGCCTTGACACACCTAGTCTGGCTCCTGGAATAACATCTCACAGCCTTGACACACCTAGTCTGGAGCTGGATTTGTTGTTGTCCTTTACCTGTAGTGATTTCATATCTCGAAACACCCCGTCTGGAATCTGCTGGAGGTCATTGCCGTGAAGCATCAGAAGTTCCGCCCTCTTTAGCCCAGCCAGTGAATTGTCAGGGATCCTGTTGATGCTGTTGAACCTACCAGGGCACAGAAGCAGCAGTGTCAACTAATGACATCATCAAACAATGACGAAAAAATCATATTTACCTGCACCAAGAAGATGATGTTATGGATTTCCATTAAATTTGGTGGGCAGAACAATTCGATTCGATTCGATTTTTCTGCCATTAGAGGATCTTTTTGAAATCATAACTATGACTATTCCAAAATCAAACTGTGTATCCTCGCAGTGTTAAAAAAAACAATGTACCGTAACTTAAATTATTTGAGTGATGTATTTGGGTGGAAAAGCAAGTTAGAGAATTGTTCAGCATTGGCCGAGGTTTGTGCTCTCCTTCCGTTGCCACAGCAACACCATTACCATTTCATAGCCATTCTGTACTTTTTATTTCTTTCAGAGAACTTTGGAAATGTTTGGTAATGCAAAACTTTCTACAAATAAGATTTTGACAAGACTTTGGAAGTGGTGTGTGTGTGTGAGTGTGTGTGTGTGTGTGTGTGTGTGTGTGTGTGTGTGTGTGTGTGTGTGTGTGTGTGTGTGTGCGTGTGCGTGCGTGCGTGTTTGTGTTTGTTTGTGTGTGTGTGTGTGTGTGTGTGTGTGTGTGTGTGTGTGCGTGTGTGTGTGTGTGTGTGTGCGGGTGTGCGTGCGTGCCTTACCCTAGGTTTATGCGCAGTGTGTGTGCAGGCAGGCCGGGGGGCACAGCAAGCAGGGAGCGGAAGGTGCAGTGGACCTCGCTGGCCTGGTAACAGTTACAGCTCCTGGGGCAGGCCTGGCCCAGCGGGAGCACAAGAGCCAGCACCGCCGCCAGCACACACACACTCCCATACATCTCTTCAGCCTGCACGTCAGTGAGACGATCACTGGCAAAGAGATGAGAGTGAGACAGCCTGATGGGGACATTTGGATTTCAAAATGCATCACATTAGACCTAGTTAGATGTTGTAACGTTCAGATGGCAATGAATCTATGGTACTTAACAGGATTGCTCTCTCTCTCTCTTTCTCTTTCTCTCTGTTTCTCTCTCTCCCCTCTCAATCCACTCTACAATCTATTGCCCACAGATACTGATGGCTTCTGTCTCATACTAAGACTTCCCTTTAGGCTACCACTGAGACACACATCAACATTGAGTCAAAAGAAATTAAGTTAGGCCAATTTTATGAATATAAATCACATGCTTCTCAAAAAACATACAGGAATTCAGTAACAACAGAGACGAGGCAATATTTCGAAGCCCCCATATGATGCTCTTTTTAGTCTAACTGGCACTTCTCCAGTGGCCAGGCCTATTCACCTTATTCTTTTCCCATACAAGGACGCTTCTGCATGACGGCATTTTGTAATCGTCTTTCCGGTTTTAGACACGGAAGTAGATTATGCCTACCGTAGTCATTTTTAGACTTGCCAAAAAGCTGTTTTCAAGCAAAAAACCCCAAACTGTTTTAAAGTTTTAATATTTTTCGGGTGAGAACGTAACATATATGTGACCCAGTGGCATGCCTGACCAAGTTGGTGCCCTAGGCAAGATTTTTGCTGGTGCCCCCCCCCCCCCCCCCCCCCAAAGAAAATATAATAAAAATGATATCGTAGCTAATTCCACCACTGCAGTGCAGGCTCAGAATGGCCCTTCAGTGGCGCTGGAAGTACTTTTAGGTAGGGGGTGCTGTAAGAAAGAAATTTACGTTTTTTGGACTTTCATCCATATTTAGAAGAATATTTCATTTTAAATTAACATTAGGATTATACTGTTGTGATGTCATTATTCAGTATCTTCTCCTTTTCTCACTCACTTTCATGTAAGCACCTGCTCTCCCTTTAGTCGTTTTACACTACAACAGACAGCAACACAGGCATAAACACTGAACTTATTATTATTATTATGGAAAACCAGATTATGATGAAAATCAAACACTTTTGAAGAGAGAGCGTATGAAATATGATTAGAGCTGGGAAGCACAAACTGTTTTTTAATGCATCTTGTTGGTGGTATAAACACAAGACAGCCAAATCCAACAATTTTGAAAATCCCATTTCTTGCCACCAGGGGGTGCTGCAGCACCCTCAGCACCCACCTTCCAGCTCCCTTCCCCCACTCTGGGAAAAAGCTCAGAGCAGGTAGAAGGGGGCGCGGCGCGGCCGCGCAGGGGGTGGGGTGGTATGGATTAGGGACCATGGTGAAAGTGCTGCAGCCCAGGCAGCCAGAAAGCCAGAATTAGAAAAATGATTTCACTATTATTTAAAGACTTAAGACGTTGTTCTGCTTATTTTTTGTCTACGATTGTAAAATAATAGTAGGCCTATTATCATGAAAAGGTATTTGTAAATGTACCCTCTCTGGCGCCCCTAACGGCTCAAGCGCCCCTAGCATTTGCCTAGTTCGCCTAATGGACGGCACGCCACTGATGTGACCAGTTTATCAGAATAAGCCTATTTGGAAATCTTTAACTCATTGAGTGCCAGCCACTTTTGGAGAACGGACGCTCCCAGTGCCAGAGTTTTCAGAGCGTTTTCAGTGATTTCTCGAGGCCCACAGAATATTGTGTGATATTACTATGTAAACACCGAATACGCACAAAGAACGAGCTGGCTCTATTGTATTATCAGCAAAAAAAAGTGTATTGATACCATTTTCCGTTCTTTAGTTATGAGCCGGAGAAGATAGGTCGTTTTGAGCAAATACAGGCGTTTCAAATTATTAGCTGAGATATTCCGCCTTTTGTGAAATGAAGCATTTCAAGCACATTCACGGACTCTGAAGATAATATTTTCTGATGTAGTGACGTGGTGTAGTTGTGTGATGCCCTGCGTGCCCCACCCCCCTCTCCCCCCCTCCCCCCCTCAACTGCAAACCCCTCCCCACACTAACACACAGCCACTCTATTTTCGGAGCGCTCCGTGCCTCCGTTTTTGTTCCCAGCGCACACGGAAATGCCAAACGAGACTGCAGGGAAAGGTTTCGCCCTTCGGCGTCGGGTGCTGCCTTTCTGGCGGCTAAAGACAGAGGCAGAGGGACTCAGTTGTGTGCGCGGATTGACTTCTGTTCGCAGCCAACGTCAGCTCCCGACAGAGCAATCTATATGGCTCTGGCT
Organism: Poromitra crassiceps; assembly: GCF_964638095.1. Lineage (NCBI taxonomy): Eukaryota > Metazoa > Chordata > Actinopteri > Beryciformes > Melamphaidae > Poromitra > Poromitra crassiceps. Next base: position 883,081 of record NC_139629.1, on the reverse strand, counting down.
GCAGCATGCATCGGTTTCTCTTTGATCACGGCTTTTTCCAGCTGTTTTCGGGACCTTTCTGTAATCTGGAGAGCACTGTCGCCACCTAATGAGTCCGTAAAATAGGTTATAGACCTCCAATAGCTACAATATTTGTACAGGAGATGCAGAAGGCTTTGATCGACGTCCCACCGTCAAAAAACGCATTGGACGTCGAAAGACGTCCTTGGCACTCTACGTCACTATTTAATTGGACGTCGAAAGACGTCCTTGGCACTCAATGAGTTAATGAGCAGCGAGGACCGGGAGCGCTGGCTGTGCTGACACCGGTCAGACTAGCTATCTGTCAAACCTTAATGTGGCTACTGGCAGTGAGAAAACACTGTCGACGTGCTTTTGTAACTAACGGTAAATGCCGACCGGGTACACAGGGAGTTCCCCAAGCCCCGGTAGCCGGCTATTTCTCCGCCTACTGGCCTCTGGCCTACCGGTTACTTATACACTGTAAAAAAAAAAAAAAAAATTACAGTGCACCTCAACGCAACATACAAGATACCCGCCGAATAAGTGTCCAAATGTTCATGTCCGGTTACTTTATACACTGTAATATATATATATATATTTAAAAAAAAAAGTTTTACATTGCACCTGAACGCAACATACAAGATACCCGCTGAATAAGTGTCCAAATGTTCATGTCATTCTGGCCAATACTCCACTTCTGTTATAGCATTTCAGTCTGGAATATGGAATATCTTTCAATAATCTTCATGACTAAAAGGCTAAAAGTAATCTCATGTGTAAGAAATGACTACATTGAAGTAAAACTGTAAATAATTAACTTTGGATTTATTTAGCTTCAAGGGTGCATTTTTGTTCATGTGACCCCTCAACACAGGCTTTGAGAATCCCGGGCCACTTACTGATACTTATGCTTAAATTAACCCACTCATATTCTGGTTTATTTCTAGAAAAACATTTTGGCTAGTGGAAGTTCGAATTGGCTGGTAACTTCTACCAGCCATATTGGCAGGTGGTCAAAAAAGTTAATTTCAAGCCCTGCAGGGAGAGCAGGTGGTGACATAGGAGTGAATGAGAAAAGGATCAAATATTTGTGTTTAAGACTGAATAATGACATCACAACGAAAAGGATCAAATATTGGTGTTTAAGACTGAATAATGACATCACAACTGTTAAGTTCAAATGAGTTATTCCTCTAAACCTGACTTCAGATGCCCCCAAATTTTCCGTTTGGCCCCCAACCCTCAGCAAAATCTGGCCCTCTGGTAGCGAGGACATTTTTTTGTGGTCCTCTCTATCATCAAAGTTCCTGGTTACTGCATGACTAGGGCTGCGTTTCCCAAAAGCTTCTTAGCGCTAAGAAGCTTCTTACAGGAGCCTTAAGTAGGGTCAAAGAAGCTCCCGATTGCTTCTTAGCCTAAGTTGATCTTTCGTTAAGAAGGCATGCATTTCCCAAAAGCTTCTTAGCACTAAGACGCTTCTTTGACCCTTCATAAGGCTCCCGTAAGAAGCCAACGAAGCCAACACGTTTCCCGATTGCTTCTTAGCCTAAGATGATCTTTCATTAAGAAGGTTTTGTAAGAAGGGTCTGGGGCATTCTTAACACCTTCTTAACTCATTGAGTGCCAGCCACTTTTGGAGAACGGACGCTCCCAGTGCCAGAGTTTCAGAGCGTTTTCAGTGATTTCTCGAGGCCCACAGAATATTGTGTGATATTACTATGTAAACACCGAACACGCACAAAGAACGATGAGACTCTATTGTATCAGCAGCAAAAAAGTTTATTGATATAATTTTCCGTTCTCTAGTTATCAGCCGGAGAAGATAGGTCAAAAACAGAAAAAATTGGCGTTTCCATCTAGAAGCTGAGATATTGAGCCTTTTGTGAAATATAGCATTTCAAGCACATGACTGACTCTGAAGGTAATATTTTCTGATGTGACACCTCAAAAATAATTTACTTCAATAAAACAGTGAAAACAAAGGAATTTTGTTTGGCAAAATAATATTTTTTAGCTGCAACCCCTGGCCCCTGCGTGCGCAGACCCTACACCTTCTTGCTGGTCTTGATTTACTGCTGGTGGGCATCAGATAGCTTGTTTGCCTGTCTCTGTCAATCGAGCCTGCTGTGTGGGTGTTGTGTGTTGTACGCTGCCCTGCGTGCCCCACCCCCCTCCTCCTCCTCCTTCGTGGGAGTGTCTCTGCGCGACTCTGAGTGTCGCTGCGTTTGCTCTCGCTCTGCTTTTGCTCCGTCTGCACTGAAAAGTGCGCTGCATCCCCCCGCTTTTTCACAGCCTGTCCCGGCTCCCAGCTGAGAATAATGTAACTTTTCAGAAAGAGGCTGGTGTCGGCAACTAAATCATATGGAGGGGCTATTGCAGCGCCAGCGGAGACGGAGGAGCTCAATTGTGGTGTCAGCAGATTGACTGCTGTTCACAGGCACAGCTAACGTTATGCTTCATGCATATCGATGCGATTTCCGTTTCCTCATGACTTCTCTCTTTTCTCCTGGCCTTTCTCTAATCTGGAGAGCACTGTCGCCACCTAATGGGTCCCTAAAATAGCTTTTACACATTCAACAGCCACCATACTTTCACAGGAGATGGATCTGGCTTTGATACACGTCCCACCGTCAAAAAACGCAATTGACGACTTTAGTCGTCTTTGGCACTCAACGTTACTAAAGCAATTGACGACTAAAGTCGTCATTGGCACTCAATGAGTTAACGACGAAACACTCGCAGATTCAGCCGTGTCAGGCAAAAGGACATAATAATATAGTCCACTGTTGTGTTTTTCCCTTTTTCCTTTCTTTCATGCACCTTTTAGTGTTTAAAATTGGGGAACACTTGAAAATCTCTCCTCTATGTAATATGGTTACTTGTGTTTTAAATGTTTTACGGTAGGCTATATTCCTCTAATCAGAAGGGATTCCTTTTATAATAAGAATGGTGTGGATTTATATAACCTTCTTAACTCCTTCTTAACTCCTTAAGAAGCTTCTTAACTTCTTAAGAAGCTTCTCTGTTGGGAAACGCAGCCAATATTTGTTCGGCCCCCAGCAACAATCTGGGTTTCTCATGTGGCCCCCCATGAAAAATAATTGCCCACCCCTGATCTAGCCTCTTAAATTGGTTCTCAAAGTGAACTAGATTCATGCATTTTAGTTTAAAATGTACACATTTTTCTTAGAGGGGGCATGGCCCCCGAACCCCCCAAGAGGGTCCAAGCAAGGTCTACCCACCACAATCTCTGCAAATGTGGGAAACATAGTTATTAGTATTTTCTTTGTTCTTAAAAATATACATAGCCTGTTTGTGTTTTGCAATATGGATATTGTTTTATTTATAATTAAATTGAGCATTGGGCCTTTATAAGAATGTTTATTTGTATTATTTCAATTGTCACACTCATGGATAAATATTTGAGGTGTGTTTATTAATTAGGAAAAGGACCACTGGAACAAACGCCGCGAACATGATCCGGCTACTTTTTCAATCTGACTGGCTACTCAAAAGTTTGGGGAACTCTCTGGGTACAGCCATCGGCTCCTCGCAGCAGTAACGCTATGAACATGTAACTGAAGTTGGCCGCAGTGTAGCTTAATTCTGAATGTTGCCAAACTTCTTAATATACTGATGTTTTGTTTTGAAATTGGCCGCCAAGCGCTGAACCGGAAGAACAAATACAATTGCGTGTAACGCGGAAGAGAGAAAAAGTGGGTGTGGTGAATAAGGTGAATAGGTTAACCCCGCCTGAAGTGCCCCCTCCTACTTGACATGCAAAAAAGGGAAATGTACTATTGCAATATACATTTGCATTAAATTAAATGAGACAGGCTCATCACACACACACACACATACTACAAATGTAAGACAATGTAGCCTATTACTCTTATATAGGGGGAGTTTGACTTTTAGCTTTGGGTGGGCCACTTCTGCAGGAGTCAGTGGCTCGCCGGCGCAGGGAGTGTGCTGATGAATTTTTTTTTGCCATTTTACATTTGAAATTTGGCCCGTTTTAAGCCAGATTTAGAGGAATATCTCATTTTAAGGCTGGCATCATCATGGTCTCTCTCTCTCTCTCTCTCTCTCTCTCTCTCTTTCACAGCAAAACATTTTGGCAGTTTTTTTTGCAGTTTGAAACCAGATTTAGAGGAATTATTATTGTACAATAATTACAACAATAAGTCTCTGAATAATAAAGTATTATGAATAATAACAATAATAATAATAATAATAGGCTGCTGCTGCTACTAATAATAATAATAAAGTCATTATTATTGTTATTGTTGTTTTATTATTGTTAGTGTTATTAATCTGAGTAATTATTGTAATTATTGTTTAATAAGAATAAGAATGGTAATATTATAATATGAGTAGAATTACAGAACATGAATACTCATTATTGTAGTAATGTAATGTTGCACACTACATTTACATGTAATGTACATTTATATTATAGAGCGCTTCACTGTTCACTGTTGCTTTTGGCCGTGCTCAAACTTTACAAACACAGGATAAAGCAACTTTAATAAAGAGAGAAAATATTAAAATAGATCAGAGGGGGAAAGGATTATAGGTCAAAAGCAACAGTGAAAAGGTGGATTTTGAAGGCTTTTTTGGAAAGATGACATATGAGTATGAAAGACAAAGAGTTTTGGCCTGTCAGAGGCCCCCCTGTCACAGCTTTAGCAAAGAGATACCTGTGATGCTTGTCAAAGTGGATATACATTTTATGATCATATTCAGCCAGACAGTGACATGCAGATTTACAATGGTGAGCAATTGTTTTTGTTTTTTGTTTTACTGGAGGGGCCTGGCCCCCCTGGCCCCCCATTAACTCCGCCCATGCTATTACTTTACACCAGACTTGACTTGAGCCTACAAATGCAGGCTTTACTCACAGTGTGGCTATGGATGTCAGTCAAACTTGAATGCACAAGAAGGTGAGATGGAGGTTATTTAACTGACAGATTAACAACAAAGCACACACACCTGTCACCCTGGGCGTTTTATAGGCTATACCTCCTCTCTCTTGTCTCTCTCACTGCCACTCTTCATTGTCTTTCTCTCTCTCTCTCTCTCTCTCTCTCTCTCTCTCGATTTACTATCGGGCTGCTATCTAATCGCACGCAAGCGCACAAACGCACTTCAACCATTCAAACCAACTGTTGCAGCTACTCTCCAAAAAACCCAACTTTTTTAATTTAAAGTTTGTGGAAAAAAACTAAAAGAGTCAATTATGTAGCCTATGCACTAGGCCTACTGTAGCAAGGCGTTTAGGAGATCAACAGATTATCGCATTGTCCTGGTTAATAAGAGCATACCTTGAAATCCTTTGATCCGGAGGAGTGAGTTATTTCTCTGAATTATTCATGTCCGCCTACCAAACGCTCATTTAAATCCAACGGCGCGGTTCGGCAATTGCATAATCAGACTTTCACCCATTAGATCCGTGTTTGCTGAACTGAGAAAACGATTCCAAAAAAGTTATCACCTCGATGTCACAAAAAGAGAATGTGTCACCTCGATGTCACAAAAAGAGAATGTAAAAAAGTGAAAAGCAAAAAAACTCGAAATACGCTAATAGAGTCCAGTGACTGAAAACGTCAATATTCCTGAGATAAAATCCAACAGGTCGACTCGTCCTGCGCGTCTCCTGAAAAGCAAAGAGCGCTGGAAGAGGCAGGCGGGCTATTTGCGGACGCGTCTGGCGCTGTGCGTGTGTGCCCGTCTAAAGTGAGAGTGAGTGAATGGGTGTGTGAGTGTCTCTGAGCAGAGAAAGGGGACTGGACTCGAGTGAACTTTGAGAGCGAGTAAAACGCTCTGATCAGGGAAGCTTTCTGGAAGCTGAGACAAGAAAGACTTCACCGCAAAATGAGAGAAAGTGACCTTGCTGTGTTAAACAAGTGATTGTATCTACTCTACTGCACAGGGGTGTGTGTGTGTGTGTGTGTGTGTGTGTGTGTGTGTGTGTGCGTGTGTGTGTGTGTGTGTGTGTGTGCGTGTGTGTGTGTGTGTGTGTGTGTGTGTGTGTGTGTGTGTGTGTGTGTGCGTGCGTGCGTGCGTGTGTGTGTGTGTGTGTGACATCATCAGTGATGTGATGTCACCAGTGGGACAAAAATTGAAACAGAGAACATTGCCCACTTGCTCTAAATTATATGACATCACTGAAGATGTCATACGATGATTTATGACATCACTGATGATGTCTCAATGCCTCTTATGACATCACTGATGATGTCACAATGCCTATGACATCACTGATGACAAAAAAATGAAAGAGAACATTGCCCACTTGCTCCCTTTTATAATAGATTGGGGGGGGGGGGGGTGAATGTGAGCTAGATGACAGTCCCTCCTGCTTAGTGCTTAATACTTATAAGTGTTAGTTATCTGGCAGCTCTTTGGGGGAAAAGGGACCCTCATAATAATCACATCTCCTACTGTGAAACTCAAATGAGGGGAGAACAGAAATAGACTGATGCTCCTCAGCTGTTGTCTCCTGTAAGCACAGTAATGCCCCACCTTCAGACCTGCTGTGTGTGGGTACGTGTGTGTGTGCATGTGTGTGTGGGTGCGTGTGTGTGTGTGTGTGTGTGTGTGTGTGCTTGTGTGTGTGGGTGCGTGTGTGTGTGTGTGTGTGTGTGTGCGTGCGTGCGTGTGGGTGCGTGCGTGTGTGTGTGTGCGTGCGTGTGTGTGTGGGTGCGTGCGTGCGTGCGTGCGTGTGTGTGTGCGTCTGTACGTGTGTGTGGGTGTGTGCAGGAGACAGTCTGCTCTTGCTGTGGCTGTCGAAAACATTAGGCCCACTGCCCCACTCCCAACCTACTCTATTATCATGTAGTTTACTAACCAAATTACTGATGAAGGAAGGAAGGAAGGAAGGGGAAACCAAGGCATAATGTTGCTGATTTATAACCTGACACTGCCAGTTGGTTTGTTTTCACAGAACCATGTGGGAGCATGCTCGATAAAACCTTTGAAAGGGGCGGGCCCTTTAAAAAAAATACCTGGCAGGTGATTGGATGAACCATCTGTCGAGCACGTCTATCACGGGCTCGCTTCTTGCTGTCGGTAAATGGCTTAAAAACTCTAACTGCCTTAATGAGAGCCTGCCTGTCTGTATCCTACTAACTGTCCATTCCAGTCTGCAGGTAGAGCCAGTCTGCAGGTAGAGCCAGTCTGCAGTCTGCAGGTAGAGCAAGTCTGCAGGTAATGCCAGTCTGCAGGTAGAGCCAGTCTGTAGTCTGCAGGTAGAGCAAGTCTGCAGATAGAGCCAGTCTGCAGTCTGCAGGTAGAGCCAGTCTGCAGTCTGCAGGTAGAGCCAGTCTGCAGACTGCAGGTAGAGCCAGTCTGCAGGTAGAGCCAGGCTGCAGGTAGAGCCAGTCTGCAGACTGCAGGTAGAGCCAGTCTGCAGACTGCAGGTAGAGCCAGTCTGCAGGTAGAGCCAGTCTGCAGGTAGAGCCAGGCTGCAGGTAGAGCCAGTCTGCAGACTGCAGGTAGAGCCAGTCTGCAGGTAGAGCCAGGCTGCAGGTAGAGCCAGGCTGCAGGTAGAGCCAGTCTGCAGACTGCAGGTAGAGCCAGTCTGCAGGTAGAGCCAGTCTGCAGACTGCAGCTAGAGCCAGTCTGGCAGCCGAAGCCTGCTGGCTATAAACTCATCTCTCCCACTGAGATCAAAAGAATAATCATATATATCTCTCTCCCTGGGGTGAGGTACTACTGCATCTAGGCCAACTATTAGTGCTGAGTCAAGTTTTAAGGAAGTAAACAACTCACACTTCTAACATTTTTCTCTCTTTTTTTCTTTTAAATTACACGCATCATGCATTCGTTTTTGTTCAATAGCTTTGATGTTTTAATCAACGCTTTGATAGTCCTGGCAAAAACACCAAGAACTTGACTTGTACTCCATTGCTTTGAGCGTTTTCCTTTTCACAGGTCCCAGCATCAGAGAATTTCAACGTGTTGTTTACAGTATCTTTCTTGTTTTTGCTGCTTTTCTTCTTAATGAGAGTCTATCTATACCCTTTAGTATCTTTCTTCACTTTGTCAGTATGGCTGAGAGGGATACCAAGTAGATGAGATGAGAGAGAGAGAGAGAGAGAGAGAGAGAGAGAGAGAGAGAGAGAGAGAGAGAGAGAGAGAGAGAGAGAGAGAGAGAGAGAGAGAGAGAGAGAGAGAGAGAGAGAGAGAGAGAGAGAGAGAGCAGAGAAGGTACCAGGAATGGGAAATGTACTTACATAATGAAACCGTTACATCATCTCTGAGAGCATTTAAATGCATTACTGTCGTAGAAACGTGATCATTTTGTCATCGACGTCTTATTTGCTGTATTTAACTTGGGATTCATGTGAGGCACCATGGACGTTCTAAGCAAACACATGACTTCAAATACAAATAAAAAATCCAAGGAAGAAAACAATGATTATACACCTCTCCTCTATGGCTCCCTCTCTCTCAAGGTCATTTCTAAAAGTGAAAACATGGAGAGAGGGATCAAAGAGGGCAAGATGCCAAGAGCTATCCTTAGAAGAAGCAAGACCCTCAGTTCAGGTCTCCATGACCTCGAGGCTCCAAGCAGGTTGAGGCTCCATGCCAGTAAAGTCAGGACAGGCGGTCCGGCACAGAGCTCGAATGGATAGAGCGGACTTTCTTTTTTTCTTCTTCTTTTTTTGTGACCAAGTTTGTATTGGTTTTTCTTATTGCTCCCATATAAGGAGGAGATATTACATCATAATCAAGTGACACAAAAATAGCGTAGGGATAGCATAACACATGCATCAATACACTGCAGTAAATGCATACTGTATTTCGTAGTGCATATAATTCAGAGAGATGGAATGAGATAGAGTGGGCTTTCTCATCCAAATCAGCATTTTTGAATTCTCAGTTGGCTGTTAGACTCAAGATGGCTGCCATCAGTGCTTATAGTAATAATGTAATGGGTTGGTATGAAAATCAATATGAAAGCCATTCAATCCCCACACACAAAACAAAACATTGCAGTATTTGCAACAGATGGTAAGATGGCAGCACTGAGAAATGTCATGTCCATTCATTTTAATTGTACAGGATCAGGCTACAGGCTGGAGACAGTTTCAGTCGACAGCTTTGAAGTTTTACTCGGATCCCCATTTGTTGATTCCACAGTGACAGCCGGAGCCATCTAACTGTGAAAACCTCTGCCATCGAAATCAGAAAGGCTGCAATGCTTTGCAATGCTTACTTCCAAAATGCTCAATAACAACATCTTAATAAATATAGTTCCAACCAGTCGTTTTTGACAGAAAAATGAGTCCTGCGAGTTTCATCTCAGAATTCTGAAAAGTTTGACAAGAATTTCTCAGCCGCACACGGGGAATAAAACCTGAATCACTGGAGAGAAAACAATGTTTTAATGTTATTTATTTATTTATTTATTTATTTATTTATTTGTTTGTTTGTTTGTTTATTTATTTATTTATTTTTGCTTTGATGACAGCTATAACATTCCTGAAATCTGACGTTGGAGTGGGGGTTCCTGCTCTGTGCCCAGGGGCGAGGTGCGACTTGCCGTCTATTTGATCCAAGGCTCCAGCACTCCATGGGGTCAAGGCTGGTGTGGCCAGCAGAGAGACAGACTAGCTGAGCAGCCAGCAGGGGGCCGGGCTGTGTGCTCACTGCCTGTGGGAATTCCTTGTGCTGAGAGCTACAGATATAAGAAACATTAATATTAACAGTTTCTTAGCTTTATTCTTCACTTCAATATCTACTCAGATGGAGGTTGGGTGGGCAAAGGCTATGTGTTCATGGCCTCACAGAATGCGTTTTATTGCAGCATCCTGGTGCTACAGTGGTCATTACCGCGTTATTTCTAATCCCACATAGGTTACGCAAAAACCACGCCCTGTGCCCGCCTACGCAGCAGTCAAGCGCCGGGATTGGCCAGGCGCTCATGCTCATGTTGGGCTCCGTTACAGGGACACCATTCCTGTGAGAAGCAACAACACCAAGCGAGGCTGCACCGTTATTACAGTAATTTATTTTCAATGTCCGCTATCAAGAGCAATTCGGTTAATAAAATCGCTGGGCTGGGCACAGTGTTTGTGGTGTGTGGGAAATGTTTGTTTGAAAAGCTTGTGTGTTACGTTTTCATTAGCGTTAATACACTAATAATTCATTTCAATGTCCGCTATCAAGAGCAATTCAGTTGGTTCATGAAATCGCTGGGCTGCGTGCCGTGCAGTGTTTGTGGTGTGGGAGATTCCAGCTGTCAAAAGAAGACAAAAGACTTGCTCCTGGCCAATCCCGGCGCTTGACTGCTGCGTAGGCGGGCACAGGGCGTGGTTTTTGTGGAACCTATGTGGGATTCGAAATAACGCGTCATTACCTAACCATAATGTCCTGGGTTTGAATCCCGCCCAGGACGTTTGTCACATGTCTTCCCCCAATCTCTCCTATCTCTCTCCACTTTGACTTGTTAAATTAAGACTTGTTAAATTAAGACTTGTTAAATTAAGACTTGTTAAATTAAGGCATACAATGCCAAAAAATCTTTATCAAACAAAATTAATGTCTTCATCATCTCATTAATGCCACACAGACAGAATCTAGAGTAGCTTCCCTTATTTGGCCTTCAATTAGTAGACAATCCTGTGACAAAGATGCTCAAATGTGATTCATGATGAATGTGATGAATTTATGCTTTGATATCTGTATTTTCAGGTGATGTATTTATTGATTGATTGATTGATTTATTTTGTCATTTAAGACAGCAAAAATATTGCAAATACTGCAATGCAAAACCATACATGTGAGTTATAATTGCTAAATAATGTAGGCTACAGTACACAGAACTCAAAAAGACAAGCCTTAAGCGGTAAGGCAGACCAACAGAGGGAAAAGGTTCCAGGGGTATGTGGTCTTAGGTTGGGGCATCAGAGCAGACATGTACTGCAGCCATACAAGGAGTCAGATCTCTGGTCACAGTCTGCAGCCTGCCTGCCATGCACTCTGCCTTTAGATGGACACAGGGATACTGTTTTTTGGTTGTTTTTTTACGTAAGCACCCTCGATAGATAGATAGATAGATAGATAGATAGATAGATAGATAGATAGATAGATAGATGGATGGATGGATGGATGGATGGATGGATGGATGGATGGATGGATGGATGATTAGAGCAGGACATTGGCCACACCTAAGGGACCTCTGCCAGGACTTTGTGGACTCTGTGTTCAGAATAGTTGATTTGTCATCCATGGTCATTTAAAAGTATTTGTCTGATGAGGAATGCTAAATATGTTATGTTTTATTTCTAGTAGATAAGGGTGGGTTAGATACGTGTGAAAACGTTGGTTCTCTGGAGCTGAATTGGTGAAGTAGGATATTGAGGTTTGGCTCCCGCCGGCACCATACATAGTTTCAAGGTTCTCACGATAAAAACTAAATAAAAACTAAAGAAATAAAAATCTTACCACCTTATTACAGTATGTGGAATGTTGTTTATTCAGTCATAACTTGGCCTGAGGGCTTCAGAGAGGAGAGGGGTCACTGAGAGAGAAGGGGTGAGAAGTTCAGAAATAGCACAAGTCCCACTTATGTCCACATGAATGATATCCACAGCTCAGCATGAGTAATGATAATCTCACGCGTAGGGAGCGGGGTAGCACTCATAACCCCGACCTCCACAGAGGAGGGCTGAGAGCCTCCACAGAGGAGGGCTGAGAGCTCGACCTCCAAAGAGGAGGGCTGAGAGCCTCCACAGAGGAGGGCTGAGAGCTCGACCTCCACAGAGGAGGGCTGAGAGCTTGAGACCTCCACAGAGGAGGGCTGAGAGCTTGAGACCTCCACAGAGGAGGGCTGAGAGCTCGACCTCCACAGAGGAGGGCTGAGAGCCTCCACAGAGGAGGGCTGAGAGCCTCCACAGAGGAGGGCTGAGAGCTCGACCTCCACAGAGGAGGGCTGAGAGCCTCCACAGAGGAGGGCTGAGAGCCTCCACAGAGGAGGGCTGAGAGCCTGACGACAAGCGGAGGAGAGAAGCTTAAGAGGCTCAATCAAGATCTCTTACAGATGGAGCCATTAGCCCACTTTTTACTGCCGGCAGCGCTGAATTGCTGCTGCACTAATTGCTCCGCCCCCCGGCAAGAATTATTCAAGAGATTTACATTGTTCTTTTTCTTTTTTCCCCATTTTCTTTCTTCTTAAACTGACAGAAGCCACAGGGAAAGATCTGGCAACCAGCTGTTTTTAAGTTTTGTGTCACAATTCAGTTCATGAAAAAGAACAGGCTACTGCCGAAGCCCTAATGCGTGGTGGAGTCATGATGAGGGGGTATAGGGTGAGAGAGGGGGTTATAGGGTGAGAGAGGGGGGTAAAGGGTGAGAGAGGGGGGTATAGGGTGAGAGAGGGGGGTATAGGGTGAGAGAGGGGGTATAGGGTGAGAGAGGGGGTAAAGGGTGAGAGAGAGGGGTATAGGGTGAGAGAGGGAGGTATAGGGTGAGAGAGGGGGGTATAGTGTGAGAGAGGGGGGTATAGGGTGAGAGAGGGAGGTATAGGGTGAGAGAGGGGGTATAGTGTGAGAGAGGGAGGTATAGGGTGAGAGAGGGGGGTATAGTGTGAGAGAGGGAGGTATAAGGTGAGAGGGGGGTATAGGGTGAGAGGGGGGTATAGGGTGAGAGAGGGAGGTATAGGGTAAGAGAGGGAGGTATAGGGTGAGAGAGGGGGGTATAGGGTGAGAGAGGGGGTATAGGGTGAGAGGGAGGTATAGGGTGAGAGAGGGAGGTATAGGGTGAGAGAGGGGGTATAGGGTGAGAGAGGGGGTATAGGGTGAGAGAGGGGGGTATAGGGTGAGAGAGGGGGTATAGGGTGAGAGGGAGGTATAGGGTGAGAGGGAGGTATAGGGTGAGAGAGGGGGTTATAGGGTGAGAGAGGGGGGTATAGGGTGAGAGAGGGGGTATAGGATGAGAGAGGGGGTTATAGGGTGAGAGAGGGGGGTATAGGGTGAGAGAGGGGGGGTATAGGGTGAGAGAGGGGGGTATAGGGTGAGAGAGGGGGTATAGGATGAGAGAGGGAGGTATAGGGTAAGAGAGGGGGGGGTATAGGGTGAGAGAGGGGGGTATAGGGTGAGAGAGGGGGGTATATGGTGAGAGAGGGGGTATAGGGTGAGAGAGGGGGTATAGGGTGAGAGAGGGGGGTATAGGGTGAGAGAGGGGGGTATAGGGTGAGAGAGGGGGTTATAGGGTGAGAGAGGGGGGTATAGGGTGAGAGAGGGGGGGTATAGGGTGAGAGAGGGGTTATAGGGTGAGAGAGGGGGGTATAGGGTGAGAGAGGTGGGGTATAGGGTGAGAGAGGGGGGTATAGGGTGAGAGAGGGGGGTATAGGGTGAGAGAGGGGGGTATATGGTGAGAGAGGGGGTATAGGGTGAGAGAGGGGGTATAGGGTGAGAGAGGGGGTATAGGGTATGAGAGGGGGGTATAGGGTGAGAGAGGGGGGTATAGGGTGAGAGAGGGGGTATAGGGTGAGAGAGGGGGTAAAGGGTGAGAGAGGGGGGTATAGGGTGAGAGAGGGGGTATAGGGTGAGAGAGGGGGTATAGGGTGAGAGAGGGGGGTATAGGGTGAGAGAGGGGGGTATAGGGTGAGAGAGGGGGTATAGGGTGAGAGAGGGGGGTATAGGGTGAGAGAGGGGGTATAGGGTGAGAGAGGGGGGTATAGGGTGAGAGAGGGGATATAGGGTGAGAGAGGGGGGTATAGAATGAGAGAGGGGATATAGGGTGAGAGAGGGGGGTATAGGGTGAGAGAGGGGGTATAGGGTGATAGGAGAAGGGTAGAATGATATAGGGGCTACTCAGAGTGGAAGCATAGAGTATATATACTGTATCTCAAGCAGCATGGACCTATAGGACAGTGTCAGGGTCAGGGGTCTGGGCCACCCGTACTGAGAAGCATCAATCCCAGCACTGTTAAGTGGATAAGCAAAGAATGTCCCTCAAATGTTATATATTGGATATAAGACTCTTAACCATCTTTATGGCAGAGGTCATGACCTATAAGTCTCTGGCTTCAGGGTTGAGAGAACAGAAGAGGGGATGAGGAGCGTCGAGGGTTTCAGGAGGAAGAGAGGGATGAGAGAGGGATGAGAGAGGGATGAGAGATGAGAGCAACCTGGCCTCACGAAAGTTCCTGTTGTTGGCAGTCAGGGGTGGCAATCACCAGATGCCCCACGATACGATATTATCACAATAGTATTGTGATCAGTGTTGGGGGTAACTCATTACAAAAGTAACATATTACATGTAATATACTTTTAGCAGTAACTCAGTAATATAACTAATTACCAATAGGATTTCAGTAATAATATACCAGTTACTTTGTCAAGTAACACAAGTTACAAATTGAGTTAATTTATTTTATTCAAAGCACATAAAGATAAAATAATTTCCTAATCAAATTGTTTTTTTTATGCAAATAACCACTATAGATGACAATAACAACAGAAAAGGATACAATTTAGAATTTTGGATGGTTTACACTGACTTCAAAATAAAATAAATAATTTTTTTGGATGTTCCAGGGTAGTGACGTCATTCTGCTACTGCAGTTATTTTGGTGAATGTAATGCAAAAGTAGTGTAATAAGTAATGAGTTACTCTAACTGACAGTAATATTGTAAAGGAACTTATTACTTTAAAATAAAAGTATCTAATAATATGTAGTATATTACATTTTGAAAGTAACTTGCTTAACACTGATTGTGATACTGCAATATGCCATGTTGAGAGAGAGAGAGAGAGAAGAGAGAGCTGATGAAGAGCAGAGACTGAAGGTCGACTAGGGTTGAAGAAGTCAAGCGGTGAGTTCAGGGGTGGGGGGTGGGGGGTGAGTTCAGGGGCCGTGGTCAAGAGAGACGGGGGGGGGGGGGGGGGTGAGTTCAGGGGTCGTGGTCAAGAGAGACGGGGGGGGGGGGGTGATCCTGGAGGCATGACGTCTGGCGGCCTGTGGTCATTTAGTTATGCGTGCGCTCTCTAACAGAGGCTTTGAATCAGCATGAATCACTGACACACACACACACACACACACACACACACACACACACACACACACACACACACACACACACACACTCACAGACACACACACACACACACACACACACACACACACACACACACACACACACACACACACACACACACACACACACACAGACACAGACCTGAACTGCAGCACAACATCTCAATAACAAAGACTCAGCTGGAGCTTGTTTTTTCTCTGTCTCTCTCCTTGTTTTGTCTCCATAACTGCTTCTATAACTACACTCTAACTCATTATTTGTTACACTACCTGTTCTTCATGTATAGGCTAATTAACACTTAAATACAATTAAGAATGCCCTTTATAGCCTATTTTAATCAGCAGTCACACATCCAGGATAATTGGTTTGCTGACATGTTAGACTAATATTGGCCTCTCATTAAGTCATGTTATCCACCTCTGATGATGTTGTTGTTGTTGCATACTTTATTCATTTAGCCTGATGCTTTTGTACATTTCCTCTTCATTTTATGGCAGTAATTTATCCTATAACATGTGGGAGTCACGCTGCTAGCCCACCTAGCATTTTGTTATGATGGGTTTTAATGGAGTGTTTTAGTGATGTCTCTGGGGGAAAGACGCTACACCCTTTAAAGACGTCGAATATCGGTACAAAATATCAGCAAGTCCAAGAATGTCCGGATCCCTTCTGGCCTTCAAAAAACCTATCCTGATCAAATCCTCGATCCAGGACTCTGCACAGTGCTTCTTGGTTATGCCTAGTTTACACTTTCCTCCATTTTTTTTTGTTTTTTTATATATATTTTATTTTAAAATTTTCAGAACAAAACAGAACAGAACAACAGGCTCAAACAAAGACAAAAACAAAAACATACATATATCAACTTTTCAGCATGCATAGTGATAGCAGCCACGTAAAGTGTCGATGTGTTTGCAAGAAATGTGCGTGGGATCCCGCGCAAGGGCTCCATAAAGAGTCAGCCAGGTGAGTCATCACCTCTAACCTCGTCCAAATAGGCCAGAAACGGATCCCAGACCTCAGAGAATTTCTTAAGTGAATTGATCGTCAAAAACCAAGTCTCTCCATATGTATAACTGAAATCATGTCCGTCAGCCACAGCTGGAAGGAAGGTGAAGAGGGGGACTTCCACTCCTTAAGAATAAGGGGCCCTTTACACGAGGACAGTTTCTGGAAGAAACGACACAATAGCGTTTCCTTCACACCTTTTCCTTTACACCTTCTCCCTGTTTACATGAGCGCTGTTGAATTTTTAAAATGCCGTAATGTACATGCCAGGTTGCTAGGTGGCAGTGTGATGGTCAATGGGGCGTTGCTCGTCGCACGAGGGGCTCATGCACGAGCCCCAAGCTCCAGGCCGCGGGGGCGCGCGCAGGAGCAGCAGCAGTGCTCTGAGCCTCTCATGGCCGAGGCGGGGGCTTTGGCATGGGGGATGAGAACAGTCTGACATAACGTAGCGTTAACGTTACTTTATTCTCATCAGAAACAACTCCGATTTGCATGTTAAAACAAGTTGGCAGCCTAGGAATACAGCAACTACACGGACTCAGACGCCTGAAGAAATTTGGGCTAAGGCCAAAAATCCTCAGGGACTTCTACAGAGGCACCATTGAAAGCCTGCTGACTGGCTGCTTCACCACCTGGTACGGGAACTGTACCACCATGGGCCGCAGGGCGCTAAGAAGAGTGAGGCGCGCGGCCCAGCACGTAACAGGATGTGAGCTGCCAGAACTGCACAATCAGCGCACCGCTGAGGTCCCTGAAGATCATCAAGGACACATACCACCCCCACAACAGCCTGTTCTCCCTGTTACCCTCGGGGAGGAGATACAGGGTCCCAAAAGCACAAACAAATCGCCTGAGGGACAGTTTCTTGCCGCAGGCCACGAGACTCCTTAACACACACAAATAAACAATCATGTAGCAGCTGCTACCATTACATATGATAATTATGCCTATGTTATTTGCACCTGTGCAAACAGAATGTTTAATTATGTTTTAAGGTGTCTACGCTAGAAAAGAAAAGGAAAAGTTTACTGTTATTGCTTGTTGTTCTCTTGTTTTACTGCATCTATATGCCCTGTTTTTGCACTGTTATACTGTTATTTGCACTATGTTGTAACGGAGCCTACAGCACAAGAATTTCACACGTGATACTTGTACTACGGAGTGACAATAAAAATCTTGAATCTTGAATCTTGAATAACTGGAAAACATTGTATTGATCTATTAACGTCAGAGGAAGCCAGGATTAGTCAAAACGGTATCAGAAATACACTGCACGTCTGCCGTGTGACTTTTCCGGGTGTGCAGGCATGTCAGAGTTTCTGAAATGAGCCGTCTCAAAGCGATTACATGGAGCGATCAGCGGGGAGCGTCACCAAGAATTTCACTCTGGAGGGTGGTTTCAAAATGTGTCGTTTCCTAAGCGCAAATTCGCCTTCGCCGTCTAAAAGGGAGGCACTAACGATAAAATAATTCCCCGTCACCATAGGAAACCGTCCTCGTGTAAAGGGCCCCTAAGTCTCTTGGCGACAGTCGTCCCCTGTGTCAGGGACTGCTGCACAGCCATAGGGAGGAACAGCCGAAGATGGCGAGTTCTGCCTCTGGCTGAAGGGCTACTTTGTAGGCTTTCCTCCGGTTTTACACGGGATTTCCATTTGGGCTCAGTCTGTCTTTGTTGACTAGTCTGCAGTTGTTGTCTGCAGTTGTTGTGCCAGTCGGCAGCAAAATCTGTTAGTGTAACTGGGTACAGATTTCTAATCTGTTAGTATAAAGTTTGTAAACTGCCTCCAGATTTCTAGTCTCCAAGTCTCAGCTGCCTCCCGACGTCAGTTAGACTCTAACTGACGTCGGGAGGCATACTATACCATGTCTCACCCACCGTCTACTGACCAGTGTGATACTAACTGTTAGAGCCACAAAAATTATATCAATGTTTGAATTTCAAAGTGAAAAGTCTTGTAGTGTATACTGCCTTGTCTGAATCAGTTGTGTCGTGTATTTCAGTCTGTTTTTTCAGTCGTGATAAGAAATTCTGAATGAACCAGTCTTGTAGTGTAAACTCCCCAGTCTTTTCATAATCTCTTCAGAGTTTCAAAGTCTTCTAGTGTATCACAGGCATTAGGGGTCCAGAATTGCTCACAGGCGTGTTTCCGGTGCGTCTCCTCATGACAAAACAACAGTTCTTGTTAGAACCGAAAATTGACTCAATTTGCCGTGACAAAAGTATAGGAACCCCTGCTGTACACAAACAAACAAACGGCCTCCTGTGGACTGAAGTATCTTTTTTTTACAATCTTGTAATTTGTAGCGACTTCATCTCAGCTGTAGCTATTTAGACAGTCAATTACTCCAACTGCTGCCGCTGAGCGTTCAGGTCCATAAAGTCCATTCACATCAAAGTGTGAGTAAGCCAGTGCTAACTAGCTCACACACACACAAGCCTTTGTGTGTGTGTGTGTGTGTGTGTGTGTGTGTGTGTGTGTGTGTGTGTGTGTGTGTGTGTGTGTGTGTGTGTGTGTGTGTTCAAAGTGTGAGTATAAGCCCGTGCTACAGTAACTAGCTCACACACACACAAGCCTTTTTAGTGGCTCTCTTTGCAGCAGTTAGGCTAACTACCCCGGACTGCTTTCACACGGTATTCATAGCCTCAGGGTGAATGCATACTGCAGGTTCCTTCCGCTAATTTAGATGAAATGTTGACGTTCAAGGAAAAGGGTTCGTATCAATGTGGTCCGGGAAGGCATGAGGAAAAACTATAACATGGTCATTTCATTCTGACTGTAATTTGCACTGACATGGCCTGATTGGGGCTCCATCTGGTGAAAAAGAAACATGGTGGTGTGCACATAAACCCTTTTGTAGTTCTTTTGTTGTCTTTGTTGCCAAGTGATTTGAGCTCCATACACGAGCGGAAACGTTTGATTGCAAGAGAAGCGTCCATTTTGACTGGTGATACCTTATTGATCCTCTCAGGGAAATGAACTTTTCCATCTCACATGTCCTCCAGGGAGGTTAGAGGTCAGTCGCTCACAGAGTGTTATGATGTGGTTAGAGGTCAGAGGTCACAGAGTGTTATGATGTGGTTAGAGGTCAGTCGCTCACAGAGTGTTATGATGTGGTTAGAGGTTCAGTCGCTCACAGAGTGTTATGATGTGGTTAGAGGTTCAGTCACTCACAGAGTGTTATGATGTGGTTAGAGGTTCAGTCGCTCACAGAGTGTTATGATGTGGTTAGAGGTCAGAGGTCACAGAGTGTTATGATGTGGTTAGAGGTTCAGTCGCTCACAGAGTGTTATGATGTGGTTAGAGGTCAGAGGTCACAGAGTGTTATGATGTGGTTAGAGGTCAGTCGCTCACAGAGTGTTATGATGTGGTTAGAGGTCAGTCGCTCACAGAGTGTTATGATGTGGTTAGAGGTTCAGTCGCTCACAGAGTGTTATGATGTGGTTAAGGTGCATTCACACCGACCTATTAAAGTTTGTCGCTGGCGTCGAGTTTACATACAAAGTCAATGCAAACGAGCGATTGAGCGTATATTCGCCTTGGAGAATAATCGCTGGGCGTCCGAGCGGCAGAGACAGAGCGTCAGGGAGAAAATACGCTCGTCGCTCAAGATGAAATATCCCAACTCGAGCGAAAATATGCTGGCATCAGTCGCTCGCTGTTCAACACTGATTGGCTGCCGTGTGAGAGCGAGTCAAGGATCACTCTGGCTTGGAACAAACCGCTGGTTTATTGTGTGGCAACAAACTGCATTGACAGGCTGACAGCTGACATGAAGTGAAGTCTGTACTACCGGTATGCAGCTCGCATTAGGAGCACGCTGATAGGCTTAGCTTGTAAACAATGACGGTGGCTCGTAGTGGACAAACAGCATGACATTGCGTAACGTTATATCCCCCACATATCCGTCATTTCGTGTGCCTGTTGATGAGCGATTTAAACAGAGCGACAGAGCGATTCCAAAGGGTTGAATCAAGCGACAGAGCGAAAAATAAATATCTCGGTGTGAACACAGCTTTAGAGGTCAGAGGTCACAGAGTGTTATGATGTGGTTAGAGGTCAGTCGCTCACAGAGTGTTATGATGTGGTTAGAGGTTCAGTCGCTCACAGAGTGTTATGATGTGGTTAGAGGTTCAGTCGCTCACAGAGTGTTATGATGTGGTTAGAGGTCAGAGGTCACAGAGTGTTATGATGTGGTTAGAGGTTCAGTCGCTCACAGAGTGTTATGATGTGGTTAGAGGTCAGAGGTCACAGAGTGTTATGATGTGGTTAGAGGTTCAGTCGCTCACAGAGTGTTATGATGTGGTTAGAGGTCAGATGTCACAGAGTGTTATGATGTGGTTAGAGGTTCAGTCGCTCACAGAGTGTTATGATGCGGTTAGAGGTCAGAGGTCACAGAGTGTTATGATGTGGTTAGAGGTCAGTCGCTCACAGAGTGTTATGATGTGGTTAGAGGTTCAGTCGCTCACAGAGTGTTATGATGTGGTTAGAGGTTCAGTCGCTCACAGAGTGTTATGATGTGGTTAGAGGTTCAGTCGCTCACAGAGTGTTATGATGTGGTTAGAGGTCAGAGGTCACAGAGTGTTATGATGTGGTTAGAGGTCAGTCGCTCACAGAGTGTTATGATGTGGTTAGAGGTTCAGTCGCTCACATAGTGTTATGATGTGGTTAGAGGTCAGTCGCTCACAGAGTGTTATGATGTGGTTAGAGGTTCAGTCGCTCACAGAGTGTTATGATGTGGTTAGAGGTTCAGTCGCTCACAGAGTGTTATGATGTGGTTAGAGGTCAGTCGCTCACAGAGTGTTATGATGTGGTTAGAGGTCAGAGGTCACAGAGTGTTATGATGTGGTTAGAGGTCAGAGGTCACAGAGTGTTATGATGTGGTTAGAGGTTCAGTCGCTCACAGAGTGTTATGATGTGGTTAGAGGTCAGTCGCTCACAGAGTGTTATGATGTGGTTAGAGGTTCAGTCGCTCACAGAGTGTTATGATGTGGTTAGAGGTCAGAGGTCACAGAGTGTTATGATGTGGTTAGAGGTCAGAGGTCACAGAGTGTTATGATGTGGTTAGAGGTTCAGTCGCTCACAGAGTGTTATGATGTGGTTAGAGGTCAGTCGCTCACAGAGTGTTATGATGTGGTTAGAGGTCAGTCGCTCACAGAGTGTTATGATGTGGTTAGAGGTTCAGTCGCTCACAGAGTGTTATGATGTGGTTAGAGGTTCAGTCGCTCACAGAGTGTTATGATGTGGTTAGAGGTCAGAGGTCACAGAGTGTTATGATGTGGTTAGAGGTTAGAGGTCACAGAGTGTTATGATGTGGTTAGAGGTTCAGTCGCTCACAGAGTGTTATGATGTGGTTAGAGGTCAGTCGCTCACAGAGTGTTATGATGTGGTTAGAGGTTCAGTCGCTCACAGAGTGTTATGATGTGGTTAGAGGTCAGAGATCACAGAGTGTTATGATGTGGTTAGAGGTCAGAGGTCACAGAGTGTTATGATGTGGTTAGAGGTCAGAGGCCACAGAGTGTTATGATGTGGTTAGAGGTTAGAGGTCACAGAGTGTTATGATGTGGTTAGAGGTTCAGTCGCTCACAGAGTGTTATGATGTGGTTAGAGGTTCAGTCGCTCACAGAGTGTTATGATGTGGTTAGAGGTCAGTCGCTCACAGAGTGTTATGATGTGGTTAGAGGTCAGAGGTCACAGAGTGTTATGATGTGGTTAGAGGTCAGAGGTCACAGAGTGTTATGATGTGGTTAGAGGTCAGAGGTCACAGAGTGTTATGATGTGGTTAGAGGTTCAGTCGCTCACAGAGTGTTATGATGTGGTTAGAGGTCAGTCGCTCACAGAGTGTTATGATGTGGTTAGAGGTCAGTCGCTCACAGAGTGTTATGATGTGGTTAGAGGTTCAGTCGCTCACAGAGTGTTATGATGTGGTTAGAGGTCAGAGGTCACAGAGTGTTATGATGTGGTTAGAGGTCAGAGGTCACAGAGTGTTATGATGTGGTTAGAGGTTCAGTCGCTCACAGAGTGTTATGATGTGGTTAGAGGTTCAGTCGCTCACAGAGTGTTATGATGTGGTTAGAGGTTCATTGACTTGCTCAAGGACACTACAGCAGGGTGGGTGCTTGCTGCATGACACAAGCTATTAACCCAGGTCGTCCGGTTGAAGGACTACCCAGGGTATTCATTCTAGTGTTGTAGCTACAACTACTTGGTCCAGATGCACTGGAAGTTTCAAATGAAATGTAACTTTCATGTTGGGCATGGGACCCAAAATGGGTTGTGACAACAGTGACATGTTGGCATGTGTATTGTTTTATTTTGGGTCCTGTAAAAAAGTTCAAATTCGACTCTGGCTCTGGAAATGTTTAAATCATATTTTGAGCCTCCAAGGTACATGTCAAAACTTTTGTTATAAGGATGGAAAAAATGAGAGGAGAAAAGCATGAAAATCATCTCCAACAACAAGCCTATTCTGCCTCGAAACAAAAAACATTTCTGAAGCGGGGTGAACACACATCTTAAATTGGACAGGAATGGCATTCCACAGCTTGCCACGGTAATTTAGCTGGTTCAACTAAAACTGCTAAAAATGGCAGCTGGCCGACCATCACGGAGAAGGGATTTGGATCGGCTCAGCCAAGTTATATATGTACATAGAGTCTATCAGAGCTGCTTCAATGAGCTGTGTGACAGACACAAGCAGCTACTTTGAACAAAACAATAACTTACAATATACTATAACCATACTATAACCATACTATAACCATCCCAAAAAATTATTTAAATCGCTTTGAAATCAGTGTAAACAATCCAAAATTCTAAATGTTATTCTTTTCATTTGTTATTGTCATCTATAGTGGTTATTTGCATAAAAACACACAGATTAGGAAATTATTGTATCTTTTTTAAATATATGCTTTGATTTAATAAAATGTAACTCAATTTGTAACTTGAGTTACTTGACAAAGTAACTGGTATAATATTACTGAAATCCTATAAGTAATAGTTAAATAGTTAAAAGTTATATTACTGAGTTACTGCTAAAAGTAATATATTACATGTAATATGTTACTTTTGTAATGAGTTACCCCCAACACTGCTGACCAGTGTGATACTATAGCATGTCTCACCCACCGTCTACTGACCAGTGTGATAGTATAGCAACTAGCAACTGGCCACCATCTCAGTCACGACACTCTCATTATTCTGCACTTGTAAAGATGCAAATGGGGTGTTGCCGCAATGAGTACAGTAGCAACATATTTTCAGCTCCATGGCTTCTTCTACTTTCTGACTTCTAGAGAACATCCATTGTGACCATCTAACTACACTATGTGCTGTTCAATCTGTCCATGCATCTAACTACACTATGTGCTGTTCAATCTGTCCAGGCATCTAACTACACTATGTGCTGTTCAATCTGTCCATGCATCTAACTACACTATGTGCTGTTCAATCTGTCCATGCATCTAAGTACACTATGTGCTGTTCAATCTGTCCATGCATCTAACTACACTATGTGCTGTTCAATCTGTCCATGCATCTAACTACACTATGTGCTGTTCAATCTGTCCATGCATCTAACTACACTATGTGCTGTTCAATCTGTCCATGCATCTAACTACACTATGTGCTGTTCAATCTGTCCATGCATCTGAACAATTATGCTCCTGGCAAATCTTTACACCTAGTTTGCAGTCATATGCTTTTTTGTAATGATTTAATTAGCTTGTTCTTCTTGGTGTTTACGGCTTCCTCCAGCCTACTGATCACACCTGGATTAAAAGCTGCGAAAGGAAATAGGTCACTTCTTAAGAAAAACACCCATTTTGCTCCTACAGGAAGTTGGGAATACAGTACATGTGGAGCAGACACATCAAAGTGGTGGATTCAATGCTTCTAGTACCGCTTCTGCTGTTCTAAACAATTCATGTGTTTGAAATGCTGCTAGGGCATTTCAGCCATTAGGGAGCTCGATAAGTCAACGAAGCTGTTCTGGTAGAAATATGGTCCCTCATCTACTTGAACAGCTTGTCTTCTTAATGAAGAAGCTGATTAAGTGCAGAGTGGAAATACTATCCCTCATACATCAAGAGCTTGTAGTTCTAATTAGATCCAACGATAGGTCAGTCATCTATCATTGTGGCAGGGCTCAAGGCAGGAAGAGAGACTCGCTATGAGGAAGCTACAAACGTAGCATGATTGAAACCTGTGACACACGTGTCCCGCATGTGATCATGTGTCCCATGTGCAGGGTTGGGTAGGTTACTTTTAAATAGGAATCCCTTAAAGTTACTTGTTACTTGTTAAAAATTGTACTTAGTAACGTAATCCGATTACCACTATTTAAAAGTAAAGTAGGGATTACTTTCAGTTACTTTTGGATTACTTTTTTTTTTTTTTTATCCAGGAATGTCCCATTGGGATACAAGATCTCTTCTTCCAGGGAGTCCTGGTCAAGAGTCCTGGCTAAAACCCTTATTTAACTAGATGAAGCATGTTTTACCATTGATAACCAGATAATAATGTTTATACCAACATGAAGTTAAGGAGAATACAACTAGAGTTATTTTAAGACCACTTTAATTTACGTTATGGGTATTTTTCATGATGTGGAGTGGAAGACGCAGCTTGTTGCTTTAATCTTGAAACACGAAGTGAAATGCTGTAAGCACTTCTGCCCTGTTGACTCCACGCCTGACCCAACTTGCTGCAGCTTTGCTCCGACTGTCCGACATCCGTGAAAAATAGAAGCCTTGCGTATCTTTTTCGGAGAGCTCCGGATCGTCGGAGCTGGGACGGAGTAGACACGCAACGCAGCAGAGTAGGTGGGAGTTGACACAATTAGAGTGGAAACGTATCGGCTCCGAAGCCGTACCGCAGCGCAGACGGACCGAACACGGACTCAGTGGAATGTGGCCGTAAGTGAAAGTAAAAACCTCTCGCCCCATGCCGACTAGAGCAGCGTTTGTCAGCAGCACGGGTATCCAGAGGGGGTCCTAGGCATCTCGAGGCTCCAGGCCAAGCCATGAAGGAGGCCCCTACCGGTGGCGCCCCGAAGGGGCGCCGCCTTGAAGGGGCGCCTTGACCTTTTTTGGACGTATTTTGCCATATTTAGAGGCTGTTTGAAGTTACATCCCCCCTCAGATTCAATGGGCATGACCCTCTGCATCCTCTCTCATTCTCTTTGTGAATCTTGTAATCTTTATATCTTTGTCACTTGTCATCTTTATATCTTTATCTTTGTCACTTGTGATCTTCATAATCATATCTTTATCTTTGTCATCTTTATATCTTTATCACTTGTAATCTTCATAATCATATCTTTATCTTTGTCACTTGTCATCTTTATACAGTAAACCAAATATAGATCACTCATTCAACTCAACATCAATCTACAAATAAACATCAATGTGTAAATAATAAGTAAACAATAAGGCACTCCCACAATACAAAGAAACATCAATAACTCAAATGAAGGCACTATCAGTGGACAGCGAACGGGCACTGCAATTTAGCATGAACAAGGAGCCACATGGCGGACGAATCCACCGCATGTAGAACACAGTATAAACGTCATTCCACACAGACAACAACAAATAAT
>NC_139629.1:814917-852417 GCF_964638095.1 Poromitra crassiceps | reverse complement strand
CACTGTACATGTCAAAGACAACACAACACGCTGTACATGTCAAAGACAACACAACACACTGTACATGTCAAAGACAACACAACACGCTGTGCATGTCAAAGACAACACAACACGCTGTACATGTCAAAGACAACACAACACGCTGTGTCAAAGACAACACAACACGCTGTACATGTCAAAGACAACACAACACACTGTGCATGTCAAAGACAACACAACACGCTGTACATGTCAAAGACAACACAACACACTGTACATGTCAAAGACAACACAACACGCTGTACATGTCAAAGACAACACAACACGCTGTGTCAAAGACAACACAACACGCTGTACATGTCAAAGACAACACAACACGCTGTGCATGTCAAAGACAACACAACACGCTGTACATGTCAAAGACAACACAACACACTGTACATGTCAAAGACAACACAACACGCTGTGCATGTCAAAGACAACACAACACGCTGTACATGTCAAAGACAACACAACACACTGTACATGTCAAAGACAACACAACACGCTGTACATGTCAAAGACAACACAACACACTGTACATGTCAAAGACAACACAACACGCTGTGTCAAAGACAACACAACATGCTGTACATGTCAAAGACAACACAACACACTGTGTCAAAGACAACACAACACACTGTGCATGTCAAAGACAACACAACACGCTGTACATGTCAAAGACAACACAACACACTGTACATGTCAAAGACAACACAACACGCTGTGTCAAAGACAACACAACACGCTGTACATGTCAAAGACAACACAACACGCTGTGCATGTCAAAGACAACACAACACGCTGTACATGTCAAAGACAACACAACACACTGTACATGCAAGGTTATCTTCTCACTCTTTTAGTGAAGTCACTTTACTGACGTCAAGCTTCTTCTTTTGCTTTCCAAACATGACACTTGTTCCTATAGTGCAGCTTCTCTCCAGACATTTAGATCAACTGTATGTCATGTTTCGTACTTAGCCTACTGTATTTCTTTGAAGCGAACAAGTGACTTGAGAAATACTGTAATTGTTACATCTGGACACAAAAAAAAATCTTCCAGATTGTGCTATATGGCTTTGGCTGTTCACTGTGAAGATGACAGGCCATCAAAACAGGAATCTCAGGCTGAATCAGAAAATCTGCTTCTTAACCCTGTACGACCCAGATCATCAGTTCTTTTGCCCAGGCAGACAAAGGGAAGATCAAATTGCGGTTATGTAGCAGTCAATTTTATGAGGCATTTTTCTTTTGCTATGTAATGTATGTAAATCCAGGCTCAGAGGATTGTCATCTTTGCACAGAAACATATGCTTTGACAGAGGTGCATCTGTTCAGCTTTACTCTAAGTGCTGTTTTAAAATGTATTTCTGGACGGGCAGTTCAAACACTCTCTTGTTGGAGATTGAATAGGTTCAAATTCTGGCTCACACCACTCTAACCTGTCAGTCCCTCCTACTGATATTAATGTCCTGGATTATGTTCAACATACATGCACCTGCATCTCAGATAGTTGGATGTGCATATATCTCCTTGGAAAAAACATATGACACCAAATGATATACTGTTAATTTAAACAGAGAGAGTAAATATCTTCCATCTGTCAATCTATCGGCCTACCTATCTTTCTATCTATCCATCCACAGTCAGCAGAAAGCAGTTGACAAAGGTCCTTATCTACTTTGCCTCAAAATGATGCTCATGTACCTCAACGTTCTTCAAAGTGATGATATAAGCACAACCATTTGAAGCTGTTTAGATGGAGACATGTCCTTTAGCATGGATGGAGATTGGTAAATGGGGGGGGGATCAATATGGATGACAGTGGACTTTAATGAATGAATAAAATACAATAGAAAATATTCTTTGACCTAAATGTCTTCGGGGAGGAGGGAGAGAGGAGGCGGAGGAGGGATGTGAGGGGGAGGAGGGGGAGAGGAGCGGAGTGAGGGATGTGAGAGGGAGGAGGGGGAGGAGGGGGAGAGGAGCAGAGTGAGGGATGTGAGGCTGCATGGGCAGAAAGAGAAGAGACGAATGGAAAGATGCAGAGAAGGTTAATGGGGAGTCTGACGCCTAGGGGTGCCCTGCTCTGGCTCCACACACACACACACACACACACACACACACACACACATACACGCCCCCACACACACACACACACACATACACACACACACATAAACACCGTGGTAAAACCACAGTAAAAGCTGTTAACCTATAACTGAGCTCATCAACAGGGCAACAACACAGGAAGCTGCTTCGTTAACACGCTTCATACTCACAGCAACAACACAGGAAGCTGCTTCATTAACTCATTGAGTGCCAATGACGTCGATTGACGTCAAAGTAACTAGTGACGTAGAGTGCCAATGACGTCGATCAACGTCAAATGCGTTTTTTGGCGGTGGGACGTGGATCAAAGCCTCAGGCATCTCCTGTACAAATATTGTAGCTATTGAAGGTGTATAACCTATTTTACGGACTCATTAGGTGGCAACAGTGCTCTCCAGATTAGAGAAAGGTCCGGAAAACAGCAGGAAAAAGCCCTGTGATGAAAGAGAAACCGCTCATGCTGCAGCCAGAGCCATATAGATTGCTCTGGCTGGAGCTGACGTTGGCTGCGAACAGCAGTCAATCCGCGCCCACAACTGAGCCTCTCTGTCTCTGCTGTATAGTTTCTCAGCAGTCCGGTTTGGCTTTTCCGTGTCGCGCTGGGAGCCGGCGCACAAAAACGGAGCACTCCGAAAATAGGCGCTGGGTGCGTGAGGCTGTGTGTTAGTGTGGGGAGGAGTTTGCAGCTGAGGGGGGGAGAGGGGAGTGGGGCACGCAGGGCACCACACAACTACACCACGTCACTACATCAGAAAATATTAGCTTCAGACTCAGTGAATGTGCTTGAAATGCTTCATTTCACAAAAGGCAGAATATCTCAGCTTCTAATTTGAAACGCCTGTTTTTGCTCAAAACAACCTATCTTCTCCGGCTCATAACTAAAGAACGGAAAATGGTATCAATAAACTTTTTTTTGCTGATAATACAATAGAGTCTCCTCGTTCTTTGTGCGTGTTCGGTGTTTACATAGTAATATCACACAATATTCTGTGGGCCTCGAGAAATCACTGAAAACGCTCTGAAACTCTGGCACTGGGAGCGTCCGTTCTCCAAAAGTGGCTGGCACTCAATGAGTTAACACACTTCATACTAACAGCAACAACACAGGAAGCTGCTTCGTTAACACACTTCATACTAACAGCAACAACACAGGAAGCTGCTTCATTAACACACTTCATACTAACAGCAACAACACAGGAAGCTGCTTCATTAACACACTTCATACTAACAGCAACAACACAGGAAGCTGCTTCATTAACACACTTCATACTAACAGCAACAACACAGGAAGCTGCTTCGTTAACACACTTCATACTAACAGCAACAACACAGGAAGCTGCTTCATTAACACACTTCATACTAACAGCAACAACACAGGAAGCTGCTTCGTTAACACACTTCATACTAACAGCAACAACACAGGAAGCTGCTTCATTAACACACTTCATACTAACAGCAACAACACAGGAAGCTGCTTCATTAACACACTTCATACTAACAGCAACAACACAGGAAGCTGCTTCATTAACACACTTCATACTAACAGCAACAACACAGGAAGCTGCTTCGTTAACACACTTCATACTAACAGCAACAACACAGGAAGCTGCTTCATTAACACACTTCATACTAACAGCAACAACACAGCAAGCTGCTTCGTTAACACACTTCATACTAACAGCAACAACACAGGAAGCTGCTTCATTAACACACTTCATACTAACAGCAACAACACAGGAAGCTGCTTCGTTAACACACTTCATACTAACAGCAACAACACAGGAAGCTGCTTCATTAACACACTTCATACTAACAGCAACAACACAGCAAGCTGCTTCGTTAACACACTTCATACTAACAGCAACAACACAGGAAGCTGCTTCATTAACACACTTCATACTAACAGCAACAACACAGGAAGCTGCTTCATTAACACACTTCATACTAACAGCAACAAAACAGGAAGCTGCTTCATTAACACACTTCATACTAACAGCAACAACACAGGAAGCTGCTTCATTAACACACTTCATACTAACAGCAACAACACAGGAAGCTGCTTCGTTAACACACTTCATACTAACAGCAACAACACAGGAAGCTGCTTCGTTAACACACTTCATACTAACAGCAACAACACAGGAAGCTGCTTCGTTAACACACTTCATACTAACAGCAACAACACAGGAAGCTGCTTCATTAACACACTTCATACTAACAGCAACAACACAGGAAGCTGCTTCATTAACACACTTCATACTAACAGCAACAACACAGGAAGCTGCTTCATTAACACACTTCATACTAACAGCAACAACACAGGAAGCTGCTTCATTAACACACTTCATACTAACAGCAACAACACAGGAAGCTGCTTCGTTAACACACTTCATACTAACAGCAACAACACAGGAAGCTGCTTCGTTAACACACTTCATACTAACAGCAACAACACAGGAAGCTGCTTCGTTAACACACTTCATACTAACAGCAACAACACAGGAAGCTGCTTCGTTAACACACTTCATACTAACAGCAACAACACAGGAAGCTGCTTCATTAACACACTTCATACTAACAGCAACAACACAGGAAGCTGCTTCGTTAACACACTTCATACTAACAGCAACAACACAGGAAGCTGCTTCGTTAACACACTTCATACTAACAGCAACAACACAGCAAGCTGCTTCGTTAACACACTTCATACTAACAGCAACAACACAGGAAGCTGCTTCGTTAACACACTCTCACACAGAGTTTGACCACATCAGTTCTCAGAGACAGACATGACGGATGCAGCGCATATATCCATAAAACATTATAATCTATATATACAATTGAGTATGTGGACTTTGTTTGTTTAAAGTTCTGTGTTCGACCACAGCTATGCCGTTTTACGTGTGATCAGGCTGAAACCTTCAGGGTGTGTAAAGGTCACCCGTGCTGGTGACCTGACGGAGCCAGATTTTTCACCTGAAAGGTTTTTGTGGGTCATCTCACTGGAGAAGAGCTGCATTATGGTACTTGTAGTGCAAACTTGTGAAAATAATTTGCTCAATGGCTCTTCTTACAGTAAGCACCCAGCCTCCTGCCCTGCAGGACTTTTGAAGGTCACAATCTGCTCCACCTTTTCTCTCATCCACTTCTATCCTGCAAGTTATTCCACTAAGACGGCATTCTAAGGCAGTGTGTGTGTGTGAAGTATGTGCGCATATGTGTGTGTGTGTGTGTGTGTGTGCGTGCGTGCACGCGTGCGCGCGTGTGTGTGGTATGGTATGTCAATGGGTGAAGGTGTGTGCGTGTGCGTGTGTGTGTGTGTGCGTGCGTGCGTGCGCGCGTGCGCGTGCGTGCGTGCGTGTGTTGTGTGTGTGTGTGTGTGTGTGTGTGTGTGTGTGTGTGTGTTTTGGTAAAGTGCGTGCTCTGTAATCTTTGACCAGCTGGAATGGAGAGAGGTGTGTTTTAGTATTGTGGTGCTAAGTGATCGTGACACACAAACACACACTTCACACACTGCCTTAGAATGCAGTGCGCTGAGCGACGTCTTGGGAGAACTTGCTGGATAGAAGGGGATACGCCTACTAAAATGGTCGAGCAGATGAGTGGCCATCAAAGCTTCTGAGAGAAGAAGCTGGCAGCTTAAGCAGAGCCATTGATCCAATGAGTTTCCTGGATGTAATTAATAGGTTGGAGGCTCCTCCATCCTCATACTTGGCTGCACACTTTGCATGACGGAATGAGAGAGAGAGAGAGGGAGTGAGGGAGGAAGGAGTAGAAGAAAGAAGAAGATGGGCACATATACAAAAACAGGAAACGAACAGACCCAGGAAATAAATATAGAGCAAGATGGCAGCGTAGAAATGATGACACAAATCAAAGAAACCCGTGGTTCTTGGTATCTTTGGTGCTGTGGCTCATTTCGGCAAAACAACAAAATTCCAATGCTCAAAGCACCAGGCTCAAATAAACACAATTCTTGAATAAAATCAAGCAAATTCAATAGACTTTGTTCTAAATTCCATTAACTTGGAGGAAAACACTTCAATCCTGTTCAAATGAAGGCAAAAGGTTTTCTTTGATATTTACTCTAGTCAGGATCCCAGGGGACATCTGAGCACACAATGGGCAAACCCATTGAGAATCACAAATGTAGAGAAAACAGTTGAGTTCAATTCAATTTCAATTCAGTCCAACATTATCAATCCACTTTGGAGTGCTTCAGATAACGATCAGAGGCAATCAACCAGAGAGAGAGAGAGAGAGAGAGAGAGAGAGAGAGAGAGAGAGAGAGAGAGAGAGAGAGAGAGAGAGAGAGAGAGAGAGAGAGAGAAAATGAACAGAAGATAAGGGGGAAATGCAGTGGAACACCACATGTACTGTGTGTTCATCATGATGGAAGCTCTGTGCTCTTCTGACTAGACTGATTTGCTGTTTCATCTCATGAAATGTGACAAAGATCATCTGAGCCTCTGAAAGAGCGTTGGATTGGGATGAGAATGATCGGGAAGACAGGGACGCACAGAGAGAGAGAGAAAGAGACTGTGGAGACAGAGACACAGAGAGAAAGACTGTGGAGACAGAGACACATAGAGAGAGACTATGTGGAGACAGAGACACAGAGAGAGACAGAGACTGTGAAGACAGACACAGAGAGAGAGAGAAAGAGACTGTGGAGACAGAGACACAGAGAGAAAGACTGTGGAGACAGAGACACATAGAGAGAGACTATGTGGAGACAGAGACAGAGAGAGAGAGAGAGAGAGAGAGAGAGAGAGACTCTGTGGAGACAGATACACAGAGAGAGACTCTGTGGAGACAGAGACACAGAGAGAGAGACACAGAGACAGAAGAGGGGTTTATTGCAAATTTGAACCGAATTTTCCGAAAATCGGCAAAAGAAAATGCGAAATAATGCACGTTTCCATCCGCTGCTATTATGCGAATTATAGAGCTGTCAATCACCTGGTGTTTGAGGCTGTCTGCCTGCTGCTCTCTTCCTGCTGCTCTGCTGCTGTCTGCTGCTCTGCTGCTGTCTGCCTGCTGCTCTCTGCCTGCTGCTCTGCTGCTGTCTGCTGCTCTGCTGCTGTCTGCCTGCTGCTCTGCTGCTGTCTGCCTGCTGCTCTGCTGCTGTCTGCCTGCTGCTCTGCTGCTCTGCTGCTGTCTGCCTGCTGCTCTGCTGCTGTCTGCCTGCTGCTCTGCTGCTGTCTGCCTGCTGCTGTCTGCCTGCTGCTCTGCTGCTGTCTGCCTGCTGCTGTCTGCCTGCTGCTGTCTGCCTGCTGCTCTGCTGCTGTCTGCCTGCTGCTCTGCTGCTCTGCTGCTGTCTGCCTGCTGCTCTGCTGCTCTGCTGCTGTCTGCCTGCTGCTCTGCTGCTGTCTGCCTGCTGCTCTGCTGCTCTGCTGCTGTCTGCCTGCTGCTCTGCTGCTGTCTGCCTGCTGCTCTGCTGCTCTGCTGCTGTCTGCCTGCTGCTCTGCTGCTGTCTGCCTGCTGCTCTGCTGCTCTGCTGCTGTCTGCCTGCTGCTCTGCTGCTGTCTGCCTGCTGCTCTGCTGCTGTCTGCCTGCTGCTCTGCTGCTCTGCTGCTGTCTGCCTGCTGCTAAAGTTTCTTGATGATCTATACATAGACCATAAAGCTGTGTTCACACCGAGATATTTATTTTTCGCTCTGTCGCTTGATTCAACCCTTTGGAATCGCTCTGTCGCTCTGTTTAAATCGCTCATCAACAGGCACACGAATTGACGGACATGTGGGGGCTATAACGTTACGCAATGTCATGATGTTTGTCCACTACGAGCCACCGTCATTGTTTACAAGCTAAAGCCTATCAGCGTGGCGTGATTTCTATTCGCACATAGGTTACGCAATAACCACGCCCTGTGCCCGCCTACGCAGCGGTCAAGTACCGGGATTGGCCAGGAGCAAGTCTGTAAATACATTACAACTATTTCATCAATTTATTCCTAACTTGTAACTATATTTTAACTATCACAGGTCTAACTCCCATCCCCCATCTCTCTCCCACAGTACTCTGTCTACTGCTGCATCCTGTCTCTCATTGCATCATCATCCTCGGCTGCAAGAAGGAGCTCTTCATGGCCTATGGACGCATCCTCTATCCACACGACTGGAACTGCAACAGGTGGGACTGAACTCTGGATGTCAACCCTGTATCCTGTCACATGGTCTTATTGTACTGTGAGGGGGGAGGGGGTGCTCATGCATTACAGGATATGAGTCATAATTGAACACTAGTCACTCACTCTAGTCACTTAGATTTCATGCATCATCTAGTTCAGTCTCATGAAGTATTTCAGAGGTGGTGAGATCTTATCAGAACCACTTACAGTGACCACCATAGTATGATGATCATCATAAATACCTTGATACCAACATCATTAGACAACCAGGGTCAAAGACACAGAGACAAACGAACAAACAATGTTACAATTATTAACCCTAATTATTCCTGCATCCCTAAAATGACCATGTATGAATAGGTGAAACATTTCAAATGAAACTGAGGTCCAACCATGAATTCCCCTTTGTGCTACAGCATTAACGATGCATCTGTCCTGAATGAGCTTGGCCTGGTTAAACACCCCCAGGTGATGAGCTGCATATATCACCCTGTTCCTGGTCACTATGCTCATCATCTCACAACAGGTAAGGAGAATGCTCCTCACCCCATTTCCCTCCCCGTTTTTATCCCTTATTTCTCAGAGACACACACACACGTCTCCATCACTCCACTGGCTCTCATTGGCATGTCTGGTGACTTTGACACCGGTACACACGGTTGACATGAAATTGGGCACCCGGGTAGTGCAGCAGTAGATTTCCTGCCTACCTTTTGCTCGGCAGTACCAAAAAAACTTTAATTGCCGATTTCTTACATTTGTTGTCTGCGGGGAAGCCTTCCTGCCTGGGCGATAGTTAACACTCCGTGTGCTGTGTCCACGTAATCCTGCAATCTCTCACGTTGTAAAATCCCTTCAAACAGTTAAATAACAACACAGAGACATTTTATTAGCTAATGACTTTATTGGGAAACATTGTGCAAAATGTTTGTAGGCCTACCCCCGTGTGTTTTCTCACCTCTTCTCAGTTCTCAGTTTCCTGGTCTGGACTGAGGAGGCGAAACGGAGGCAGATGGGTCCAACCTCACTTGTAGACGGGGAGCAGCATGTGATTCAGTAGGGGGGTTTAATTGATTACAGTTTTTCACAATTGCTTAAACACATTTCCTGATAGACTACCTCACTTTCTCAAAACCCAAAACCCAAATCTCAAAACTCACACACAAAGTGCAAAATCCTACACTTCTCTTGCAAAAGCACACTTTGCCCTCAAAACAGTGTTAACTCTTCACTAAATGGTATTTTCTTTTCAAATGACAAACACATCATATGAGTAGACATTTCTAAGCACCCATTGAACACTGGTGTGCAGAATGGAAAACACTATATGAATGCTTTATCAGTAGAAGTATGCCTTTGCATGTTCAGTTTCAGGTTGTGCACATTGTGTCTAATGTGTTTAAACAATTGTGAAAAACTGTAAAACCAATTTTTGAGGGGTTAAACTACTTGGAGTCATTATAAATGATTAGGTTTGACGTATGGGAAAGTCAATGTAATAATAGTTGTGTTGAAGGGGACTCTTGTTGTATTGTGTGGTTAATTGAAAACTAATTATGTTTGTCTCTGCATAGGAGGGGCTGCATGTCCCTGCTTCTGACAGGGGAAGGCAGCAGGACTGCTGCCTACATACTGTAACTGGACCCATTTGCAGGGGCTTAGCCTACTGTATGTGTTTGGTTTAGTTCAGTTTTGTCATGTCAAGTTTTGAATAGTGATCTGTTTATTAAGGACAATAAAACCTTTTCGAGTTGTTTGTTAGGGAAAGCCATAACAAAACTAAACACGATTTAAACACGATTAAACACGATTTTAACACGATTTCAGATGGACAAGCCCGTCTTTATTGTCACACGATTACACATCAACACATGCACGGACGGCCACAAACACACACATGCTGACGGTGGCCGGTGAAATTTGTCCTCTGCATTTAACCCATCCTGGCTTGTCCTTTCCTCCGGGGGGCAGGCCAGGAGCAGTGGTCGCTTTCTCGTACAGCGCCCGGGGACCAACTTCGGACCAACTGGTCGGATGACGATGACGATCTGATCTTCTGCATGTTTTTAATGAGGGGGGGGGGGGGGGGTTATATACAGAGGAACCCCCCTGGGGGAGCACGGGGAGAACATGCAAACTCCACACAGACAGAAAGGCCCTTACGACGAGATACCCCACCTGGGCAGTAGGCACTGAAGATATGGGGGGGAACACAACCACAGTGCCCACAGTGTCCCAGGCGAGAATCGAACTCAGGACCTTCTGACTGCGAGGCGACAGCTCTACCACTGAGCCACCGTGCTAGGGATCCATTGTGGGGGGTGAGAGAGAGGACAAGGCAGGAGATAGAAGAGAGAGGACAGGGAGAGAGAGGACAAGGCAGGAGAGAGAGGACAAGGCAGGAGAGAGAGAGGACAGGGGGAGAGAGGACAAGGCAGAAGAGAGAGAGGACAGGGAGAGAGAGGACAAGCCAAGGCAGGAGAGAGAGAGAGGACAGGGAGAGGACAAGCCAAGGCAGGAGAGAGGAGGAGAGAGAGAGGACAGGGAGAGAGAGGACAAGCCAAGGCAGGAGAGAGGAGGAGAGAGAGAGGACAGGGAGAGAGAGGACAAGCCAAGGCAGGAGAGAGGAGGAGAGAGGACAGGGAGAGAGAGGACAAGCCAAGGCAGGAGAGAGGAGGAGAGAGGACAGGGAGAGAGAGGACAAGCCAAGGCAGGAGAGAGGAGGAGAGAGAGGACAGGGAGAGAGAGGACAAGCCAAGGCAGGAGAGAGAGAGGACAAGCCAAGGCAGGAGAGAGGAGGCGAGAGAGAGGACAGGGAGAGAGAGAACAAGGCAAGGCAGGAGAGAGGACAGGAGAGGAAAAGAGGACTAAGCAGGAGAGAAAAGAGAACAAGGCAAGACCACTATCTTCCCCCTACTGTCTAACCTCTCCTCAGCCCCTTCCACTGGAACACTGTCTCCCTTCCCATCCTCCAACAAAATTCCCTCCTCTGCCATCTATCTATGTATCTCCTGGCCTCCTTCCTCTCACCCTGTTTGCACTCAACCACTCTACTACCATCTCTGCAGGGAGGGAGGCCAGGATATGGCAGAGGAGGGAGGGGTGGGGGGATGGGATGAAGGAGGGGGGCCAGGAGATGGCAGAGGAGGGAGGGGGGCCAGGAGATGGCAGAGGGGAGAACAGGGTGAAGGAAGGAAGCCAGGAGATGGCAGAGGGGAGAACAGGGTGAAGGAAGGAAGCCAGGGGATGGCAGAGGAGGGAGGGGATGGGGGGGGGGGGAGGGAGGGGTGGGGAGACAACTTCAAATCCCTTGCAGGAATCGAACCTGCACTTCTGGTTGTTAAGGTGACCGCCTTAGACCATCAGCCTAGGTAACTTACAATGGATCTCTAGGCAGTTTTGTTATGGCTTTCCCAATGAAAGACTTGAAAAGGTTTTAGTGTCCGTACCGGGATTCAAACCACAAACCTTTGGGTTGGAAGGCATATATTTATTTTTTAATATTTTGTTTTCAATTATTAATATTATTATTTTCACATTTACTAATCATTAACCACTCTATTCAGGAATTGACCGACTAATCAGCAACTATCTAATGATTAACTAATATATTCACGAACTGACATGTATTAATCATTAAAGAAACAAACAGTTAACTACTCTGAGTCTGCATTGAGTGCTCATAAGTGTCAAAATAGAAAACCAGATCCAAAACAGAGGCAGAATGGTTCCAGGTCCATGTTTATCATACCAGAATGTTAGCACAACAATACAAAACTCACAGCAACAAGTAGACCAGTGGTTTATTGATAGTATTCTGTGACATCACCCCATCAGCCTAGGTAACTTACAATGGATCTCTAGGCAGTTTTGTTATGGCTTTCCCAATGAAAGACTTGAAAAGGTTTTAGTGTCCGTACCAGGATTCAAACCACAAACCTTCGGGTTGGAAGGCATGGTCTTTCACCACTGGACTGCAGCCCAGCTCAAACACACAGAACATGCAGCAAGTCAAATAGATGTGGTTAAGATTAGGGTTTTCTTAACCACGACCATACCCTAACCCAATTGATATAGTAGTGGTGGTGGTGGTGGTGGTGGTGGTGGTGGTGGTGGGGGCGTGGGGGGTGGGGGTGTGTGTATATATATATATTTTTAATATTTTGTTTTCAATTATTAATATTATTATTTTCACATTTACTAATCATTAACCACTCTATTCAGGAATTGACCGACTAATCAGCAACTATCTAATGATTAACTAATATATTCACGAACTGACATGTATTAATCATTAAAGAAACAGTTAACTACTCTGAGTCTGCACTGAGTGCTCATAAGTGTCAAAATAGAAAACCAGATTCAAACATAGGCAGAATGGTTCCAGGTCCATGTTTATCACCAGGCCGTTATTGAAAATAAGAATTTGTTCTTAATTAACTTGCCTGTTTAAATAAAGGTTGATGATGATACCAGAATGTTAGCACAACAATACAAAACTCACAGCAACAAGTAGACCAGTGGTTTATTGATAGTATTCTGTGACATCACCACACAGACATCTTGGTCTGATTGTAATCAATTAACAGGTGATTACAATCTAATTACACACACAGCCAATGAGCTGTGTGTAGTGTAAAGTGCCATATTGGTCAGAAATGCATGTGACATCATGGGAATACTATGAATAGACAAGTCCAAGTGAATCAGTTGTTATTAAGCTTTATACGAGGCGGACGAGTCTGTTGTGGCCTTCACCTTGTCAGTCTCACCGTGAGCATAGGCGCCTGGCCAATCCCGGCGCTTGACTGCTGCGTAGGCGGGCACAGGGCGTGGTTGTTGCGTAACCTATCTGCGAATAGAAATCACGCATCAGTGTGCTCCTAATGCGAGCTCCATACCGGTAGTACAGACTTCACTTCATGTCAGCTGTCAGCCTGTCAATCAGCTGTCAATGCAGTTTGTTGCCACACAATAAACCAGCGGTTTGTTCCAAGCTAGTGTGATCCTTGACTCACTCTCACACGGCAGCCAATCAGCGTTGAACAGCGAGCGACTGATGCCAGCGTATTTTCGCTCGAGTTGGGATATTTCATCTCGGGCGACGA
The DNA here is from genome assembly GCF_964638095.1 of Poromitra crassiceps. NCBI lineage: Eukaryota > Metazoa > Chordata > Actinopteri > Beryciformes > Melamphaidae > Poromitra > Poromitra crassiceps. Next base: position 839,043 of record NC_139629.1, on the reverse strand, counting down.
GCGTATTTTCTCCCTATCGCTCTGTCTCTGCCGCTCGGACATCCAGCGATTTTTCTCCCAGGCGAATATACGCTCAATCGCTCATTTGCATTGACTTTGTATGTAAACTCGATGCCAGCGAAAAACTTTAATAGGTCGGTGTGAACGCAGCTTAAGAAGCCATTTCTGGATTACCAGGTGCCACTCTTCAACTCGGCAAGCATAACATTATAATCCACAGAGTCGTTCTAGAAGTGAGTACATTAATCCCAGTCTTCTTCTGTGTAAACTGTGTAAACACCATGTTGGTCTCAAACTTATTCATCATGACCTTACAAGTCCTATTTAGTGTCAACATGAAACTGTGGTTTTTGAATGGAGAGATGACGGAAGATTCACTTCATCTGTTACTGCATTTATCGCATTACCATTGATCGATAACGCCAACCTCAGTGGCCAGCTCAGTGGCCTTGTGGTCTGAGTGTCCGCCCTGGGACTGGGAGGTCGTGAGTTCGATCCCCGGCCGAGTCATACCAAAGACTATAAAAATGGGACCCATTTGCCTCCCTGCTTGGCACTCAGCATCAAAAGGTTGGAATTGGGGGGTTAAATCACCATGTGATTCCCGAGCGTGGCGCACGCTGCCGCTCACTGCTCCCCCAGGGGATGGGTCAAATGCGGAGAACAGATTTCACACATTGTGGGACTTTACTTTACTTTACCTTTCCAAAAGCGTGAAAACTTTTTTTCGCTGTTGAGTTTTTTGCGATATTGAGTTTTCCCCCGCATTTTGCAGCGTTTCCACTTTAATGCGCAAATTGAAAATGTGCATAAAAACAGGTGGATGGAAACCCAACTAGAGACTCTGTGAAGAAAGAAGAGAGCTGCTAGAGAGAGTTGAAAGGATGACAAGCTTGGAAGGAAGGATGGAAAGTCAGGTCCATGTAATCCTTTAGAGGGCTTACTGCTATCTTCTGCAGGCTTTTGGACATCTACACACGGTTCAGTACACACACACACACACGCACATGCACACACACACACACACACACACACACACACACATATGCACGCCACACACACGCACGCACACGTACGCACGCACGCACACACTTAAGCACATATGATTCAGGTGCAAGCAGCCTAATCCTGATGGAATGGAACATCTCATCTCCTTCATACTTCAACCCCTCTTTCTTTTTCACAGCATTAAAGGATGATATAACACTCCATAACACTCCTCAGGTCCAGAGAGCAGAGAGAGGGGGACGATATAACACTCCTTATAAAACGGCTCTCTCAAATCAAGCAATCTAATTGGTTCACAGCCATTGTATAAATCCCGTGACCCACTCTCATAACCCATGGCCATGGGTTATGAGTTGCCATGGCAACTCTCTTACTAAAAGGCTTTGGTTACCTCAAATGACAATGTAGAAAAAACAAATGGCGGAGACAGCTGTCAGATCCTTGTGAATCGATCTTCACTTATAACTTTACTAATACTTCGCAGAAAATTATGTTTTGTACAAGAATAGACGCGGGCTAATGTCTTCTTTGCAAAAAAAAGGCTGTTAACCCCGCATTTAACCCCGCATTTAACCCCGTAACGTTAGTTGGTGTCGGCTTTGCAGAAAGCTCTCAGCCTCTCAGCAAGCGCTGAGAATGCAGCGCTGCGCTCGAGCTGCGTGTCGGGCTTTCCAGAAAGCTCTCAGCTTCTCAGCAAGCGCCAGGATTGGCCAATGTCAACTTCAGTCTCCAGAACGATCCAATCAAATCACCCGCACGTTCTTGCGGTCCCGCCTTACAGTAGTGTTTCAACTGACTCTATCAGAATGACATGCCAGTCGGACTTATAGTATTATTATTATTATATTATCATACTTGGAAACCGTTTTATAAAAGCAATATAGCACTCGAGCAGCGTGTGTTGTGGCATATATCCCGCTGCTCAGCAGTTATATTATAACAGCTGATCAGCGGGATATATTTGCCACAACACACTGGCTCTCATGCTATATTGCTTAAATAACACTCCTCAGGTCCAGAGAGCAGAGAGAGGGGGACGATATAACACTCCATAACACTCCTCAGGTCCAGAGAGCAGAGAGAGGAAGGGAGGAGATCGGTGGGATGGGGAGAGATAATGTGTAAGAAAGATGAGGAGATTATGATGAGGTGAAAGGAGGTTGAGCCCAGAAAGAATGTCACTTCAAGTTCCAGGTTCAATCATGTCTCTCTTTTAATTCTCTGTTTGCATCTCTCTCTGTTTCTCTATACGTCTCCCTGTCTGTCTCTCTCTGTTTCTCTATACGTCTCCCTGTCTGTCTCTCTCTGTTTCTCTGTGTTTATGTGTCTCTCTCTCTCCCTCTCTCGTTCTCCCTATAGAAAGTCATGATAACATGTGTATCCAGTTACTGTGTCGATTTTACAACAGGAGAGAAACAGCCAAACGTTAAATGAAAGGCAGGGTAAACCCAGAAACTTCCATAAAATGTAGACACACACACACACACACACACACACAGGCACATAGGCAGAGAAGCATGCAAACGCGCACACACGTGTTTAGATGTTGAGACATGTGCACGAGCGTGCACGTGCACACACACAAGGACACACATGCACATGCACCCACACACACATGAAGCAGCCACTAAACATATACAGAGGCGTATACAAGCACCCGGGCTACTGATGTGTTGGCAGAGCAAAGCAAATGCAGGCAAACAGGAAGTTGTGCAGGGTTTCCTCTCTGTTATGTGGTGGATAGCTGGTAACTCAGGCTGGACCTCAAACGTAAATAGACAGAGAGATGTTGTTTTGTTCGAGGTGTACAGGATCTGGACTAGACGGGAGCCTCCAGCTCCTGCTTTTTCAGACAGGAACCGAAGATTTAGGAAATGCAGCATCACTTTGGAGCCACGGCTCGTTAACATGTAGACTGCTGCTGTTCTGGAAGTGTGGCGACCCACTGGAAACAAGTCCAAGGTTTTTACAAACACTGGACTACACAGAAACCTGGGTAAGGAGTGTTATGACAATAACAATCAGCTCTCAGTAGTTCCTCATGTTTCCTGATCAAATGTTCAAGCTTCCTGGGTTCAGAGCCATATACAAAGAGTTTCAGAGAGCCACTGGAAATGAGTAAAGTCCTACATTTTCTTGATATCTTCTGACAGAAAGTTCAATAGGTCAGCGTTAGCATGCAACAATTATAATTCCAGCAGGCAAGCAGAGTTCTATTGAAGCACTTGGCAGCAGAGTTTGATCCGCAGATGTACAAACTGAATCACTGGAAGTTGAAGAAAGTTGCATAACGCTTAATGGATGAAGTTTCATTAGATATACATGATGGCTTTGGTTTGACTGTTTGACTCCTCGTGTCGTCTCCCCTTCAGTCATAGTGTCTCTACATCTCCACCCATCAATCCTTCTCTTCAAACGTCCTTCTGCAAGCAACATCAATCATGTAAGCAGATGGCAAGTCTACTTGTAAATTTACGACAATGTAAGTGGAGGAAGGTTTCTCAGAGTTTCTCAGAGATGTAGAGGAGTCAAGCCATATATCTCACAGCGGTTCACAACCTTTTCCCACTCGTGGCCCACTTGAAAATCTCAAATATGTTCGTGGCCCACATCCGACCATGAGCACTACGGAAGCCAGATCATGCATTTTCAGACCACTTTTTCTTTTAACGATAAAAGGAGCTGTCCATCAGCACCATGCAGAAACAATCGGCTGTCTGCAATAAGCAAATTAACAAATAATTGATTGCAAATTAAATAATAGTATCATTAAACAATGGAGAAATGCATTGTCTTACATAATAATAATGATAATAAATGACAATGATTGTAATGTTTTGCAAATGATTTGGCGGCCCACTTGCGAAACCTTCGTGGCCCACCAGTGGGCCCCAGCCCAGAGGTTGGGAATGGCTGCTCTAGTATTCTCTTGTAAAAACTTGTAACTGTCTGCCCGCATTTTCACAACAAATGGTCTTGAAGAGGCTATAGAATAACAACACTTTTCATCTGATTTCCGCCAATGATACACTCTGAAAAGATGAAAGATAATAGATAATTATTAACAATATATAGCCTATGTTTGTTGAGTTTATCCAATGTACCATACTATATACAGTATGGTGAGTACACCCATCAGTATGGCTGGGCCAGTGGGAACCCTAAACCTAGCCTGAAATCTTACCCTCACGGTGTTTGTGGCAAAATTAAGATGTTACCGAAAGAGATTATTTCAACCTAATAGACTTGAGTAATCTAGAGGTTCATTCAACCTAATAGACTTGAGTAATCTAGAGATTAATTCAACCTAATAGACTTGAGTAATCTTCGGAAGATTTTGCTCTTGGTTTTATGAGATCGTCAAAGCTCAACATGCGCTGAGTCACTGTCTTCTGCCCCACTTTTAAAGTGCACGCTCCCATCTATTAGCAAAGACTGACCTTTGAGAAAGCAGTGGAAAAGTCCCTGTGGCCAGAGTGTGTTTGGATCTAACTAAGAGTATGTTTGGATCTAACTAAGAGTATGTTTGGATCTAACTAAGAGTGTGTTTGGATCTAACTAAGAGTGTGTTTGGATCTAACTAAGAGTATGTTTGGATCTAGCTAAGAGTCTGTTTGGATCTAACTAAGAGTGTGTTTGGATCTAACTAAGAGTGTGTTTGGATCTAACTAAGAGTGTGTTTGGATCTAACTAAGAGTGTGTTTGGATCTAACTAAGAGTGTGTTTGGATCTAACTAAGAGTCTGTTTGGATCTAACTAAGAGTGTGTTTGGATCTAACTAAGAGTGTGTTTGGATCTAACTAAGAGTCTGTTTGGATCTAACTAAGAGTATGTTTGGATCTAACTAAGAGTGTGTTTGGATCTAACTAAGAGTGTGTTTGGATCTAACTAAGAGTGTGTTTGGATCTAGCTAAGAGTCTGTTTGGATCTAACTAAGAGTGTGTTTGGATCAAACTAAGAGTCTGTTTGGATCTAACTAAGAGTGTGTTTGGATCTAACTAAGAGTGTGTTTGGAGCTATCTAAGAGTGTGTTTGGATCTAACTAAGAGTGTGTTTGGATCTAACTAAGAGTATGTTTGGATCTAACTAAGAGTGTGTTTGGATCTAACTAAGAGTGTGTTTGGATCTAACTAAGAGTGTGTTTGGATCTATCTAAGAGTCTGTTTGGATCTAACTAAGAGTGTGTTTGGATCTAACTAAGAGTGTGTTTGGATCTAACTAAGAGTGTGTTTGGATCTAACTAAGAGTGTGTTTGGATCTAACTAAGAGTATGTTTGGATCTAACTAAGAGTGTGTTTGGATCTAACTAAGAGTGTGTTTGGATCTAGCTAAGAGTCTGTTTGGATCTAGCTAAGAGTGTGTTTGGATCTAACTAAGAGTCTGTTTGGATCTAACTAAGAGTGTGTTTGGATCTAACTAAGAGTATGTTTGGATCTAACTAAGAGTATGTTTGGATCTAACTAAGAGTCTGTTTGGATCTAACTAATAGTGTGTTTGGATCTAACTAAGAGTGTGTTTGGATCTAGCTAAGAGTCTGTTTGGATCTAACTAAGAGTGTGTTTGGATCTAACTAAGAGTGTGTTTGGATCTAACTAAGAGTGTGTTTGGATCTAACTAAGAGTGTGTTTGGATCTAACTAAGAGTGTGTTTGGATCTAACTAAGAGTATGTTTGGATCTAACTAAGAGTGTGTTTGGATCTAACTAAGAGTGTGTTTGGATCTAGCTAAGAGTCTGTTTGGATCTAGCTAAGAGTGTGTTTGGATCTAACTAAGAGTCTGTTTGGATCTAACTAAGAGTATGTTTGGATCTAACTAAGAGTCTGTTTGGATCTAACTAAGAGTGTGTTTGGATCTAACTAAGAGTCTGTTTGGATCTAACTAAGAGTATGTTTGGATCTAACTAAGAGTGTGTTTGGATCTAACTAAGAGTGTGTTTGGATCTAGCTAAGAGTCTGTTTGGATCTAACTAAGAGTGTGTTTGGATCAAACTAAGAGTCTGTTTGGATCTAACTAAGAGTGTGTTTGGATCTAACTAAGAGTGTGTTTGGATCTAACTAAGAGTGTGTTTGGATCTATCTAAGAGTCTGTTTGGATCTAACTAAGAGTGTGTTTGGATCTAACTAAGAGTATGTTTGGATCTAACTAAGAGTGTGTTTGGATCTAACTAAGAGTGTGTTTGGATCTAACTAAGAGTGTGTTTGGATCTATCTAAGAGTCTGTTTGGATCTAACTAAGAGTGTGTTTGGATCTAACTAAGAGTGTGTTTGGATCTAACTAAGAGTGTGTTTGGATCTAACTAAGAGTCTGTTTGGATCTAACTAAGAGTGTGTTTGGATCTAACTAAGAGTATGTTTGGATCTAACTAAGAGTGTGTTTGGATCTAACTAAGAGTGTGTTTGGATCTAGCTAAGAGTCTGTTTGGATCTAGCTAAGAGTGTGTTTGGATCTAACTAAGAGTCTGTTTGGATCTAACTAAGAGTGTGTTTGGATCTAACTAAGAGTATGTTTGAATCTAACTAAGAGTATGTTTGGATCTAACTAAGAGTCTGTTTGGATCTAACTAATAGTGTGTTTGGATCTAACTAAGAGTGTGTTTGGATCTAGCTAAGAGTCTGTTTGGATCTAACTAAGAGTGTGTTTGGATCTAACTAAGAGTGTGTTTGGATCTAACTAAGAGTGTGTTTGGATCTAACTAAGAGTGTGTTTGGATCTAACTAAGAGTGTGTTTGGATCTAACTAAGAGTATGTTTGGATCTAACTAAGAGTGTGTTTGGATCTAACTAAGAGTGTGTTTGGATCTAGCTAAGAGTCTGTTTGGATCTAGCTAAGAGTGTGTTTGGATCTAACTAAGAGTCTGTTTGGATCTAACTAAGAGTATGTTTGGATCTAACTAAGAGTCTGTTTGGATCTAACTAAGAGTGTGTTTGGATCTAACTAAGAGTCTGTTTGGATCTAACTAAGAGTATGTTTGGATCTAACTAAGAGTATGTTTGGATCTAACTAAGAGTCTGTTTGGATCTAACTAAGAGTGTGTTTTGATCTAACTAAGAGTGTGTTTGGATCTAACTAAGAGTATGTTTGGATCTAACTAAGAGTATGTTTGGATCTAACTAAGAGTATGTTTGGATCTAACTAAGAGTCTGTTTGGATCTAGCTAAGAGTGTGTTTGGATCTAACTAAGAGTGTGTTTGGATCTAACTAAGAGTATGTTTGGATCTAACTAAGAGTGTGTTTGGATCTAACTAAGAGTGTGTTTGGATCTAGCTAAGAGTCTGTTTGGATCTAGCTAAGAGTCTGTTTGGATCTAACTAAGAGTGTGTTTGGATCTAACTAAGAGTGTGTTTGGATCTAACTAAGAGTGTGTTTGGATCTAGCTAAGAGTCTGTTTGGATCTAGCTAAGAGTCTGTTTGGATCTAACTAAGAGTGTGTTTGGATCTAACTAAGAGCGTGTTTGGATCTAACTAAGAGTGTGTTTGGATCTAACTAAGAGTGTGTTTGGATCTAACTAAGAGTGTGTTTGGATCTAGCTAAGAGTGTGTTTGGATCTAACTAAGAGTATGTTTGGATCTAACTAAGAGTGTGTTTGGATCTAGCTAAGAGTCTGTTTGGATCTAGCTAAGAGTGTGTTTGGATCTAACTAAGAGTCTGTTTGGATCTAATTAAGAGTGTGTTTGGATCTAACTAAGAGTGTGTTTGGATCTAACTAAGAGTGTGTTTGGATCTAGCTAAGAGTATGTTTGGATCTAACTAAGAGTGTGTTTGGATCTAGCTAAGAGTCTGTTTGGATCTAGCTAAGAGTGTGTTTGGATCTAACTAAGAGTATGTTTGGATCTAACTAAGAGTGTGTTTGGATCTAACTAAGAGTATGTTTGGATCTAACTAAGAGTGTGTTTGGATCTAACTAAGAGTATGTTTGGATCTAACTAAGAGTGTGTTTGGATCTAACTAAGAGTATGTTTGGATCTAACTAAGAGTATGTTTGGATCTAACTAAGAGTGTGTTTGGATCTAACTAAGAATCTGTTTGGATCTAACTAATGCCTCTGATGCCTCTGAATCTGGCAGAAATGTCCACTCTGAGATGCAGAGTTGGGATTGGACCCCTGAAAGCTAATTACTTTTCAATTCACTGACTTCTAGCGCAGGTTTGGGAAGGATACTTTCAAAATGTAATTCGTAACAGATGGCTGATTACTTACAGATTAATATCTGAGCTAATCCATTTCTGTAAAGGAACTAATTCTTTTTCAGTTACTTTGGGTTACTTTTCTTCTTAAATACCAAAATTTTTAACTCAGCTCTCGTTGGAAGTATGAAAAATGACTGCAAATTTGGTTAGCTATATTTTGGAAAGCGAACAGAGAGAAAAAGAGAGCTGGGAAAAGGAAAGGGATATGTAAACATAAATAAACACTAACTATTTCACATTGATTGAATAAACGTTAAATAAACATGAAACACTCATAAATGTTCATAAGCGTCTCTGGGCAGAGCATTCCAGGGCTGCAGAGTGAATCTAAGCTACTTTCCTACTGCTGTCTGAAACAGCCCAGCAGACCATCAATCCTGCTCTCACACACACACACACACACACACACACACACACACACACACACACACACACACACACACACACACACACACACACACACACACGCACGCACGCACGCACACACACACACACACACACACACACAAACACACACACACACACACACACACACACACACACACACACACACACACACACAGTCCCAGGATGGTAAAGTCATTGAAAATCTAAGGGCCTCTCTCTATCTAAATCCATGTTGCTATGACTACCAAGGAGAGAATGTGTGAAACAATGGGCTCCGGCTGTGGTTATGTCATCACCTGTCAGATTTGCGCTCACTGGCCGGCTTCCAGTTGCCACCATGGAAGGATCAAGCGATAAAATGAGCAGTTCCGCTCTGTCTGGATCTGCTCTGTCTGGATCTGCTCTGTCTGGATCTGCTCTGTCTGGATCTGCTCTGTCTGGATCTGCTCTGTCTGGATCTGCTCTGTCTGGATCTGCTCTGTCTGGATCTGCTCTGTCTGGATCTGCACCACGTAACGACGTGACGCAGATCATCTGATCATCTCACAGGGGAAGAAGCCACATTTTGCCTGTTTAGACGTCTGGCTGCAAAAGGCATAAACATCATCAAAGAGTCAAAAGGAAAGCACACAAAGATGTGAAGATGGCGTAAGGAGAGGGGCAAATGCACAACAATGGAGAGATACTGTAACTTACATCACAACCCATTTCCCAGAAGGATCCGAATCCAAAAAGTCTCATTTCATGGTGATTTTTGAGATCTGATTCTAAAGATACGACGAGAACGCATCGCTGTGTGTCCACATCTGGTCGGGGAATGCTGTGTCTCTCCAGTGGCTATCTGTTTAAATCTCCATTAGTGCATTACTATGAAGGCATTCTGCATCTTGTGACAAATCCACACCCCTCACTTTCACAACTCTTTCAGTCAGCAGCTCTGCTCGTGTTCAGCATGAATGAGTCCAGTGTTCGCTGTTTGTCTGTGGCTGCTGGTAGCAATCTAGAGTGTCTCACAGGTCGACCATCGTCCAAATAACACCGATCACTGATCCCCAGGTACCTATATAGATTCCCTGGCCTGGAGAAAACACACGCACGCATGCACATGCACACACACACACACACACACACACACACACACACACACACACACACACACACACACACACACACACACACACACACACACACACACACGCACCTGCACACATGAAGCTGGAGCTGAGCTTCTGGACTGGTACAGTATTAGTGGCGGAAACTAGACATCCAGAAGAACAGGTAGGTACCACCAATATTATGCTAGCTTGCTCCATGGTAGGAGTTTAGATAACCAAATAGTAATGGTAAAAGAGGTCCAGACTAAAAAGTGATTTTATTTGTCTCTTAAATTCTATCTTCCCAGGAATGTTTGGAAGATCCAGAGGAAGTGTTATAATCATAACGTCATATAATCATAACGTCATATAATCATAACGTGTGTAACGTGACCGACTGTATCTACAGCTTTTTACTCTCATATTAGACTCCTTTTATTCTTTGCTGATAGAATTCTCTCTTCTTCACCCTGTTCAATTTGGTTACTTGATTCCACAGTCTACAGTGCTGTATGCTTTTCTCTCACTAACTGAACATTATTTTTAGCTTGGTCTCTTTGTGTCATTATGCACTTTAAATCCTGATCCATCCAGGGTGCATCTTTAGACTCGACAGCTATCAAGCTGCAACCCTCTTTGAAATAATTTCATAGAAATAATTTTCCTCTTATTATATAAAGGGCTTTTGCTCCTGTTTCCCACATAGCTTACCCAAAGAGGCACGGAGGCTGGATGTAAGTGGCTTTAAGTGGTAGCCTGTGCCCCCCATGGCTTATGGCTTGAATATGACCGTAATTAGCATTGTCTGACATTTCCATCACAGTAGGAAAAGCAAGGCAGCTTTTCTATAGCATATTTCTGTTCACTGATTGGGGCAATTCAAAGTGCTTTACAGAGTAATAATAATACGGTTAAGGTCAACGTTTTCCAATTCAAAAGTTCAAAAGTACAGACAAGCGATACAAAATATAAAAGATTAAATTGGACTCATTAGAACCACAGGAGTCTTTACAGCCATGTGTGACATAATCAGCTACACAGGGGTGTAGTGGTAAAGAACCAGGTGAGTAGTTTACCCACCTTGTTTCGCCTCATTGATTGACACAGTTGATCTGACAATATGGTGAGTAAAATATCTACCTCATTTCAAAGAGGTGGGTAAACTGTGTTTACTTGCGTTTAAACACGACTACACCCCTGGCTACAGAGGGTTTATGCCAAAGTCATCAACACACCCACTCGCTCACTCTGGACATGATGCTGTAGTATTCAAACATGTGCTGCTCTGCGAGCGTCACCGACATAGTACTAGGGGGCGGGGCTTGAGTGGTTAAGATCCGGACAATTGTGTTCATACATACGCCCCATCCGAGTAAGATCTGGATGTCTTCAGGAGTTCACTGCATGTCTGAAAAGGGCTATAGTCACAAGATGGCTCTTCACAGCCATGAGCTCTCATCTGTGTGACCTCTAGAAGCTCTTGAGAGTTTACATTGAGGTCCTTCTTCTAGACTTCCTCAACAGCGTAATCCTGGAAGCTCCACCCCTCTCAGTCCAAAAACCAATCAGAAAGCCACGAGGGCGTATATTGCCGTACCAATACACACACAAGAACACCCCTCCTGGCTAAAGCTTAAGCCTGTCTAAGCCTGCTTGGGTTTGGTTTGGTTTGGTTTGGTTTGGTTTGGTTTGGTTTGGTTTGGTTTGGTTTGGTTTGGTTTGGTTTGGTTTGGTTTGGTCTGGTCTGGTCTGGTCTTATCTACCAACAATAAATCTAGTCCAGAGAGAAATCTTAACCTCTTCAATCAACTTTTACTCCAATCACTTGAACCATGGAAAATGGCTGTTGTTCACAGTTGTTGAGCACCAACTACTTTCCCTTGAATTTCTGCACACATACTGTACAGTAGACACACCCTTTTCTGCTGGCTCCGGAGTAAATGTTATGAAACGATTGGACACACCTTCTGCGTCCAGCTCCTCGTTGCATGTTTATTAAAGATTATTATAGAAAATGTGATGAAAGTATATGTCTCACATTGTCATCCAATGGAAACAATGGTGACTATTAGAATCGAGATGCCTGTTTTTGGAGAGGAACATTCGCCACACCCTGTGCATGTGTGCGCAATACTGACGTAGCGCAGAACTGTGTGACTGACTGTTGGGATCCAAGTTGGTTCTGGAGTGAAGCCTGGGCTGAAGGCTGCAGAGCAAGGCACAGCCAAATATCCAGTTCACATTAACACCAGGGCCTGGTCCAACACATGCACACGCACACATGCACGCGCACACATGCACGCACACATGCACGCACGCACACACACACACACACACACACGCACACGCACACGCACACGCACACGCACACACACGCTTGCCAATTCCAGATTTAATAAACACTTACATTTCTCTCTCTCGCTGCCTCTAAGGAAGTTCAAGGTTTCATGAAAGTGCGATGTAATATGATGTAATATGGGGAACTAATTTGAAGACAAAAGACAAGGAAAAAACATCTTCTGATGGACTACTGTTTAAAGCCAACATCTGATCCAATGCACACTTCTCTGCCACACTAAATCCGGGGCCAGACAAAAAGGATCAAAACTAATTTGATTTGAATGAGCAGTAATGCTGATTTAATGCTCTGCACAGGATTTGGGTGAATTAGGATTCTGCATTGCTATGGAAAGTAGAATCAGTGGATCTTTGAGTCTTGGAGGCGTACGATGACAGATGTGACCTGTGGTGCAAGTCCACATACACAGTTACACATAGGATATACAGTACATGTGCACACACACAGGAGAGACAGACAACTGATCAGTCAGGCAGACAGCTGATCAGTCAGAGAGACAGGCAGACTGACGGTGAGTCAGACAGACAGACTAATAGAGTGTATAGGGTTGTAGTGAGGTGCTGATCACTGGAAGACTTGAGAGTTGAAAAACGTAAAACAGACTCTGGCTCCATATGCATTTCTTTAAATAGATAGATGATGTTTCGGCCCTCCGGCCTTCTTCAAGATTGAACAATAGTAAGACACAGACCCGGGTATGTAGGCTGGGCTGCACCCTAGAAACACATCTGATGATGGTTAGACAATCCTGCTCTACCATTGGGTGAGAAACAACAATCAAGTGGCCTTTAGCGAATCAAAACTGTGACAGGTCAGAAACGTTGAACTTTGAGGTGATTTGATTCATTGCCTCTTTTCTGACCTGTCACTGTTGGTGAACACTTTTGATTCGCTAAAGGCAACTTGATTGTTTTTTTCCCCTCACCCTAAGGTCGAGCATCATATGTGTTACTGGGGTGTGGCCTAGCGGTTAGCCTAGCGCTTAGCCTATACCCGGCAGTGCCTGTGTCTTACTATATAACATACCCGGCAGTGCCTGTGTCTGTCCGTGTCTTACTGTTGTTGATCTTGAAGAAGGCCGGAGGGCCGAAACATCATCTATCTATTTAAAGAAATGCAAAAAAGTGTTTGACACTTTTCTCAACTCTCAAGTCTGCTTCCAGTGATCAGCAGCTCACTACAACCCGTGGTGTGCATTACTTTTCCTTTATAAAATTTCCCGGGGTGTTATTTTTCACCTCGAACACCTGGGGCCGGTTGCACCAACTGGTCTTACACTGGTCTTAAGCTAAGTTGGTCGTAACTTTACGACCTAACAGCTACGCCGGTTGCACCAAGACAGCTTAAGCCTTATTTTCACTACGACCAGGCGTAACTCCTACGCCTGGTCAGGAGGAGGCGTAGAGCCTGCCTGTAACAGAGATCTCCGCGGAGACCTTTTTGACCATCATCGTCGTAACACCGCCAGTTCGCCGTCTTTGAAAGCACGACGTTAGATTATAACTAACTAGTTGTGTGGCTTAGCCTTCCAAAATGTTGCCGTTAGTTTTTTAGAAGTTAATACATAGAATTGGGAACGTTACATTCAATTTCATTCAGACTGTCTTTCTGGCTCAATCGCCGCCATTTTTCCCCCGGAGCGAGGGAGGGTGGGAGGAGGGAGGGTGTTTTACAGTAGTGGCTGATAGAGCGTAGTGGCACAGTGCTCCAAGCAGGTCGCGAGGCACATTTTTTGCAACATCATCCAATCAGGGTGCATTCCCTGGCAATTCACATGGACGCGCATTGCTACGACCAGCATAGTTAAGACCAGACATAAGCCGGGTTGGTGCAACAGGCGTAAGTCCATGGTCTTAACTAAGACCGACGTAGGAGTTACGACCAGGCATAGTTAAGACCAGTTGGTGCAACCGGCCCCTGACCTACAGCCCAGAGGCAGCCTATCACTAACACGGAGGAAGTACAACACCACCTGACCTACAGCCCAGAGGCAGCCTATCACTGACATGGAGGAAGTACAACACCACCTGACCTACAGCCCAGAGGCAGCCTATCACTGACATGGAGGAAGTACAACACCATGCCAGGTGGTGTCCAGGTCAAAGACCTGCATGTTTCACCAAGAGGGTGGACAACAGGTAAGGCCTTGAGTGATCCTAATTATAGACCAGAAGTGTGAAGGTCGCACAGAAATCACCAGAAATGACATCACAGAAAATCCACAAAAAAGAAGTGATTTTAAAAGATGATAGTGATTCTGCTAAGCTCCTTGCAGGTCACTTTTTTGCCGTAAGCCTGCTGGCTTGAGAAAAGCAAAAAGGATCCTGATGTGAATCACAGGGTCCACAGCAAATAGGGGGCTCAATGGTCCAGCAATTCTACACAATAACAAAAAACACCCATCAGATCCAGATCAGATCCAGCAGAACTAACAAGTTTACCCCCCAAGTGGCTTAGAGAATCTGGCTGCACTTCCAGTGTGAAGCTAGGTGGGGCTTTTGGCTTGAGGGAATAGAGAGGGAAGACATTAGCTGCTTCAGAAAACTACTGACAAGTATGCTAAATACAACAGTATGTATAGTGTGCAAAACCACATTACATGTATACAATGATCAAAACCTGCTCATTTGTGTCCCCAATTGACAAAGAAAAGAATTCAAAATCCTTTGTACTTTGTACAGTAAAAACGGTGTAATTCTGAAACCGCAAAGTCTGACAATATCTGTTCAATTTCAATCGCAAGTCATCTGGAGGGGGGAAGAAGCATGTTCATCCATCAGCGGTGAGAGGCAGCGCTGTAATCTAAATCAGTGTGGCTAAGTTCTTCTCCATGTAGAGAAGAGCTGATGTGTGATGGACCTGACCAAGGTCACAGACTATGACTTTGGCCAACACTAGCATGTATACTGTAGCTAAAGTACCTGCTTATCTATTCTAATGATATGCCAAGCCTCTTCTTTCCTGTGTGTTTCTTCTCATTCCAATTCCATTTCAGCAGGGAGTTGTTTTGTTTGTTTTGTATCTCCGAGAGGTAAAATATTGCATTATCCTAGACAGAGGCAGAGCTGAAGATGTAACTCAGAGGACGGACAATGAATACATGAATATTCTAAACATAGATGAATACATGAATATTTTAAACATAGGCCGTTGATTCCTGTAAGAGACAGGCCTTCCCTGCAGAGAGTGCTGTTTGACTAAGTGCTTCTCCAGCCGGTGGACACTGGAGCGTGTCTGTCTGACTGCACAGTTACAGACAACAGAAGAGCAGCGTTTCTGTCTGAGTAGTCAAATGATGCTCTCTGGCTGAAGACATCGCTACATTCTCAGACTCATGGTGATTCCATCCGCTCAGTGCCTCCACACACATGTACACACGTACACACGCACACACGCACGCACGCACGCACGCACACACGTACACACACGTACACACGCACACACACACGTACACATGCCTAAACCCAGAGTTGGGAAGTAACTAAGTACAAATACTTTGTTATGTACTTGAGTAGGATTTTCAGGTATCTGTACTTTACAGAGTATTTCTTTTTCTGACAACTTTTTGCTTTTACTCCCTACAATTGAACACAAATATCTGTACTTTCTACTCCTTGCATTTTCAAAACAGGCTAGTTACTTTAATTTGAATGCATGACAGACAAATATGATGTAATGTTGTTTGTTTGTCTCTCTCGTCTCGCGCTCCCCCAGCTTTTACGCATTATGTGCACCTTTTTCATAGAAAAAAAACTAGGCCTACTACCAATCACAGTTATAAATGCCTGAAGCTCTAAAAGAAACTTCTGGAATTTCTGAACTAGAAAGTTTACCACAAAGGGACTAAAACCTTCCAAAATCACACACCTTGTCCATTATGCCAGGTGATTTGACTGCTGGGCCAGGGTAACTTCTTATTTATTTGCCACTAGAGAAAAGGTTTTTGTTAAGTGTCTAAAAGCTCATCATAAAACCGTCATCATTTGCCATTCAATCATCTGCACATCAACTACACCCTTGAAACATCTTCCTCTGGGTCCTCGGACTTTGATGGGTGTGCCACTTGCCAAGGCTTGAAGTGTAACCAGCAGTCCCTCAGTTTTAGCACATGGTCTTTATAGCCTTGGCAGTGGACATGGATCAGAGGAATCAGCAGCAAGATGAGAAACTGATAAGGAGATCCAAACTGGAGCCAAACCCATCAGAGTAAAAACAGCTGACATAAGCTCACAGATGGAACAGAGCTTTTCTCGTTATGCCGTCTGAACAATGGCCTGTTCAACACACACACACACACACACACACACACACACACACACACACACACACACACACACACACACACACACACACACACACACACACACACACACACACACACACACACACACACACACACACACACACACACACACACACACACACACACCCATGATCCACTCCCTGACTGAGGAAACCTGTTTGGTGGCCTCACACAGATCAATCAGCATCCAGATCTACTGGATCCCAGACGATTTAGTACCTGGAAAGATCTGGTCCAGGTGACATATCAAAGACTGCAGGATACCGTGCACCGCAGGTGGCTCACCTGGTAGCACATATACGATGGAGGCTCGGGACGAATCCGACCCGAGGTCCTTTGCCGCATGTCATCCCCTCTCTCTATCCTCACCTTTCCTGTCTGCCTACTGTGCTATATAAACAAAGGCAGAAATGCCCCCAAAAAAATCATCTTTAAAAAAAAGACTGCAGCATATTTACAGAAGATTTTCAGGCTCTTAAGTCCGGTAAAGAACTTCCTACTTATGAAGCGCAACTTTCTTTTTCAAATCACATACTCATATTCCTCTCTTATCTCCTTGTCAGACCTACTTCACCAGTCACAGATCAAGGTTTAAAGCTACAATATGAAAACATTACAAGAGGAAGTGAGCTATAGGCAAGTTTCCTGGGCACTTCCGGTTTGCTTCCGGACTCGGCCGCGATATGTCTGTCTCTTCCGGTGTTTGTGAATACAGTCAGAGAAGTCTAACGTACTAGCGTAGTAGCCATAGCGACCGCCGGAAAAATGCTAACTTGGGATCACTCTCCGAGTCTCCTGTCTAACGAAAGAGTGTCTATCCCACACCCGTTGACAGTGGACACATGGGAAGATAATATGTGTAAATGGCCGAACGCAGTATACAGGCAGGATTATAGCGTATTTTGAGGAATCAATGGCGGTGGACGGCAACGCGATGAACAATCTCAAAAGCTCCGAAGCATCAGCCAGACTAACGTTAGGTTACAGTCCTCTCCTCTCTCACAGTCAGCCAGACTAACGTTAGGTTACTGTCCTCTCCTCTGTCACAGTCAGCCAGACTAACGTTAGGTTACAGTCCTCTCCTCTGTCACAGTCAGCCAGACTAACGTTAGGTTACAGTCCTCTCCTCTGTCACAGTCAGTCAGACTAACGTTAGGTTACTGTCCTCTCCTCTGTCACAGTCAGTCAGACTAACGTTAGGTTACAGTCCTCTCCTCTGTCACAGTCAGCCAGACTAACGTTAGGTTACAGTCCTCTCCTCTGTCACAGTCAGCCAGACTAACGTTAGGTTACTGTCCTCTCCTCTGTCACAGTCAGTCAGACTAATGTTAGGTTACAGTCCTCTCCTCTGTCACAGTCAGCCAGACTAACGTTAGGTTACAGTCCTCTCCTCTGTCACAGTCAGCCAGACTAACGTTAGGTGTCTCTCCATTCAAAGACAACACAGTTTGCCTTGATCACTGCAAAACATGACATCATGGTAAATACGCAGCACAAACCCGCCGTGGTAAACCGAAGAAGACTTGGATATTAACTTTAAGGCGACTCACTTCTAGACTTGAATGAAATTGTATTCACTTACTATCTGCTCCGTGGATTACCATTTTACAATTTCGGAGCCGAAATTGTAACATAGCAACGTTGGTCCACAAACGTTGCTATTTTACAATTTCTTTGGAGATCGGGTTGGGATTATAACGTTAGTTTGCCGAGTCGCACCTGGTAATCCAGAAATGGCGTTATGGTACCTTTGTCTCATCTACAAGTAGACAAATTGTCTACTTGTAGATCACCAAGATACTTTAAATTAATAAAGTTAGATGTGTTTAACAGAGCTGTATATCGGGTCTAGCAGCTGATCAGCAGCTCAGACAGCCTCAAACACGAGGTGATTGACAGCTCTATAATTCGCAAAATAGCAGTGGATGGAAACGCGCATTGTTTCGCATTTTATTTTGAAAAGTTTTAAAAGTTGCGATACATTTGGATGGAAACCCAGTCACACAATCTAGTTGCTGCAACTTGAGATGGTATATCATGTGTGCTGATGCTCAAAACACTGTCGATCCAACCACTCGTTCAGACGTTTCTGTGTATTGTGACAGCCACGCACTGCACAATGTGTTCCAGAGTAACCCATTGTTAATAACGTCTGCTAACGTTAGTGTAGCTGATGTTAGTGATCGTTGTAAAAATGTTTGGATATTTCGGCTGCTGCCTTCTGATGTGCTCGCTGCTGTGGACGCAATGTGGACTTCACCGGAAGCCGAAGAAGACATATAAGGCTGCTTTGGCGCCGCCCTAGGCCAGCGCCGGGAAACTTGTCTATAGCTCACTCAGATAAACATGTGGATGTTTTGTGATGTTTGAAGGTTGTTTGTTCAATCCCTGCCTCAGGCTGCACCTGTGATGCTATTTTTTTTTATCATCAGTAGTTTGAACACTGATAGAAATAAGCTGATGTAGGACTCTAGCTCAGTCAGATAACCAGCTGCTCACTTGTTCAATTCCAACCTATCTCACTCTTTATGCTCTGTGTTGTTTTCAGTGGGTCGAATTCAGAAGGTGAAATCCAAATGGAGTTAGTGTGGTAACTGAAGTTCAGGAACACAAGACCACACCATGTAATTATCAGCGCCGCACTAAGCTATTTCACCTGCGCTCCGACCAATCACTTCACCGACGCACACCTGTGATCTGTCAACTCAATCACTCGTAGCACATATAAACACAATCTAGTCCATCTCTCCCCCGTTTGTTTCAGTCGGCACGACAGACAACCAAACAGAGAAAAGAGAATCAAAGAAAAACGAGAGAAAAACAAATTAGCAGTTTAAAATAGATTAGTAGTTACCAGAAAAGACAGAGAAAAAGAGAAAAAGAAAAGAAATACAGAGGAAAAATGTTCCAGCTCCTCGCATCGGACGAGGAGCTGTTTAGCACCCCAGCCACAGTGCCCGAGTCTCCCCGGTCCGCTGCCTCGTCGGCAGTGGGCTTCTTGCCAGCACAGAACCGGCCGCGCTCCACCATTTGCGTGCCGTACAGCGCAACAACCAGCTCCAGCCCGTCTCCTCCACCACCGCTGGATCCACGGGGCTGAACACTATTGCGCCTCCCTCCAGCAGACAGGCGCTCCACTCAGCGTCACCCCAGACGGCCGCCTTCCCCTCGCATACGCCGAAGCCCGGCGAGAGAGGACCGCCACGCCAGGCACAGCACGGGCCCCCGTGCGCCCGCTCGCCGCCACGCGTCCGCTGGCCGCCGTGCGTCCGCTGGCCGCCGCGCGTCCGCCGACCCGTCACCCCGGCACACCGCCGCCCGCCTGCCCCCATAACCCCACCCAGATCGCCCCCTGACTAGACCGCTACCTAGGGACGCCAGTTAACATCGGCGCCCTGGGTCATGCCTTACGAAACCACCCCGACCCCGACTTCGTACAGTATTTAATCAACGGTTTTACATTCGGTTTCCATCCTGGCACCATGGTCTGCCCCGACTCACCTTTCACATGCCCCAACCTTCGGTCCGCCCTCACTGAGCCGGACACCGTGGATAGGCTCCTGGCCAAGGAGGTCTCCGACGGTTTTATGATGGGCCCTTTCCCCGCCCCCCCTTCCGTAACTACCGTATCAGCCCTATCGGAATCGCTACGAGGAAATACTCAGGCAAGAAGCGCCTCATCTCTCCTCCCCCCACAATTCAACTACACCCAGCATAAATAGTCTCATCCCCAGCCCGGACTTTTCCATGACGTACGCCACCATCGCCCACGCCACCAACCTCATTCGCCTTGCCGGCCGTGGGGCCTGGTTGGCAAAGGCCGACATCACAAGTGCCTTCAAAGTCCTGCCCATACGTCTGGACTACGTCCGGGTTCTTCGGCGTGTTATGGAAGGGCTCCTATTACTTCGCCGTCCGCCTTACATTCGGGCGTAAGAGCAGCCCGAAAATCTTTGACTCCCTTTCCGAGGCACTCTGCTGGATCCTCATGAACAAATACAAAATTCCGTTTGTCGTCCATCTCCTGGACGATTTCCTTACAGTAACCCCACCTTCGGCACCCCCGGCACACGACCTCTCCACCCTCAAGTCCGCCTTTCTAGAGCTCGGGGTTCCCCTGTGCCCGGAGAAGACCGAGGGGCCAAGCACGACCCTCGAGTTCCTCGGCATCACCCTGGATTCTGTCACCTTCCAGGCCTCCCTCCCGACTGAGAAGCTCCATCGCATTTCACTCTATATTTCTAACCATCTCCTCGCCCGCCGGTGCACCAAGCGCCAGCTCCTTTCACTGCTCGGGCACCTAAATTACGCCATCCGCATCATCCCCCAGGGCCGATCCTTCATTTCCCACTTGTTGTCCCTGGCCGCCGCCATTCCCTCCCTGCACGGTTACACCACTCTGGACGACGAATGCAGGACCGAGCTGACACTGTGGCGCGACTTCCTGTCCTCATGGAATGGGATTTCCTTCTTTTATGAGGAGTCTATCTCACACCCCGAAGACATTCAACTTTTCACCGACGCTGCCCCCTCCATCGGCTTCGGCGGGTACTATGGCGGCCGGTGGTTCGCCTCCGCTTGGCCGCCGGAGATTTCGCTACTGGACCCATCTTCCGCACTCTTTGAGCTGTACCCAATCATTGTTGCAGCCATCCTTTGGGGGCACGAGTGGTCCACTAAAGTCATACTTCTCCACACAGACAACCAGACAACAGTCGACATCATTAACAAAGGTCGTTCGCATTCACTCCACATCATGAAGTTCATCCGCAGGCTCACCTTGGTTTCAGCAAAACACCAGTTCATCGTCCGTGCCGCCCACATTCCCGGATACCAGAATTCCATAGCTGACTCCCTCTCCTGTTTCTCCTTTCAGAAATTCAGAATTTTGGCACCAGACTCCAATCAGCATCCAACTCCGGTCCCACCGTTTTCTGCAACCATCTTCCCCTGAACCCTCATCTCCTACACCTGGTCGCAACCACACAGCGAGCCATTCTGAACAGCCTGGCGCCAAAAACCCTGTCATCGTACTACTCTGGGTGGTGCTCTTTCAAAGCATTCCACACCACACGCCACCTTCCATTCCCTTCGGTCGACGTTATCTCCATAACAAGCTACATCACTCACGCCCACTCAGTCCTCAGGATCAGAACATCCACCATCCAAGTCTATCTCTGCGGCATCCAATTTTTCGTCAAACTGATCACCGGCGCTCCAGCTCCCTCCATTTCACACCCCCACGTGACCATGCTCATTAAAGGCCTTCGCAAGGATGAACCTCGGCTTCCGCCGCAACGCCTTCCCCTTACGACCGACCTCCTCACCCGGTGTATCCAAACCCTCCGCGCCGGGTATTCTACTCCCATCATCAACTCCACCCTGGAATCCATGTTCCTCCTGGCTTTCTTTGGTTTCCAACGTTGCTCAGAGTTCACGACTAATTCTTCCACCTACGACCCCTCACAGCACGCCAGTCTCTCAGACATCTCCATCCACACATCAGACACCCTCCGCTTCAACCTCAAACGAAACAAAACAGACCAATCCGGACTGTCTCACCCCATCTTCCTGTTCCGGCTAAACTCATTCCTGAGCCCCTACAAACCCATTCTTAACTACGTCAACGGGAGACTAGCGCGACACGCCTCTCCCTGAGATCCTCTCTTCATCACGGAATCGGGCAAAGTGGCGACACGTTTCTGGTTCCACCATCACTTCCGCCAAGTCCTCCTCAGATCAGGAATTTCTCCGGATCTGTATTCCGGCCATTCGTTTCGAATCGGTGCGGCGACAACCGCCTCCAGTCAAGGTCTCCCGGACCACACCTTCCAAATCCTAGGCCGCTGGTCTTCCCAAGCCTACCACAGCTACATCCGCGACAACCTCGACGACATCCGAAGAGCCCATTCACTCTTATGTTGAAGTACTCTTTTGGGGGCTGATGGAGCCGGGACTCCATCCGTGAAGCCGAGCTTCGCTCAAGAACCAAGCTTCACCCAAAGACGAGACCCCCACCCTGAGTCTCAACCCCCGGGTTACGGTCACTGCCGCACCATCCTCCCGAAGAGACGCCGCCGCACCTTGACCTCACGTTCACGCATCCAAACACTCACAATAAATTATCTTTTTGTTTAAACATGGTGTGGTCTGTGTTAGTGAAATGGAGTTAGTGTGGTAACTGAAGTTCAGGAACACAAGATCACACCATGTAATTACCAGCGCCGCACTAAGCTATTTCACCTGCGCTCCGACCTATCACTTCACCGACGCACACCTGTGATCTGTCAACTCAATCACTCGTAGCACATATAAACACAATCTAGTCCATCTCTCCCCCGTTTGTTTCAGTCGTCACGACCCTCCCCCCCAACCCTAAGTTTTCCTCCATTACGGGCAGCACACATGGAGTCTGCACGTTATCCCCGTGCCTGCGTGGGTTTTCTCCGGGTACTCCGGTTTCCTCCCACAAACAGCAAAATACATGCTAATGACGGGCAGCACGCGCGGAGTTTGCATGTTCTCCCCGTGCCTGCGTGGGTTTCCTCCGGGTACTCCGGTTTCCTCCCACAAACCGCTAAAGACATGTTAGTTAGGGCTACGTAATCCTGCATCCCTATCATCTGCTTACAGGAACCACGGGGGGCTGATGGAGCCGGGACTCCATCCGTGAAGCCGAGCTTCGCTCAACAACCGAGCTTCACCCAAAGACGATACCCCCACCCTGAGTCTTAACCCCCGGGTTCCAGTCACTGCCGCACCATCCTCCCGAAGAGACGCCGCCGCACCTTGACCTCACGTTCACGCATCCAAACACTCACTTACAATAAATTATCTTTTTGTTTAAACATGGTGTGGTCTGTGTTAGTGAAACACCTCATAGCTTAGCAGGCTGAGTTGCTGTGTCTGTGTTGTTACCTGACACGTGGATGATTGGTTTGATTCCCGATGGAGGAGACATATTGCAGCACGGCCCTTTCTTTAACGCCGGCTTTAATATCCTCAAACTAATTAGAAGTGTAATAAAAATTAATAGAAGATACGCCTATTTCCACTTTTATTCAAATACAAATAACTTTACTGCCCCAGATTAGAACTCACAACCTCTCCCGCTGGAGGCAGCTGACATAGACAGAAAACCACAAAGGCACTGCCACTGATGCAGTATTTCTTTTGAAGTGCCTGGCTATAGGTCAAAATCTGGAAAAGGCTACTGTATATTTTAGCTTTTAGTCAATTTAGAAATAGTTAAATAGACTCAGTTATGGCAAGAGATTAATTTCTGGACTTCCAAACATCAATTTAGACTCTAGATCACCTTTCTAAATTGATTAAAAGCAACAATACAGTATAACAATTTCCTGGTTTCACCTGAAGGTAGCCTGGCTTTCCTTTGAGTGAGCGACATAGAGAGACAGTGAGAGAGAGAGAGAGAGAGAGAACGGAGTTTGGCAAAAATCCCGCTGTAAAAAGTATGTATGTAAGTAAACACGATTTCAGACGGACAAGCCCGTCTTTTAGTAACATACAAAATAAAGCAGACGGCATTGTCTAAGAATGCAACGCCATGTAACTGGCTCGTTTAAACTCGCATTCCAGGGAATTACCTTAATGTCTGCAGGTTTTAAGACGTAAGTGGCGTGCGCTGTGCTCGAAGGAGACTGAAAACCATCTGAAGCTTTCTATGTTGGAGTCCAGGTATGTTGGACGTCTCTCAGTGTGTTGCTGTTAACTGCCCATTTCGTTGTTTTCTTTTTGTTGATCTCGTCTTTTTCCTCTTCGACTT